>NC_090936.1:550865745-551168660 GCF_040938575.1 Ambystoma mexicanum | reverse complement strand
CTAAAATGCATTTTAAGGACTTTTTTGAGCTGCCAACATTTCCTGAACATTCGGGGGTGTAGGATGCATATTTCGTGACAAAATATTTTTGGGAATTTCAGTGGTCTAGTATGCGGGTTTAATGCCCCTTTCAGGCTGCAAGTGTTTTTGGGACAATCAGAGCTCTCTGACACCATTTGTGGGCCACCAACATTTTCTGGACTTTAGGGGGTCTAGGATGCCTGTAAAGCCCTTTTTTGGGCCTCCAAAGATTTCTACATTTTTGCAGGCCTAAAATGCATTTTAAGGCCTTTTTTGAGCTGCCAACATTTCCTGAACATTCGGGGGTGTAGGATGCATATTTCGTGACAAAAATATTTTTGGGAATTTCAGTGGTCTAGTATGCGGGTTAATGCCCCTTTCAGGCTGCAAATGTTTTTGGGACAATCAGAGCTCTCTGACACATTTGTGGGCCACCAACATTTTCTGGACTTTAGGGGGTCTAGGATGCCTGTAAAGCCCATTTTTGGGCCTCCAAAGATTTCTACATTTTTGCAGGCAGTAATCTAAAATGCATTTTAAGGACTTTTTTGAGCTGCCAACATTTCCTGAACATTCGGGGGTGTAGGATGCATATTTCGTGACAAAAATATTTTTGGGAATTTCAGTGGTCTAGTATGCGGGTTAATGCCCCTTTCAGGCTGCAAATGTTTTTGGGACAATCAGAGCTCTCTGACACCATTTGTGGGCCACCAACATTTTCTGGACTTTAGGGGGTCTAGGATGCCTGTAAAGCCCTTTTTTGGGCCTCCAAAGATTTCTACATTTTTGCAGGCCTAAAATGCATTTTAAGGCCTTTTTTGAGCTGCCAACATTTCCTGAACATTCGGGGGTGTAGGATGCATATTTCGTGACAAAAATATTTTTGGGAATTTCAGTGGTCTAGTATGCGGGTTAATGCCCCTTTCAGGCTGCAAATGTTTTTGGGACAATCAGAGCTCTCTGACACCAGTTTGTGGGCCACCAACATTTTCTGGACTTTAGGGGGTCTAGGATGCCTGTAAAGCCCTTTTTTGGGCCTCCAAAGATTTCTACATTTTTGCAGGCCTAAAATGCATTTTAAGGCCTTTTTTGAGCTGCCAACATTTCCTGAACATTCGGGGGTGTAGGATGCATATTTCGTGACAAAAATATTTTTGGGAATTTCAGTGGTCTAGTATGCGGGTTAATGCCCCTTTCAGGCTGCAAATGTTTTTGGGACAATCAGAGCTCTCTGACACCATTTGTGGGCCACCAACATTTTCTGGACTTTAGGGGGTCTAGGATGCCTGTAAAGCCCTTTTTTGGGCCTCCAAAGATTTCTACATTTTTGCAGGCCTAAAATGCATTTTAAGGCCTTTTTTGAGCTGCCAACATTTCCTGAACATTCGGGGGTGTAGGATGCATATTTCGTGACAAAAATATTTTTGGGAATTTCAGTGGTCTAGTATGCGGGTTAATGCCCCTTTCAGGCTGCAAATGTTTTTGGGACAATCAGAGCTCTCTGACACCATTTGTGGGCCACCAACATTTTCTGGACTTTAGGGGGTCTAGGATGCCTGTAAAGCCCTTTTTTGGGCCTCCAAAGATTTCTACATTTTTGCAGGCCTAAAATGCATTTTAAGGCCTTTTTTGAGCTGCCAACATTTCCTGAACATTCGGGGGTGTAGGATGCATATTTCGTGACAAAAATATTTTTGGGAATTTCAGTGGTCTAGTATGCGGGTTAATGCCCCTTTCAGGCTGCAAATGTTTTTGGGACAATCAGAGCTCTCTGACACCATTTGTGGGCCACCAACATTTTCTGGACTTTAGGGGGTCTAGGATGCCTGTAAAGCCCTTTTTTGGGCCTCCAAAGATTTCTACATTTTTGCAGGCCTAAAATGCATTTTAAGGCCTTTTTTGAGCTGCCAACATTTCCTGAACATTCGGGGGTGTAGGATGCATATTTCGTGACAAAAATATTTTTGGGAATTTCAGTGGTCTAGTATGCGGGTTAATGCCCCTTTCAGGCTGCAAATGTTTTTGGGACAATCAGAGCTCTCTGACACTATTTGTGGGCCACCAACATTTTCTGGACTTTAGGGGGTCTAGGATGCCTGTAAAGCCATTTTTTGGGCCTCCAAAGATTTCTACATTTTTGCAGGCCTAAAATGCATTTTAAGGCCTTTTTTGAGCTGCCAACATTTCCTGAACATTCGGGGGTGTAGGATGCATATTTCGTGACAAAAATATTTTTGGGAATTTCAGTGGTCTAGTATGCGGGTTAATGCCCCTTTCAGGCTGCAAATGTTTTTGGGACAATCAGAGCTCTCTGACACCATTTGTGGGCCACCAACATTTTCTGGACTTTAGGGGGTCTAGGATGCCTGTAAAGCCCTTTTTTGGGCCTCCAAAGATTTCTACATTTTTGCAGGCCTAAAATGCATTTTAAGGGCCTTTTTTGGAGCTGCCAACATTTCCTGAACATTCGGGGGTGTAGGATGCATATTTCGTGACAAAAATATTTTTGGGAATTTCAGTGGTCTAGTATGCGGGTTAATGCCCCTTTCAGGCTGCAAGTGTTTTTGGGACAATCAGAGCTCTCTGACACCATTTGTGGGCCACCAACATTTTCTGGACTTTAGGGGGTCTAGGATGCCTGTAAAGCCCTTTTTTGGGCCTCCAAAGATTTCTACATTTTTGCAGGCCTAAAATGCATTTTAAGGCCTTTTTTGAGCTGCCAACATTTCCTGAACATTCGGGGGTGTAGGATGCATATTTCGTGACAAAAATATTTTTGGGAATTTCAGTGGTCTAGTATGCGGGTTAATGCCCCTTTCAGGCTGCAAATGTTTTTGGGACAATCAGAGCTCTCTGACACCATTTGTGGGCCACCAACATTTTCTGGACTTTAGGGGGTCTAGGATGCCTGTAAAGCCCTTTTTTGGGCCTCCAAAGATTTCTACATTTTTGCAGGCCTAAAATGCATTTTAAGGCCTTTTTTGAGCTGCCAACATTTCCTGAACATTCGGGGGTGTAGGATGCATATTTCGTGACAAAAATATTTTTGGGAATTTCAGTGGTCTAGTATGCGGGTTAATGCCCCTTTCAGGCTGCAAATGTTTTTGGGACAATCAGAGCTCTCTGACAATATTTGTGGGCCACCAACATTTTCTGGACTTTAGGGGGTCTAGGATGCCTGTAAAGCCCTTTTTTGGGCCTCCAAAGATTTCTACATTTTTGCAGGCCTAAAATGCATTTTAAGGCCTTTTTTGAGCTGCCAACATTTCCTGAACATTCGGGGGTGTAGGATGCATATTTCGTGACAAAAATATTTTTGGGAATTTCAGTGGTCTAGTATGCGGGTTAATGCCCCTTTCAGGCTGCAAATGTTTTTGGGACAATCAGAGCTCTCTGACACCATTTGGTGGGCCACCAACATTTTCTGGACTTTAGGGGGTCTAGGATGCCTGTAAAGCCCTTTTTTGGGCCTCCAAAGATTTCTACATTTTTGCAGGCCTAAAATGCATTTTAAGGCCTTTTTTGAGCTGCCAACATTTCCTGAACATTCGGGGGTGTAGGATGCATATTTCGTGACAAAAATATTTTTGGGAATTTCAGTGGTCTAGTATGCGGGTTAATGCCCCTTTCAGGCTGCAAATGTTTTTGGGACAATCAGAGCTCTCTGACACCATTTGTGGGCCACCAACATTTTCTGGACTTTAGGGGGTCTAGGATGCCTGTAAAGCCCTTTTTTGGGCCTCCAAAGATTTCTACATTTTTGCAGGCCTAAAATGCATTTTAAGGCCTTTTTTGAGCTGCCAACATTTCCTGAACATTCGGGGGTGTAGGATGCATATTTCGTGACAAAAATATTTTTGGGAATTTCAGTGGTCTAGTATGCGGGTTAATGCCCCTTTCAGGCTGCAAATGTTTTTGGGACAATCAGAGCTCTCTGACACCATTTGTGGGCCACCAACATTTTCTGGACTTTAGGGGGTCTAGGATGCCTGTAAAGCCCTTTTTTGGGCCTCCAAAGATTTCTACATTTTTGCAGGCCTAAAATGCATTTTAAGGCCTTTTTTGAGCTGCCAACATTTCCTGAACATTCGGGGGTGTAGGATGCATATTTCGTGACAAAAATATTTTTGGGAATTTCAGTGGTCTAGTATGCGGGTTAATGCCCCTTTCAGGCTGCAAATGTTTTTGGGACAATCAGAGCTCTCTGACACCATTTGTGGGCCACCAACATTTTCTGGACTTTAGGGGTCTAGGATGCCTGTAAAGCCCTTTTTTGGGCCTCCAAAGATTTCTACATTTTTGCAGGCCTAAAATGCATTTTAAGGCCTTTTTTGAGCTGCCAACATTTCCTGAACATTCGGGGGTGTAGGATGCATATTTCGTGACAAAAATATTTTTGGGAATTTCAGTGGTCTAGTATGCGGGTTAATGCCCCTTTCAGGCTGCAAATGTTTTTGGGACAATCAGAGCTCTCTGACAATATTTGTGGGCCACCAACATTTTCTGGACTTTAGGGGGTCTAGGATGCCTGTAAAGCCATTTTTTGGGCCTCCAAAGATTTCTACATTTTTGCAGGCCTAAAATGCATTTTAAGGCCTTTTTTGAGCTGCCAACATTTCCTGAACATTCGGGGGTGTAGGATGCATATTTCGTGACAAAAATATTTTTGGGAATTTCAGTGGTCTAGTATGCGGGTTAATGCCCCTTTCAGGCTGCAAATGTTTTTGGGACAATCAGAGCTCTCTGACACCATTTGTGGGCCACCAACATTTTCTGGACTTTAGGGGGTCTAGGATGCCTGTAAAGCCCTTTTTTGGGCCTCCAAAGTTTTCTACATTTTTGCAGGCCTAAAATGCATTTTAGGGACTTTTTTGGGCTGCCAACATTTTCTGAACATTCAGGGGTGCAGGATGCATATTTCGTGACAAAAATATTTTTGGGAATTTCAGTGGTCTAGGATTCGGTTTAATGCCCCTTTCAGGCTGCAAGTGTTTTTGGGACAATCAGAGGTCTCTGGACACCATTTGTGGGACACCAACATTTTCTTGACTTTAGGGGGTCTAGGATGCCTGTAAAGCCCTTTTTTGGGCCTCCAAAGATTTCTACATTTTTGCAGGCCTAAAATGCATTTTAAGGACTTTTTTGAGCTGCCAACATTTCCTGAACATTCGGGGGTGTAGGATGCATATTTCGTGACAAAAATATTTTTGGGAATTTCAGTGGTCTAGTATGCGGGTTAATGCCCCTTTCAGGCTGCAAATGTTTTTGGGACAATCAGAGCTCTCTGACACCATTTGTGGGCCACCAACATTTTCTGGACTTTAGGGGGTCTAGGATGCCTGTAAAGCCCTTTTTTGGGCCTCCAAAGATTTCTACATTTTTGCAGGCCTAAAATGCATTTTAAGGCCTTTTTTGAGCTGCCAACATTTCCTGAACATTCGGGGGTGTAGGATGCATATTTCGTGACAAAAATATTTTTGGGAATTTCAGTGGTCTAGTATGCGGGTTAATGCCCCTTTCAGGCTGCAAATGTTTTTGGGACAATCAGAGCTCTCTGACAATATTTGTGGGCCACCAACATTTTCTGGACTTTAGGGGGTCTAGGATGCCTGTAAAGCCATTTTTTGGGCCTCCAAAGATTTCTACATTTTTGCAGGCCTAAAATGCATTTTAAGGCCTTTTTTGAGCTGCCAACATTTCCTGAACATTCGGGGGTGTAGGATGCATATTTCGTGACAAAAATATTTTTGGGAATTTCAGTGGTCTAGTATGCGGGTTAATGCCCCTTTCAGGCTGCAAATGTTTTTGGGACAATCAGAGCTCTCTGACACCATTTGTGGGCCACCAACATTTTCTGGACTTTAGGGGGTCTAGGATGCCTGTAAAGCCCTTTTTTGGGCCTCCAAAGATTTCTACATTTTTGCAGGCCTAAAATGCATTTTAAGGCCTTTTTTGAGCTGCCAACATTTCCTGAACATTCGGGGGTGTAGGATGCATATTTCGTGACAAAAATATTTTTGGGAATTTCAGTGGTCTAGTATGCGGGTTAATGCCCCTTTCAGGCTGCAAATGATTTTGGGACAATCAGAGCTCTCTGACACAGTTATTGGGCCACCAACATTGTCTGGACTTTAGGGGGTCTAGGATGCCTGTAAAGCCCTTTTTTGGGCCTCCAAAGATTTCTACATTTTTGCAGGCCTAAAATGCATTTTAAGGCCTTTTTTGAGCTGCCAACATTTCCTGAACATTCGGGGGTGTAGGATGCATATTTCGTGACAAAAATATTTTTGGGAATTTCAGTGGTCTAGTATGCGGGTTAATGCCCCTTTCAGGCTGCAAATGTTTTTGGGACAATCAGAGCTCTCTGACACCATTTGTGGGCCACCAACATTTTCTGGACTTTAGGGGGTCTAGGATGCCTGTAAAGCCCTTTTTTGGGCCTCCAAAGATTTCTACATTTTTGCAGGCCTAAAATGCATTTTAAGGCCTTTTTTGAGCTGCCAACATTTCCTGAACATTCGGGGGTGTAGGATGCATATTTCGTGACAAAAATATTTTTGGGAATTTCAGTGGTCTAGTATGCGGGTTAATGCCCCTTTCAGGCTGCAAATGTTTTTGGGACAATCAGAGCTCTCTGACACCATTTGTGGGCCACCAACATTTTCTGGACTTTAGGGGGTCTAGGATGCCTGTAAAGCCCTTTTTTGGGCCTCCAAAGATTTCTACATTTTTGCAGGCCTAAAATGCATTTTAAGGCCTTTTTTGAGCTGCCAACATTTCCTGAACATTCGGGGGTGTAGGATGCATATTTCGTGACAAAAATATTTTTGGGAATTTCAGTGGTCTAGTATGCGGGTTAATGCCCCTTTCAGGCTGCAAATGTTTTTGGGACAATCAGAGCTCTCTGACACCATTTGTGGGCCACCAACATTTTCTGGACTTTAGGGGGTCTAGGATGCCTGTAAAGCCCTTTTTTGGGCCTCCAAAGATTTCTACATTTTTGCAGGCCTAAAATGCATTTTAAGGCCTTTTTTGAGCTGCCAACATTTCCTGAACATTCGGGGGTGTAGGATGCATATTTCGTGACAAAAATATTTTTGGGAATTTCAGTGGTCTAGTATGCGGGTTAATGCCCCTTTCAGGCTGCAAATGTTTTTGGGACAATCAGAGCTCTCTGACAATATTTGTGGGCCACCAACATTTTCTGGACTTTAGGGGGTCTAGGATGCCTGTAAAGCCATTTTTTGGGCCTCCAAAGATTTCTACATTTTTGCAGGCCTAAAATGCATTTTAAGGCCTTTTTTGAGCTGCCAACATTTCCTGAACATTCGGGGGTGTAGGATGCATATTTCGTGACAAAAATATTTTTGGGAATTTCAGTGGTCTAGTATGCGGGTTAATGCCCCTTTCAGGCTGCAAATGTTTTTGGGACAATCAGAGCTCTCTGACACCATTTGTGGGCCACCAACATTTTCTGGACTTTAGGGGGTCTAGGATGCCTGTAAAGCCCTTTTTTGGGCCTCCAAAGTTTTCTACATTTTTGCAGGCCTAAAATGCATTTTAGGGACTTTTTTGGGCTGCCAACATTTTCTGAACTTTCAGGGGTGCAGGATGCATATTTCGTGACAAAAATATTTTTGGGAATTTCCGTGGTCTAGGATTTGGTTTAATGCCCCTTTCAGGCTGCAAGTGTTTTTGGGACAATCAGAGGTCTCTGACACCATTTGTGGGACACCAACATTTTCTTGACTTTAGGGGGTCTAGGATGCCTGTAAAGCCCTTTTTTTGGGCCTCCAAAGATTTCTACATTTTTGCAGGCCTAAAATGCATTTTAAGGACTTTTTTGAGCTGCCAACATTTCCTGAACATTCGGGGGTGTAGGATGCATATTTCGTGACAAAAATATTTTTGGGAATTTCAGTGGTCTAGTATGCGGGTTAATGCCCCTTTCAGGCTGCAAATGTTTTTGGGACAATCAGAGCTCTCTGACACCATTTGTGGGCCACCAACATTTTCTGGACTTTAGGGGGTCTAGGATGCCTGTAAAGCCCTTTTTTGGGCCTCCAAAGATTTCTACATTTTTGCAGGCCTAAAATGCATTTTAAGGCCTTTTTTGAGCTGCCAACATTTCCTGAACATTCGGGGGTGTAGGATGCATATTTCGTGACAAAAATATTTTTGGGAATTTCAGTGGTCTAGTATGCGGGTTAATGCCCCTTTCAGGCTGCAAA
Organism: Ambystoma mexicanum; assembly: GCF_040938575.1. Classification (NCBI taxonomy): domain Eukaryota; kingdom Metazoa; phylum Chordata; class Amphibia; order Caudata; family Ambystomatidae; genus Ambystoma; species Ambystoma mexicanum. Next base: position 551,160,408 of record NC_090936.1, on the reverse strand, counting down.
TGTTTTTGGGACAATCAGAGCTCTCTGACAATATTTGTGGGCCACCAACATTTTCTGGACTTTAGGGGGTCTAGGATGCCTGTAAAGCCATTTTTTGGGCCTCCAAAGATTTCTACATTTTTGCAGGCCTAAAATGCATTTTAAGGCCTTTTTTGAGCTGCCAACATTTCCTGAACATTCGGGGGTGTAGGATGCATATTTCGTGACAAAAATATTTTTGGGAATTTCAGTGGTCTAGTATGCGGGTTAATGCCCCTTTCAGGCTGCAAATGTTTTTGGGACAATCAGAGCTCTCTGACACCATTTGTGGGCCACCAACATTTTCTGGACTTTAGGGGGTCTAGGATGCCTGTAAAGCCCTTTTTTGGGCCTCCAAAGATTTCTACATTTTTGCAGGCCTAAAATGCATTTTAAGGCCTTTTTTGAGCTGCCAACATTTCCTGAACATTCGGGGGTGTAGGATGCATATTTCGTGACAAAAATATTTTTGGGAATTTCAGTGGTCTAGTATGCGGGTTAATGCCCCTTTCAGGCTGCAAATGATTTTGGGACAATCAGAGCTCTCTGACACAGTTATTGGGCCACCAACATTGTCTGGACTTTAGGGGGTCTAGGATGCCTGTAAAGCCCTTTTTTGGGCCTCCAAAGATTTCTACATTTTTGCAGGCCTAAAATGCATTTTAAGGCCTTTTTTGAGCTGCCAACATTTCCTGAACATTCGGGGGTGTAGGATGCATATTTCGTGACAAAAATATTTTTGGGAATTTCAGTGGTCTAGTATGCGGGTTAATGCCCCTTTCAGGCTGCAAATGTTTTTGGGACAATCAGAGCTCTCTGACACCATTTGTGGGCCACCAACATTTTCTGGACTTTAGGGGGTCTAGGATGCCTGTAAAGCCCTTTTTTGGGCCTCCAAAGATTTCTACATTTTTGCAGGCCTAAAATGCATTTTAAGGCCTTTTTTGAGCTGCCAACATTTCCTGAACATTCGGGGGTGTAGGATGCATATTTCGTGACAAAAATATTTTTGGGAATTTCAGTGGTCTAGTATGCGGGTTAATGCCCCTTTCAGGCTGCAAATGTTTTTGGGACAATCAGAGCTCTCTGACACCATTTGTGGGCCACCAACATTTTCTGGACTTTAGGGGGTCTAGGATGCCTGTAAAGCCCTTTTTTGGGCCTCCAAAGATTTCTACATTTTTGCAGGCCTAAAATGCATTTTAAGGCCTTTTTTTGAGCTGCCAACATTTCCTGAACATTCGGGGGTGTAGGATGCATATTTCGTGACAAAAATATTTTTGGGAATTTCAGTGGTCTAGTATGCGGGTTAATGCCCCTTTCAGGCTGCAAATGTTTTTGGGACAATCAGAGCTCTCTGACACCATTTGTGGGCCACCAACATTTTCTGGACTTTAGGGGGTCTAGGATGCCTGTAAAGCCCTTTTTTGGGCCTCCAAAGATTTCTACATTTTTGCAGGCCTAAAATGCATTTTAAGGCCTTTTTTGAGCTGCCAACATTTCCTGAACATTCGGGGGTGTAGGATGCATATTTCGTGACAAAAATATTTTTGGGAATTTCAGTGGTCTAGTATGCGGGTTAATGCCCCTTTCAGGCTGCAAATGTTTTTGGGACAATCAGAGCTCTCTGACAATATTTGTGGGCCACCAACATTTTCTGGACTTTAGGGGGTCTAGGATGCCTGTAAAGCCATTTTTTGGGCCTCCAAAGATTTCTACATTTTTGCAGGCCTAAAATGCATTTTAAGGCCTTTTTTGAGCTGCCAACATTTCCTGAACATTCGGGGGTGTAGGATGCATATTTCGTGACAAAAATATTTTTGGGAATTTCAGTGGTCTAGTATGCGGGTTAATGCCCCTTTCAGGCTGCAAATGTTTTTGGGACAATCAGAGCTCTCTGACACCATTTGTGGGCCACCAACATTTTCTGGACTTTAGGGGGTCTAGGATGCCTGTAAAGCCCTTTTTTGGGCCTCCAAAGTTTTCTACATTTTTGCAGGCCTAAAATGCATTTTAGGGACTTTTTTGGGCTTCCCAACAATTTTCTGAACTTTCAGGGGTGCAGGATGCATATTTCGTGACAAAAATATTTTTGGGAATTTCCGTGGTCTAGGATTTGGTTTAATGCCCCTTTCAGGCTGCAAGTGTTTTTGGGACAATCAGAGGTCTCTGACACCATTTGTGGGACACCAACATTTTCTTGACTTTAGGGGGTCTAGGATGCCTGTAAAGCCCTTTTTTGGGCCTCCAAAGATTTCTACATTTTTGCAGGCCTAAAATGCATTTTAAGGACTTTTTTGAGCTGCCAACATTTCCTGAACATTCGGGGGTGTAGGATGCATATTTCGTGACAAAAATATTTTTGGGAATTTCAGTGGTCTAGTATGCGGGTTAATGCCCCTTTCAGGCTGCAAATGTTTTTGGGACAATCAGAGCTCTCTGACACCATTTGTGGGCCACCAACATTTTCTGGACTTTAGGGGGTCTAGGATGCCTGTAAAGCCCTTTTTTGGGCCTCCAAAGATTTCTACATTTTTGCAGGCCTAAAATGCATTTTAAGGCCTTTTTTGAGCTGCCAACATTTCCTGAACATTCGGGGGTGTAGGATGCATATTTCGTGACAAAAATATTTTTGGGAATTTCAGTGGTCTAGTATGCGGGTTAATGCCCCTTTCAGGCTGCAAATGTTTTTGGGACAATCAGAGCTCTCTGACAATATTTGTGGGCCACCAACATTTTCTGGACTTTAGGGGGTCTAGGATGCCTGTAAAGCCATTTTTTGGGCCTCCAAAGATTTCTACATTTTTGCAGGCCTAAAATGCATTTTAAGGCCTTTTTTGAGCTGCCAACATTTCCTGAACATTCGGGGGTGTAGGATGCATATTTCGTGACAAAAATATTTTTGGGAATTTCAGTGGTCTAGTATGCGGGTTAATGCCCCTTTCAGGCTGCAAATGTTTTTGGGACAATCAGAGCTCTCTGACACCATTTGTGGGCCACCAACATTTTCTGGACTTTAGGGGGTCTAGGATGCCTGTAAAGCCCTTTTTTGGGCCTCCAAAGATTTCTACATTTTTGCAGGCCTAAAATGCATTTTAAGGCCTTTTTTGAGCTGCCAACATTTCCTGAACATTCGGGGGTGTAGGATGCATATTTCGTGACAAAAATATTTTTGGGAATTTCAGTGGTCTAGTATGCGGGTTAATGCCCCTTTCAGGCTGCAAATGATTTTGGGACAATCAGAGCTCTCTGACACAGTTATTGGGCCACCAACATTGTCTGGACTTTAGGGGGTCTAGGATGCCTGTAAAGCCCTTTTTTGGGCCTCCAAAGATTTCTACATTTTTGCAGGCCTAAAATGCATTTTAAGGCCTTTTTTGAGCTGCCAACATTTCCTGAACATTCGGGGGTGTAGGATGCATATTTCGTGACAAAAATATTTTTGGGAATTTCAGTGGTCTAGTATGCGGGTTAATGCCCCTTTCAGGCTGCAAATGTTTTTGGGACAATCAGAGCTCTCTGACACCATTTGTGGGCCACCAACATTTTCTGGACTTTAGGGGGTCTAGGATGCCTGTAAAGCCCTTTTTTGGGCCTCCAAAGATTTCTACATTTTTGCAGGCCTAAAATGCATTTTAAGGCCTTTTTTGAGCTGCCAACATTTCCTGAACATTCGGGGGTGTAGGATGCATATTTCGTGACAAAAATATTTTTGGGAATTTCAGTGGTCTAGTATGCGGGTTAATGCCCCTTTCAGGCTGCAAATGTTTTTGGGACAATCAGAGCTCTCTGACACCATTTGTGGGCCACCAACATTTTCTGGACTTTAGGGGGTCTAGGATGCCTGTAAAGCCCTTTTTTGGGCCTCCAAAGATTTCTACATTTTTGCAGGCCTAAAATGCATTTTAAGGCCTTTTTTGAGCTGCCAACATTTCCTGAACATTCGGGGGTGTAGGATGCATATTTCGTGACAAAAATATTTTTGGGAATTTCAGTGGTCTAGTATGCGGGTTAATGCCCCTTTCAGGCTGCAAATGTTTTTGGGACAATCAGAGCTCTCTGACACCATTTGTGGGCCACCAACATTTTCTGGACTTTAGGGGGTCTAGGATGCCTGTAAAGCCCTTTTTTGGGCCTCCAAAGATTTCTACATTTTTGCAGGCCTAAAATGCATTTTAAGGCCTTTTTTGAGCTGCCAACATTTCCTGAACATTCGGGGGTGTAGGATGCATATTTCGTGACAAAAATATTTTTGGGAATTTCAGTGGTCTAGTATGCGGGTTAATGCCCCTTTCAGGCTGCAAATGTTTTTGGGACAATCAGAGCTCTCTGACAATATTTGTGGGCCACCAACATTTTCTGGACTTTAGGGGGTCTAGGATGCCTGTAAAGCCATTTTTTGGGCCTCCAAAGATTTCTACATTTTTGCAGGCCTAAAATGCATTTTAAGGCCTTTTTTGAGCTGCCAACATTTCCTGAACATTCGGGGGTGTAGGATGCATATTTCGTGACAAAAATATTTTTGGGAATTTCAGTGGTCTAGTATGCGGGTTAATGCCCCTTTCAGGCTGCAAATGTTTTTGGGACAATCAGAGCTCTCTGACACCATTTGTGGGCCACCAACATTTTCTGGACTTTAGGGGGTCTAGGATGCCTGTAAAGCCCTTTTTTGGGCCTCCAAAGTTTTCTACATTTTTGCAGGCCTAAAATGCATTTTAGGGACTTTTTTGGGCTGCCAACATTTTCTGAACTTTCAGGGGTGCAGGATGCATATTTCGTGACAAAAATATTTTTGGGAATTTCCGTGGTCTAGGATTTGGTTTAATGCCCCTTTCAGGCTGCAAGTGTTTTTGGGACAATCAGAGGTCTCTGACACCATTTGTGGGACACCAACATTTTCTTGACTTTAGGGGGTCTAGGATGCCTGTAAAGCCCTTTTTTGGGCCTCCAAAGATTTCTACATTTTTGCAGGCCTAAAATGCATTTTAAGGACTTTTTTGAGCTGCCAACATTTCCTGAACATTCGGGGGTGTAGGATGCATATTTCGTGACAAAAATATTTTTGGGAATTTCAGTGGTCTAGTATGCGGGTTAATGCCCCTTTCAGGCTGCAAATGTTTTTGGGACAATCAGAGCTCTCTGACACCATTTGTGGGCCACCAACATTTTCTGGACTTTAGGGGGTCTAGGATGCCTGTAAAGCCCTTTTTTGGGCCTCCAAAGATTTCTACATTTTTGCAGGCCTAAAATGCATTTTAAGGCCTTTTTTGAGCTGCCAACATTTCCTGAACATTCGGGGGTGTAGGATGCATATTTCGTGACAAAAATATTTTTGGGAATTTCAGTGGTCTAGTATGCGGGTTAATGCCCCTTTCAGGCTGCAAATGTTTTTGGGACAATCAGAGCTCTCTGACAATATTTGTGGGCCACCAACATTTTCTGGACTTTAGGGGGTCTAGGATGCCTGTAAAGCCATTTTTTGGGCCTCCAAAGATTTCTACATTTTTGCAGGCCTAAAATGCATTTTAAGGCCTTTTTTGAGCTGCCAACATTTCCTGAACATTCGGGGGTGTAGGATGCATATTTCGTGACAAAAATATTTTTGGGAATTTCAGTGGTCTAGTATGCGGGTTAATGCCCCTTTCAGGCTGCAAATGTTTTTGGGACAATCAGAGCTCTCTGACACCATTTGTGGGCCACCAACATTTTCTGGACTTTAGGGGGTCTAGGATGCCTGTAAAGCCCTTTTTTGGGCCTCCAAAGATTTCTACATTTTTGCAGGCCTAAAATGCATTTTAAGGCCTTTTTTGAGCTGCCAACATTTCCTGAACATTCGGGGGTGTAGGATGCATATTTCGTGACAAAAATATTTTTGGGAATTTCAGTGGTCTAGTATGCGGGTTAATGCCCCTTTCAGGCTGCAAATGATTTTGGGACAATCAGAGCTCTCTGACACAGTTATTGGGCCACCAACATTGTCTGGACTTTAGGGGGTCTAGGATGCCTGTAAAGCCCTTTTTTGGGCCTCCAAAGATTTCTACATTTTTGCAGGCCTAAAATGCATTTTAAGGCCTTTTTTGAGCTGCCAACATTTCCTGAACATTCGGGGGTGTAGGATGCATATTTCGTGACAAAAATATTTTTGGGAATTTCAGTGGTCTAGTATGCGGGTTAATGCCCCTTTCAGGCTGCAAATGTTTTTGGGACAATCAGAGCTCTCTGACACCATTTGTGGGCCACCAACATTTTCTGGACTTTAGGGGGTCTAGGATGCCTGTAAAGCCCTTTTTTGGGCCTCCAAAGATTTCTACATTTTTGCAGGCCTAAAATGCATTTTAAGGCCTTTTTTGAGCTGCCAACATTTCCTGAACATTCGGGGGTGTAGGATGCATATTTCGTGACAAAAATATTTTTGGGAATTTCAGTGGTCTAGTATGCGGGTTAATGCCCCTTTCAGGCTGCAAATGTTTTTGGGACAATCAGAGCTCTCTGACACCATTTGTGGGCCACCAACATTTTCTGGACTTTAGGGGGTCTAGGATGCCTGTAAAGCCCTTTTTTGGGCCTCCAAAGATTTCTACATTTTTGCAGGCCTAAAATGCATTTTAAGGCCTTTTTTGAGCTGCCAACATTTCCTGAACATTCGGGGGTGTAGGATGCATATTTCGTGACAAAAATATTTTTGGGAATTTCAGTGGTCTAGTATGCGGGTTAATGCCCCTTTCAGGCTGCAAATGTTTTTGGGACAATCAGAGCTCTCTGACACCATTTGTGGGCCACCAACATTTTCTGGACTTTAGGGGGTCTAGGATGCCTGTAAAGCCCTTTTTTGGGCCTCCAAAGATTTCTACATTTTTGCAGGCCTAAAATGCATTTTAAGGCCTTTTTTGAGCTGCCAACATTTCCTGAACATTCGGGGGTGTAGGATGCATATTTCGTGACAAAAATATTTTTGGGAATTTCAGTGGTCTAGTATGCGGGTTAATGCCCCTTTCAGGCTGCAAATGTTTTTGGGACAATCAGAGCTCTCTGACAATATTTGTGGGCCACCAACATTTTCTGGACTTTAGGGGGTCTAGGATGCCTGTAAAGCCATTTTTTGGGCCTCCAAAGATTTCTACATTTTTGCAGGCCTAAAATGCATTTTAAGGCCTTTTTTGAGCTGCCAACATTTCCTGAACATTCGGGGGTGTAGGATGCATATTTCGTGACAAAAATATTTTTGGGAATTTCAGTGGTCTAGTATGCGGGTTAATGCCCCTTTCAGGCTGCAAATGTTTTTGGGACAATCAGAGCTCTCTGACACCATTTGTGGGCCACCAACATTTTCTGGACTTTAGGGGGTCTAGGATGCCTGTAAAGCCCTTTTTTGGGCCTCCAAAGTTTTCTACATTTTTGCAGGCCTAAAATGCATTTTAGGGACTTTTTTGGGCTGCCAACATTTTCTGAACTTTCAGGGGTGCAGGATGCATATTTCGTGACAAAAATATTTTTGGGAATTTCCGTGGTCTAGGATTTGGTTTAATGCCCCTTTCAGGCTGCAAGTGTTTTTGGGACAATCAGAGGTCTCTGACACCATTTGTGGGACACCAACATTTTCTTGACTTTAGGGGGTCTAGGATGCCTGTAAAGCCCTTTTTTGGGCCTCCAAAGATTTCTACATTTTTGCAGGCCTAAAATGCATTTTAAGGACTTTTTTGAGCTGCCAACATTTCCTGAACATTCGGGGGTGTAGGATGCATATTTCGTGACAAAAATATTTTTGGGAATTTCAGTGGTCTAGTATGCGGGTTAATGCCCCTTTCAGGCTGCAAATGTTTTTGGGACAATCAGAGCTCTCTGACACCATTTGTGGGCCACCAACATTTTCTGGACTTTAGGGGGTCTAGGATGCCTGTAAAGCCCTTTTTTGGGCCTCCAAAGATTTCTACATTTTTGCAGGCCTAAAATGCATTTTAAGGCCTTTTTTGAGCTGCCAACATTTCCTGAACATTCGGGGGTGTAGGATGCATATTTCGTGACAAAAATATTTTTGGGAATTTCAGTGGTCTAGTATGCGGGTTAATGCCCCTTTCAGGCTGCAAATGTTTTTGGGACAATCAGAGCTCTCTGACAATATTTGTGGGCCACCAACATTTTCTGGACTTTAGGGGGTCTAGGATGCCTGTAAAGCCATTTTTTGGGCCTCCAAAGATTTCTACATTTTTGCAGGCCTAAAATGCATTTTAAGGCCTTTTTTGAGCTGCCAACATTTCCTGAACATTCGGGGGTGTAGGATGCATATTTCGTGACAAAAATATTTTTGGGAATTTCAGTGGTCTAGTATGCGGGTTAATGCCCCTTTCAGGCTGCAAATGTTTTTGGGACAATCAGAGCTCTCTGACACCATTTGTGGGCCACCAACATTTTCTGGACTTTAGGGGGTCTAGGATGCCTGTAAAGCCCTTTTTTGGGCCTCCAAAGATTTCTACATTTTTGCAGGCCTAAAATGCATTTTAAGGCCTTTTTTGAGCTGCCAACATTTCCTGAACATTCGGGGGTGTAGGATGCATATTTCGTGACAAAAATATTTTTGGGAATTTCAGTGGTCTAGTATGCGGGTTAATGCCCCTTTCAGGCTGCAAATGATTTTGGGACAATCAGAGCTCTCTGACACAGTTATTGGGCCACCAACATTGTCTGGACTTTAGGGGGTCTAGGATGCCTGTAAAGCCCTTTTTTGGGCCTCCAAAGATTTCTACATTTTTGCAGGCCTAAAATGCATTTTAAGGCCTTTTTTGAGCTGCCAACATTTCCTGAACATTCGGGGGTGTAGGATGCATATTTCGTGACAAAAATATTTTTGGGAATTTCAGTGGTCTAGTATGCGGGTTAATGCCCCTTTCAGGCTGCAAATGTTTTTGGGACAATCAGAGCTCTCTGACACCATTTGTGGGCCACCAACATTTTCTGGACTTTAGGGGGTCTAGGATGCCTGTAAAGCCCTTTTTTGGGCCTCCAAAGATTTCTACATTTTTGCAGGCCTAAAATGCATTTTAAGGCCTTTTTTGAGCTGCCAACATTTCCTGAACATTCGGGGGTGTAGGATGCATATTTCGTGACAAAAATATTTTTGGGAATTTCAGTGGTCTAGTATGCGGGTTAATGCCCCTTTCAGGCTGCAAATGTTTTTGGGACAATCAGAGCTCTCTGACACCATTTGTGGGCCACCAACATTTTCTGGACTTTAGGGGGTCTAGGATGCCTGTAAAGCCCTTTTTTGGGCCTCCAAAGATTTCTACATTTTTGCAGGCCTAAAATGCATTTTAAGGCCTTTTTTGAGCTGCCAACATTTCCTGAACATTCGGGGGTGTAGGATGCATATTTCGTGACAAAAATATTTTTGGGAATTTCAGTGGTCTAGTATGCGGGTTAATGCCCCTTTCAGGCTGCAAATGTTTTTGGGACAATCAGAGCTCTCTGACACCATTTGTGGGCCACCAACATTTTCTGGACTTTAGGGGGTCTAGGATGCCTGTAAAGCCCTTTTTTGGGCCTCCAAAGATTTCTACATTTTTGCAGGCCTAAAATGCATTTTAAGGCCTTTTTTGAGCTGCCAACATTTCCTGAACATTCGGGGGTGTAGGATGCATATTTCGTGACAAAAATATTTTTGGGAATTTCAGTGGTCTAGTATGCGGGTTAATGCCCCTTTCAGGCTGCAAATGTTTTTGGGACAATCAGAGCTCTCTGACAATATTTGTGGGCCACCAACATTTTCTGGACTTTAGGGGGTCTAGGATGCCTGTAAAGCCATTTTTTGGGCCTCCAAAGATTTCTACATTTTTGCAGGCCTAAAATGCATTTTAAGGCCTTTTTTGAGCTGCCAACATTTCCTGAACATTCGGGGGTGTAGGATGCATATTTCGTGACAAAAATATTTTTGGGAATTTCAGTGGTCTAGTATGCGGGTTAATGCCCCTTTCAGGCTGCAAATGTTTTTGGGACAATCAGAGCTCTCTGACACCATTTGTGGGCCACCAACATTTTCTGGACTTTAGGGGGTCTAGGATGCCTGTAAAGCCCTTTTTTGGGCCTCCAAAGTTTTCTACATTTTTGCAGGCCTAAAATGCATTTTAGGGACTTTTTTGGGCTGCCAACATTTTCTGAACTTTCAGGGGTGCAGGATGCATATTTCGTGACAAAAATATTTTTGGGAATTTCCGTGGTCTAGGATTTGGTTTAATGCCCCTTTCAGGCTGCAAGTGTTTTTGGGACAATCAGAGGTCTCTGACACCATTTGTGGGACACCAACATTTTCTTGACTTTAGGGGGTCTAGGATGCCTGTAAAGCCCTTTTTTGGGCCTCCAAAGATTTCTACATTTTTGCAGGCCTAAAGTGCATTTTAAGGACTTTTTTGAGCTGCCAACATTTCCTGAACATTCGGGGGTGTAGGATGCATATTTCGTGACAAAAATATTTTTGGGAATTTCAGTGGTCTAGTATGCGGGTTAATGCCCCTTTCAGGCTGCAAATGTTTTTGGGACAATCAGAGCTCTCTGACACCATTTGTGGGCCACCAACATTTTCTGGACTTTAGGGGGTCTAGGATGCCTGTAAAGCCCTTTTTTGGGCCTCCAAAGATTTCTACATTTTTGCAGGCCTAAAATGCATTTTAAGGCCTTTTTTGAGCTGCCAACATTTCCTGAACATTCGGGGGTGTAGGATGCATATTTCGTGACAAAAATATTTTTGGGAATTTCAGTGGTCTAGTATGCGGGTTAATGCCCCTTTCAGGCTGCAAATGTTTTTGGGACAATCAGAGCTCTCTGACACCATTTGTGGGCCACCAACATTTTCTGGACTTTAGGGGGTCTAGGATGCCTGTAAAGCCCTTTTTTGGGCCTCCAAAGTTTTCTACATTTTTGCAGGCCTAAAATGCATTTTAGGGACTTTTTTGGGCTGCCAACATTTTCTGAACTTTCAGGGGTGCAGGATGCATATTTCGTGACAAAAATATTTTTGGGAATTTCCGTGGTCTAGGATTTGGTTTAATGCCCCTTTCAGGCTGCAAGTGTTTTTGGGACAATCAGAGGTCTCTGACACCATTTGTGGGACACCAACATTTTCTTGACTTTAGGGGGTCTAGGATGCCTGTAAAGCCCTTTTTTGGGCCTCCAAAGATTTCTACATTTTTGCAGGCCTAAAGTGCATTTTAAGGACTTTTTTGAGCTGCCAACATTTCCTGAACATTCGGGGGTGTAGGATGCATATTTCGTGACAAAAATATTTTTGGGAATTTCAGTGGTCTAGTATGCGGGTTAATGCCCCTTTCAGGCTGCAAATGTTTTTGGGACAATCAGAGCTCTCTGACACCATTTGTGGGCCACCAACATTTTCTGGACTTTAGGGGGTCTAGGATGCCTGTAAAGCCCTTTTTTGGGCCTCCAAAGATTTCTACATTTTTGCAGGCCTAAAATGCATTTTAAGGCCTTTTTTGAGCTGCCAACATTTCCTGAACATTCGGGGGTGTAGGATGCATATTTCGTGACAAAAATATTTTTGGGAATTTCAGTGGTCTAGTATGCGGGTTAATGCCCCTTTCAGGCTGCAAATGTTTTTGGGACAATCAGAGCTCTCTGACACCATTTGTGGGCCACCAACATTTTCTGGACTTTAGGGGGTCTAGGATGCCTGTAAAGCCCTTTTTTGGGCCTCCAAAGTTTTCTACATTTTTGCAGGCCTAAAATGCATTTTAGGGACTTTTTTGGGCTGCCAACATTTTCTGAACTTTCAGGGGTGCAGGATGCATATTTCGTGACAAAAATATTTTTGGGAATTTCCGTGGTCTAGGATTTGGTTTAATGCCCCTTTCAGGCTGCAAGTGTTTTTGGGACAATCAGAGGTCTCTGACACCATTTGTGGGACACCAACATTTTCTTGACTTTAGGGGGTCTAGGATGCCTGTAAAGCCCTTTTTTGGGCCTCCAAAGATTTCTACATTTTTGCAGGCCTAAAGTGCATTTTAAGGACTTTTTTGAGCTGCCAACATTTCCTGAACATTCGGGGGTGTAGGATGCATATTTCGTGACAAAAATATTTTTGGGAATTTCAGTGGTCTAGTATGCGGGTTAATGCCCCTTTCAGGCTGCAAATGTTTTTGGGACAATCAGAGCTCTCTGACAATATTTGTGGGCCACCAACATTTTCTGGACTTTAGGGGGTCTAGGATGCCTGTAAAGCCATTTTTTGGGCCTCCAAAGATTTCTACATTTTTGCAGGCCTAAAATGCATTTTAAGGCCTTTTTTGAGCTGCCAACATTTCCTGAACATTCGGGGGTGTAGGATGCATATTTCGTGACAAAAATATTTTTGGGAATTTCAGTGGTCTAGTATGCGGGTTAATGCCCCTTTCAGGCTGCAAATGTTTTTGGGACAATCAGAGCTCTCTGACACCATTTGTGGGCCACCAACATTTTCTGGACTTTAGGGGGTCTAGGATGCCTGTAAAGCCCTTTTTTGGGCCTCCAAAGTTTTCTACATTTTTGCAGGCCTAAAATGCATTTTAAGGCCTTTTTTGAGCTGCCAACATTTCCTGAACATTCGGGGGTGTAGGATGCATATTTCGTGACAAAAATATTTTTGGGAATTTCAGTGGTCTAGTATGCGGGTTAATGCCCCTTTCAGGCTGCAAATGATTTTGGGACAATCAGAGCTCTCTGACACAGTTATTGGGCCACCAACATTGTCTGGACTTTAGGGGGTCTAGGATGCCTGTAAAGCCCTTTTTTGGGCCTCCAAAGATTTCTACATTTTTGCAGGCCTAAAATGCATTTTAAGGCCTTTTTTGAGCTGCCAACATTTCCTGAACATTCGGGGGTGTAGGATGCATATTTCGTGACAAAAATATTTTTGGGAATTTCAGTGGTCTAGTATGCGGGTTAATGCCCCTTTCAGGCTGCAAATGTTTTTGGGACAATCAGAGCTCTCTGACACCATTTGTGGGCCACCAACATTTTCTGGACTTTAGGGGGTCTAGGATGCCTGTAAAGCCCTTTTTTGGGCCTCCAAAGATTTCTACATTTTTGCAGGCCTAAAATGCATTTTAAGGCCTTTTTTGAGCTGCCAACATTTCCTGAACATTCGGGGGTGTAGGATGCATATTTCGTGACAAAAATATTTTTGGGAATTTCAGTGGTCTAGTATGCGGGTTAATGCCCCTTTCAGGCTGCAAATGTTTTTGGGACAATCAGAGCTCTCTGACACCATTTGTGGGCCACCAACATTTTCTGGACTTTAGGGGGTCTAGGATGCCTGTAAAGCCCTTTTTTGGGCCTCCAAAGATTTCTACATTTTTGCAGGCCTAAAATGCATTTTAAGGCCTTTTTTGAGCTGCCAACATTTCCTGAACATTCGGGGGTGTAGGATGCATATTTCGTGACAAAAATATTTTTGGGAATTTCAGTGGTCTAGTATGCGGGTTAATGCCCCTTTCAGGCTGCAAATGTTTTTGGGACAATCAGAGCTCTCTGACACCATTTGTGGGCCACCAACATTTTCTGGACTTTAGGGGGTCTAGGATGCCTGTAAAGCCCTTTTTTGGGCCTCCAAAGATTTCTACATTTTTGCAGGCCTAAAATGCATTTTAAGGCCTTTTTTGAGCTGCCAACATTTCCTGAACATTCGGGGGTGTAGGATGCATATTTCGTGACAAAAATATTTTTGGGAATTTCAGTGGTCTAGTATGCGGGTTAATGCCCCTTTCAGGCTGCAAATGTTTTTGGGACAATCAGAGCTCTCTGACAATATTTGTGGGCCACCAACATTTTCTGGACTTTAGGGGGTCTAGGATGCCTGTAAAGCCATTTTTTGGGCCTCCAAAGATTTCTACATTTTTGCAGGCCTAAAATGCATTTTAAGGCCTTTTTTGAGCTGCCAACATTTCCTGAACATTCGGGGGTGTAGGATGCATATTTCGTGACAAAAATATTTTTGGGAATTTCAGTGGTCTAGTATGCGGGTTAATGCCCCTTTCAGGCTGCAAATGTTTTTGGGACAATCAGAGCTCTCTGACACCATTTGTGGGCCACCAACATTTTCTGGACTTTAGGGGGTCTAGGATGCCTGTAAAGCCCTTTTTTGGGCCTCCAAAGTTTTCTACATTTTTGCAGGCCTAAAATGCATTTTAGGGACTTTTTTGGGCTGCCAACATTTTCTGAACTTTCAGGGGTGCAGGATGCATATTTCGTGACAAAAATATTTTTGGGAATTTCCGTGGTCTAGGATTTGGTTTAATGCCCCTTTCAGGCTGCAAGTGTTTTTGGGACAATCAGAGGTCTCTGACACCATTTGTGGGACACCAACATTTTCTTGACTTTAGGGGGTCTAGGATGCCTGTAAAGCCCTTTTTTGGGCCTCCAAAGATTTCTACATTTTTGCAGGCCTAAAATGCATTTTAAGGACTTTTTTGAGCTGCCAACATTTCCTGAACATTCGGGGGTGTAGGATGCATATTTCGTGACAAAAATATTTTTGGGAATTTCAGTGGTCTAGTATGCGGGTTAATGCCCCTTTCAGGCTGCAAATGTTTTTGGGACAATCAGAGCTCTCTGACACCATTTGTGGGCCACCAACATTTTCTGGACTTTAGGGGGTCTAGGATGCCTGTAAAGCCCTTTTTTGGGCCTCCAAAGATTTCTACATTTTTGCAGGCCTAAAATGCATTTTAAGGCCTTTTTTGAGCTGCCAACATTTCCTGAACATTCGGGGGTGTAGGATGCATATTTCGTGACAAAAATATTTTTGGGAATTTCAGTGGTCTAGTATGCGGGTTAATGCCCCTTTCAGGCTGCAAATGTTTTTGGGACAATCAGAGCTCTCTGACAATATTTGTGGGCCACCAACATTTTCTGGACTTTAGGGGGTCTAGGATGCCTGTAAAGCCATTTTTTGGGCCTCCAAAGATTTCTACATTTTTGCAGGCCTAAAATGCATTTTAAGGCCTTTTTTGAGCTGCCAACATTTCCTGAACATTCGGGGGTGTAGGATGCATATTTCGTGACAAAAATATTTTTGGGAATTTCAGTGGTCTAGTATGCGGGTTAATGCCCCTTTCAGGCTGCAAATGTTTTTGGGACAATCAGAGCTCTCTGACACCATTTGTGGGCCACCAACATTTTCTGGACTTTAGGGGGTCTAGGATGCCTGTAAAGCCCTTTTTTGGGCCTCCAAAGATTTCTACATTTTTGCAGGCCTAAAATGCATTTTAAGGCCTTTTTTGAGCTGCCAACATTTCCTGAACATTCGGGGGTGTAGGATGCATATTTCGTGACAAAAATATTTTTGGGAATTTCAGTGGTCTAGTATGCGGGTTAATGCCCCTTTCAGGCTGCAAATGATTTTGGGACAATCAGAGCTCTCTGACACAGTTATTGGGCCACCAACATTGTCTGGACTTTAGGGGGTCTAGGATGCCTGTAAAGCCCTTTTTTGGGCCTCCAAAGATTTCTACATTTTTGCAGGCCTAAAATGCATTTTAAGGCCTTTTTTGAGCTGCCAACATTTCCTGAACATTCGGGGGTGTAGGATGCATATTTCGTGACAAAAATATTTTTGGGAATTTCAGTGGTCTAGTATGCGGGTTAATGCCCCTTTCAGGCTGCAAATGTTTTTGGGACAATCAGAGCTCTCTGACACCATTTGTGGGCCACCAACATTTTCTGGACTTTAGGGGGTCTAGGATGCCTGTAAAGCCCTTTTTTGGGCCTCCAAAGATTTCTACATTTTTGCAGGCCTAAAATGCA
The DNA here is from genome assembly GCF_040938575.1 of Ambystoma mexicanum. Classification (NCBI taxonomy): domain Eukaryota; kingdom Metazoa; phylum Chordata; class Amphibia; order Caudata; family Ambystomatidae; genus Ambystoma; species Ambystoma mexicanum. The sequence continues at coordinate 551,144,607 of NC_090936.1, read as the reverse complement.
TTTTAAGGCCTTTTTTGAGCTGCCAACATTTCCTGAACATTCGGGGGTGTAGGATGCATATTTCGTGACAAAAATATTTTTGGGAATTTCAGTGGTCTAGTATGCGGGTTAATGCCCCTTTCAGGCTGCAAATGTTTTTGGGACAATCAGAGCTCTCTGACACCATTTGTGGGCCACCAACATTTTCTGGACTTTAGGGGGTCTAGGATGCCTGTAAAGCCCTTTTTTGGGCCTCCAAAGATTTCTACATTTTTGCAGGCCTAAAATGCATTTTAAGGCCTTTTTTGAGCTGCCAACATTTCCTGAACATTCGGGGGTGTAGGATGCATATTTCGTGACAAAAATATTTTTGGGAATTTCAGTGGTCTAGTATGCGGGTTAATGCCCCTTTCAGGCTGCAAATGTTTTTGGGACAATCAGAGCTCTCTGACACCATTTGTGGGCCACCAACATTTTCTGGACTTTAGGGGGTCTAGGATGCCTGTAAAGCCCTTTTTTGGGCCTCCAAAGATTTCTACATTTTTGCAGGCCTAAAATGCATTTTAAGGCCTTTTTTGAGCTGCCAACATTTCCTGAACATTCGGGGGTGTAGGATGCATATTTCGTGACAAAAATATTTTTGGGAATTTCAGTGGTCTAGTATGCGGGTTAATGCCCCTTTCAGGCTGCAAATGTTTTTGGGACAATCAGAGCTCTCTGACAATATTTGTGGGCCACCAACATTTTCTGGACTTTAGGGGGTCTAGGATGCCTGTAAAGCCATTTTTTGGGCCTCCAAAGATTTCTACATTTTTGCAGGCCTAAAATGCATTTTAAGGCCTTTTTTGAGCTGCCAACATTTCCTGAACATTCGGGGGTGTAGGATGCATATTTCGTGACAAAAATATTTTTGGGAATTTCAGTGGTCTAGTATGCGGGTTAATGCCCCTTTCAGGCTGCAAATGTTTTTGGGACAATCAGAGCTCTCTGACACCATTTGTGGGCCACCAACATTTTCTGGACTTTAGGGGGTCTAGGATGCCTGTAAAGCCCTTTTTTGGGCCTCCAAAGTTTTCTACATTTTTGCAGGCCTAAAATGCATTTTAGGGACTTTTTTGGGCTGCCAACATTTTCTGAACTTTCAGGGGTGCAGGATGCATATTTCGTGACAAAAATATTTTTGGGAATTTCCGTGGTCTAGGATTTGGTTTAATGCCCCTTTCAGGCTGCAAGTGTTTTTGGGACAATCAGAGGTCTCTGACACCATTTGTGGGACACCAACATTTTCTTGACTTTAGGGGGTCTAGGATGCCTGTAAAGCCCTTTTTTGGGCCTCCAAAGATTTCTACATTTTTGCAGGCCTAAAATGCATTTTAAGGACTTTTTTGAGCTGCCAACATTTCCTGAACATTCGGGGGTGTAGGATGCATATTTCGTGACAAAAATATTTTTGGGAATTTCAGTGGTCTAGTATGCGGGTTAATGCCCCTTTCAGGCTGCAAATGTTTTTGGGACAATCAGAGCTCTCTGACACCATTTGTGGGCCACCAACATTTTCTGGACTTTAGGGGGTCTAGGATGCCTGTAAAGCCCTTTTTTGGGCCTCCAAAGATTTCTACATTTTTGCAGGCCTAAAATGCATTTTAAGGCCTTTTTTGAGCTGCCAACATTTCCTGAACATTCGGGGGTGTAGGATGCATATTTCGTGACAAAAATATTTTTGGGAATTTCAGTGGTCTAGTATGCGGGTTAATGCCCCTTTCAGGCTGCAAATGTTTTTGGGACAATCAGAGCTCTCTGACAATATTTGTGGGCCACCAACATTTTCTGGACTTTAGGGGGTCTAGGATGGCTGTAAAGCCATTTTTTGGGCCTCCAAAGATTTCTACATTTTTGCAGGCCTAAAATGCATTTTAAGGCCTTTTTTGAGCTGCCAACATTTCCTGAACATTCGGGGGTGTAGGATGCATATTTCGTGACAAAAATATTTTTGGGAATTTCAGTGGTCTAGTATGCGGGTTAATGCCCCTTTCAGGCTGCAAATGTTTTTGGGACAATCAGAGCTCTCTGACACCATTTGTGGGCCACCAACATTTTCTGGACTTTAGGGGGTCTAGGATGCCTGTAAAGCCCTTTTTTGGGCCTCCAAAGATTTCTACATTTTTGCAGGCCTAAAATGCATTTTAAGGCCTTTTTTGAGCTGCCAACATTTCCTGAACATTCGGGGGTGTAGGATGCATATTTCGTGACAAAAATATTTTTGGGAATTTCAGTGGTCTAGTATGCGGGTTAATGCCCCTTTCAGGCTGCAAATGATTTTGGGACAATCAGAGCTCTCTGACACAGTTATTGGGCCACCAACATTGTCTGGACTTTAGGGGGTCTAGGATGCCTGTAAAGCCCTTTTTTGGGCCTCCAAAGATTTCTACATTTTTGCAGGCCTAAAATGCATTTTAAGGCCTTTTTTGAGCTGCCAACATTTCCTGAACATTCGGGGGTGTAGGATGCATATTTCGTGACAAAAATATTTTTGGGAATTTCAGTGGTCTAGTATGCGGGTTAATGCCCCTTTCAGGCTGCAAATGTTTTTGGGACAATCAGAGCTCTCTGACACCATTTGTGGGCCACCAACATTTTCTGGACTTTAGGGGGTCTAGGATGCCTGTAAAGCCCTTTTTTGGGCCTCCAAAGATTTCTACATTTTTGCAGGCCTAAAATGCATTTTAAGGCCTTTTTTGAGCTGCCAACATTTCCTGAACATTCGGGGGTGTAGGATGCATATTTCGTGACAAAAATATTTTTGGGAATTTCAGTGGTCTAGTATGCGGGTTAATGCCCCTTTCAGGCTGCAAATGTTTTTGGGACAATCAGAGCTCTCTGACACCATTTGTGGGCCACCAACATTTTCTGGACTTTAGGGGGTCTAGGATGCCTGTAAAGCCCTTTTTTGGGCCTCCAAAGATTTCTACATTTTTGCAGGCCTAAAATGCATTTTAAGGCCTTTTTTGAGCTGCCAACATTTCCTGAACATTCGGGGGTGTAGGATGCATATTTCGTGACAAAAATATTTTTGGGAATTTCAGTGGTCTAGTATGCGGGTTAATGCCCCTTTCAGGCTGCAAATGTTTTTGGGACAATCAGAGCTCTCTGACACCATTTGTGGGCCACCAACATTTTCTGGACTTTAGGGGGTCTAGGATGCCTGTAAAGCCCTTTTTTGGGCCTCCAAAGATTTCTACATTTTTGCAGGCCTAAAATGCATTTTAAGGCCTTTTTTGAGCTGCCAACATTTCCTGAACATTCGGGGGTGTAGGATGCATATTTCGTGACAAAAATATTTTTGGGAATTTCAGTGGTCTAGTATGCGGGTTAATGCCCCTTTCAGGCTGCAAATGTTTTTGGGACAATCAGAGCTCTCTGACAATATTTGTGGGCCACCAACATTTTCTGGACTTTAGGGGGTCTAGGATGCCTGTAAAGCCATTTTTTGGGCCTCCAAAGATTTCTACATTTTTGCAGGCCTAAAATGCATTTTAAGGCCTTTTTTGAGCTGCCAACATTTCCTGAACATTCGGGGGTGTAGGATGCATATTTCGTGACAAAAATATTTTTGGGAATTTCAGTGGTCTAGTATGCGGGTTAATGCCCCTTTCAGGCTGCAAATGTTTTTGGGACAATCAGAGCTCTCTGACACCATTTGTGGGCCACCAACATTTTCTGGACTTTAGGGGGTCTAGGATGCCTGTAAAGCCCTTTTTTGGGCCTCCAAAGTTTTCTACATTTTTGCAGGCCTAAAATGCATTTTAGGGACTTTTTTGGGCTGCCAACATTTTCTGAACTTTCAGGGGTGCAGGATGCATATTTCGTGACAAAAATATTTTTGGGAATTTCCGTGGTCTAGGATTTGGTTTAATGCCCCTTTCAGGCTGCAAGTGTTTTTGGGACAATCAGAGGTCTCTGACACCATTTGTGGGACACCAACATTTTCTTGACTTTAGGGGGTCTAGGATGCCTGTAAAGCCCTTTTTTGGGCCTCCAAAGATTTCTACATTTTTGCAGGCCTAAAATGCATTTTAAGGACTTTTTTGAGCTGCCAACATTTCCTGAACATTCGGGGGTGTAGGATGCATATTTCGTGACAAAAATATTTTTGGGAATTTCAGTGGTCTAGTATGCGGGTTAATGCCCCTTTCAGGCTGCAAATGTTTTTGGGACAATCAGAGCTCTCTGACACCATTTGTGGGCCACCAACATTTTCTGGACTTTAGGGGGTCTAGGATGCCTGTAAAGCCCTTTTTTGGGCCTCCAAAGATTTCTACATTTTTGCAGGCCTAAAATGCATTTTAAGGCCTTTTTTGAGCTGCCAACATTTCCTGAACATTCGGGGGTGTAGGATGCATATTTCGTGACAAAAATATTTTTGGGAATTTCAGTGGTCTAGTATGCGGGTTAATGCCCCTTTCAGGCTGCAAATGTTTTTGGGACAATCAGAGCTCTCTGACAATATTTGTGGGCCACCAACATTTTCTGGACTTTAGGGGGTCTAGGATGCCTGTAAAGCCCTTTTTTGGGCCTCCAAAGATTTCTACATTTTTGCAGGCCTAAAATGCATTTTAAGGCCTTTTTTGAGCTGCCAACATTTCCTGAACATTCGGGGGTGTAGGATGCATATTTCGTGACAAAAATATTTTTGGGAATTTCAGTGGTCTAGTATGCGGGTTAATGCCCCTTTCAGGCTGCAAATGATTTTGGGACAATCAGAGCTCTCTGACACAGTTATTGGGCCACCAACATTGTCTGGACTTTAGGGGGTCTAGGATGCCTGTAAAGCCCTTTTTTGGGCCTCCAAAGATTTCTACATTTTTGCAGTCCTAAAATGCATTTTAAGGCCTTTTTTGAGCTGCCAACATTTCCTGAACATTCGGGGGTGTAGGATGCATATTTCGTGACAAAAATATTTTTGGGAATTTCAGTGGTCTAGTATGCGGGTTAATGCCCCTTTCAGGCTGCAAATGTTTTTGGGACAATCAGAGCTCTCTGACACCATTTGTGGGCCACCAACATTTTCTGGACTTTAGGGGGTCTAGGATGCCTGTAAAGCCCTTTTTTGGGCCTCCAAAGATTTCTACATTTTTGCAGGCCTAAAATGCATTTTAAGGCCTTTTTTGAGCTGCCAACATTTCCTGAACATTCGGGGGTGTAGGATGCATATTTCGTGACAAAAATATTTTTGGGAATTTCAGTGGTCTAGTATGCGGGTTAATGCCCCTTTCAGGCTGCAAATGTTTTTGGGACAATCAGAGCTCTCTGACACCATTTGTGGGACACCAACATTTTCTTGACTTTAGGGGGTCTAGGATGCCTGTAAAGCCCTTTTTTGGGCCTCCAAAGATTTCTACATTTTTGCAGGCCTAAAATGCATTTTAAGGACTTTTTTGAGCTGCCAACATTTCCTGAACATTCGGGGGTGTAGGATGCATATTTCGTGACAAAAATATTTTTGGGAATTTCAGTGGTCTAGTATGCGGGTTAATGCCCCTTTCAGGCTGCAAATGTTTTTGGGACAATCAGAGCTCTCTGACACCATTTGTGGGCCACCAACATTTTCTGGACTTTAGGGGGTCTAGGATGCCTGTAAAGCCCTTTTTTGGGCCTCCAAAGATTTCTACATTTTTGCAGGCCTAAAATGCATTTTAAGGCCTTTTTTGAGCTGCCAACATTTCCTGAACATTCGGGGGTGTAGGATGCATATTTCGTGACAAAAATATTTTTGGGAATTTCAGTGGTCTAGTATGCGGGTTAATGCCCCTTTCAGGCTGCAAATGTTTTTGGGACAATCAGAGCTCTCTGACAATATTTGTGGGCCACCAACATTTTCTGGACTTTAGGGGGTCTAGGATGCCTGTAAAGCCATTTTTTGGGCCTCCAAAGATTTCTACATTTTTGCAGGCCTAAAATGCATTTTAAGGCCTTTTTTGAGCTGCCAACATTTCCTGAACATTCGGGGGTGTAGGATGCATATTTCGTGACAAAAATATTTTTGGGAATTTCAGTGGTCTAGTATGCGGGTTAATGCCCCTTTCAGGCTGCAAATGTTTTTGGGACAATCAGAGCTCTCTGACACCATTTGTGGGCCACCAACATTTTCTGGACTTTAGGGGGTCTAGGATGCCTGTAAAGCCCTTTTTTGGGCCTCCAAAGATTTCTACATTTTTGCAGGCCTAAAATGCATTTTAAGGCCTTTTTTGAGCTGCCAACATTTCCTGAACATTCGGGGGTGTAGGATGCATATTTCGTGACAAAAATATTTTTGGGAATTTCAGTGGTCTAGTATGCGGGTTAATGCCCCTTTCAGGCTGCAAATGATTTTGGGACAATCAGAGCTCTCTGACACAGTTATTGGGCCACCAACATTGTCTGGACTTTAGGGGGTCTAGGATGCCTGTAAAGCCCTTTTTTGGGCCTCCAAAGATTTCTACATTTTTGCAGGCCTAAAATGCATTTTAAGGCCTTTTTTGAGCTGCCAACATTTCCTGAACATTCGGGGGTGTAGGATGCATATTTCGTGACAAAAATATTTTTGGGAATTTCAGTGGTCTAGTATGCGGGTTAATGCCCCTTTCAGGCTGCAAATGTTTTTGGGACAATCAGAGCTCTCTGACACCATTTGTGGGCCACCAACATTTTCTGGACTTTAGGGGGTCTAGGATGCCTGTAAAGCCCTTTTTTGGGCCTCCAAAGATTTCTACATTTTTGCAGGCCTAAAATGCATTTTAAGGCCTTTTTTGAGCTGCCAACATTTCCTGAACATTCGGGGGTGTAGGATGCATATTTCGTGACAAAAATATTTTTGGGAATTTCAGTGGTCTAGTATGCGGGTTAATGCCCCTTTCAGGCTGCAAATGTTTTTGGGACAATCAGAGCTCTCTGACACCATTTGTGGGCCACCAACATTTTCTGGACTTTAGGGGGTCTAGGATGCCTGTAAAGCCCTTTTTTGGGCCTCCAAAGATTTCTACATTTTTGCAGGCCTAAAATGCATTTTAAGGCCTTTTTTGAGCTGCCAACATTTCCTGAACATTCGGGGGTGTAGGATGCATATTTCGTGACAAAAATATTTTTGGGAATTTCAGTGGTCTAGTATGCGGGTTAATGCCCCTTTCAGGCTGCAAATGTTTTTGGGACAATCAGAGCTCTCTGACACCATTTGTGGGCCACCAACATTTTCTGGACTTTAGGGGGTCTAGGATGCCTGTAAAGCCCTTTTTTGGGCCTCCAAAGATTTCTACATTTTTGCAGGCCTAAAATGCATTTTAAGGCCTTTTTTGAGCTGCCAACATTTCCTGAACATTCGGGGGTGTAGGATGCATATTTCGTGACAAAAATATTTTTGGGAATTTCAGTGGTCTAGTATGCGGGTTAATGCCCCTTTCAGGCTGCAAATGATTTTGGGACAATCAGAGCTCTCTGACACAGTTATTGGGCCACCAACATTGTCTGGACTTTAGGGGGTCTAGGATGCCTGTAAAGCCCTTTTTTGGGCCTCCAAAGATTTCTACATTTTTGCAGGCCTAAAATGCATTTTAAGGCCTTTTTTGAGCTGCCAACATTTCCTGAACATTCGGGGGTGTAGGATGCATATTTCGTGACAAAAATATTTTTGGGAATTTCAGTGGTCTAGTATGCGGGTTAATGCCCCTTTCAGGCTGCAAATGTTTTTGGGACAATCAGAGCTCTCTGACACCATTTGTGGGCCACCAACATTTTCTGGACTTTAGGGGGTCTAGGATGCCTGTAAAGCCCTTTTTTGGGCCTCCAAAGATTTCTACATTTTTGCAGGCCTAAAATGCATTTTAAGGCCTTTTTTGAGCTGCCAACATTTCCTGAACATTCGGGGGTGTAGGATGCATATTTCGTGACAAAAATATTTTTGGGAATTTCAGTGGTCTAGTATGCGGGTTAATGCCCCTTTCAGGCTGCAAATGTTTTTGGGACAATCAGAGCTCTCTGACACCATTTGTGGGACACCAACATTTTCTTGACTTTAGGGGGTCTAGGATGCCTGTAAAGCCCTTTTTTGGGCCTCCAAAGATTTCTACATTTTTGCAGGCCTAAAATGCATTTTAAGGACTTTTTTGAGCTGCCAACATTTCCTGAACATTCGGGGGTGTAGGATGCATATTTCGTGACAAAAATATTTTTGGGAATTTCAGTGGTCTAGTATGCGGGTTAATGCCCCTTTCAGGCTGCAAATGTTTTTGGGACAATCAGAGCTCTCTGACACCATTTGTGGGCCACCAACATTTTCTGGACTTTAGGGGGTCTAGGATGCCTGTAAAGCCCTTTTTTGGGCCTCCAAAGATTTCTACATTTTTGCAGGCCTAAAATGCATTTTAAGGCCTTTTTTGAGCTGCCAACATTTCCTGAACATTCGGGGGTGTAGGATGCATATTTCGTGACAAAAATATTTTTGGGAATTTCAGTGGTCTAGTATGCGGGTTAATGCCCCTTTCAGGCTGCAAATGTTTTTGGGACAATCAGAGCTCTCTGACAATATTTGTGGGCCACCAACATTTTCTGGACTTTAGGGGGTCTAGGATGCCTGTAAAGCCATTTTTTGGGCCTCCAAAGATTTCTACATTTTTGCAGGCCTAAAATGCATTTTAAGGCCTTTTTTGAGCTGCCAACATTTCCTGAACATTCGGGGGTGTAGGATGCATATTTCGTGACAAAAATATTTTTGGGAATTTCAGTGGTCTAGTATGCGGGTTAATGCCCCTTTCAGGCTGCAAATGTTTTTGGGACAATCAGAGCTCTCTGACACCATTTGTGGGCCACCAACATTTTCTGGACTTTAGGGGGTCTAGGATGCCTGTAAAGCCCTTTTTTGGGCCTCCAAAGATTTCTACATTTTTGCAGGCCTAAAATGCATTTTAAGGCCTTTTTTGAGCTGCCAACATTTCCTGAACATTCGGGGGTGTAGGATGCATATTTCGTGACAAAAATATTTTTGGGAATTTCAGTGGTCTAGTATGCGGGTTAATGCCCCTTTCAGGCTGCAAATGATTTTGGGACAATCAGAGCTCTCTGACACAGTTATTGGGCCACCAACATTGTCTGGACTTTAGGGGGTCTAGGATGCCTGTAAAGCCCTTTTTTGGGCCTCCAAAGATTTCTACATTTTTGCAGGCCTAAAATGCATTTTAAGGCCTTTTTTGAGCTGCCAACATTTCCTGAACATTCGGGGGTGTAGGATGCATATTTCGTGACAAAAATATTTTTGGGAATTTCAGTGGTCTAGTATGCGGGTTAATGCCCCTTTCAGGCTGCAAATGTTTTTGGGACAATCAGAGCTCTCTGACACCATTTGTGGGCCACCAACATTTTCTGGACTTTAGGGGGTCTAGGATGCCTGTAAAGCCCTTTTTTGGGCCTCCAAAGATTTCTACATTTTTGCAGGCCTAAAATGCATTTTAAGGCCTTTTTTGAGCTGCCAACATTTCCTGAACATTCGGGGGTGTAGGATGCATATTTCGTGACAAAAATATTTTTGGGAATTTCAGTGGTCTAGTATGCGGGTTAATGCCCCTTTCAGGCTGCAAATGTTTTTGGGACAATCAGAGCTCTCTGACACCATTTGTGGGCCACCAACATTTTCTGGACTTTAGGGGGTCTAGGATGCCTGTAAAGCCCTTTTTTGGGCCTCCAAAGATTTCTACATTTTTGCAGGCCTAAAATGCATTTTAAGGCCTTTTTTGAGCTGCCAACATTTCCTGAACATTCGGGGGTGTAGGATGCATATTTCGTGACAAAAATATTTTTGGGAATTTCAGTGGTCTAGTATGCGGGTTAATGCCCCTTTCAGGCTGCAAATGTTTTTGGGACAATCAGAGCTCTCTGACACCATTTGTGGGCCACCAACATTTTCTGGACTTTAGGGGGTCTAGGATGCCTGTAAAGCCCTTTTTTGGGCCTCCAAAGATTTCTACATTTTTGCAGGCCTAAAATGCATTTTAAGGCCTTTTTTGAGCTGCCAACATTTCCTGAACATTCGGGGGTGTAGGATGCATATTTCGTGACAAAAATATTTTTGGGAATTTCAGTGGTCTAGTATGCGGGTTAATGCCCCTTTCAGGCTGCAAATGATTTTGGGACAATCAGAGCTCTCTGACACAGTTATTGGGCCACCAACATTGTCTGGACTTTAGGGGGTCTAGGATGCCTGTAAAGCCCTTTTTTGGGCCTCCAAAGATTTCTACATTTTTGCAGGCCTAAAATGCATTTTAAGGCCTTTTTTGAGCTGCCAACATTTCCTGAACATTCGGGGGTGTAGGATGCATATTTCGTGACAAAAATATTTTTGGGAATTTCAGTGGTCTAGTATGCGGGTTAATGCCCCTTTCAGGCTGCAAATGTTTTTGGGACAATCAGAGCTCTCTGACACCATTTGTGGGCCACCAACATTTTCTGGACTTTAGGGGGTCTAGGATGCCTGTAAAGCCCTTTTTTGGGCCTCCAAAGATTTCTACATTTTTGCAGGCCTAAAATGCATTTTAAGGCCTTTTTTGAGCTGCCAACATTTCCTGAACATTCGGGGGTGTAGGATGCATATTTCGTGACAAAAATATTTTTGGGAATTTCAGTGGTCTAGTATGCGGGTTAATGCCCCTTTCAGGCTGCAAATGTTTTTGGGACAATCAGAGCTCTCTGACACCATTTGTGGGACACCAACATTTTCTTGACTTTAGGGGGTCTAGGATGCCTGTAAAGCCCTTTTTTGGGCCTCCAAAGATTTCTACATTTTTGCAGGCCTAAAATGCATTTTAAGGACTTTTTTGAGCTGCCAACATTTCCTGAACATTCGGGGGTGTAGGATGCATATTTCGTGACAAAAATATTTTTGGGAATTTCAGTGGTCTAGTATGCGGGTTAATGCCCCTTTCAGGCTGCAAATGTTTTTGGGACAATCAGAGCTCTCTGACACCATTTGTGGGCCACCAACATTTTCTGGACTTTAGGGGGTCTAGGATGCCTGTAAAGCCCTTTTTTGGGCCTCCAAAGATTTCTACATTTTTGCAGGCCTAAAATGCATTTTAAGGCCTTTTTTGAGCTGCCAACATTTCCTGAACATTCGGGGGTGTAGGATGCATATTTCGTGACAAAAATATTTTTGGGAATTTCAGTGGTCTAGTATGCGGGTTAATGCCCCTTTCAGGCTGCAAATGTTTTTGGGACAATCAGAGCTCTCTGACAATATTTGTGGGCCACCAACATTTTCTGGACTTTAGGGGGTCTAGGATGCCTGTAAAGCCATTTTTTGGGCCTCCAAAGATTTCTACATTTTTGCAGGCCTAAAATGCATTTTAAGGCCTTTTTTGAGCTGCCAACATTTCCTGAACATTCGGGGGTGTAGGATGCATATTTCGTGACAAAAATATTTTTGGGAATTTCAGTGGTCTAGTATGCGGGTTAATGCCCCTTTCAGGCTGCAAATGTTTTTGGGACAATCAGAGCTCTCTGACACCATTTGTGGGCCACCAACATTTTCTGGACTTTAGGGGGTCTAGGATGCCTGTAAAGCCCTTTTTTGGGCCTCCAAAGATTTCTACATTTTTGCAGGCCTAAAATGCATTTTAAGGCCTTTTTTGAGCTGCCAACATTTCCTGAACATTCGGGGGTGTAGGATGCATATTTCGTGACAAAAATATTTTTGGGAATTTCAGTGGTCTAGTATGCGGGTTAATGCCCCTTTCAGGCTGCAAATGATTTTGGGACAATCAGAGCTCTCTGACACAGTTATTGGGCCACCAACATTGTCTGGACTTTAGGGGGTCTAGGATGCCTGTAAAGCCCTTTTTTGGGCCTCCAAAGATTTCTACATTTTTGCAGGCCTAAAATGCATTTTAAGGCCTTTTTTGAGCTGCCAACATTTCCTGAACATTCGGGGGTGTAGGATGCATATTTCGTGACAAAAATATTTTTGGGAATTTCAGTGGTCTAGTATGCGGGTTAATGCCCCTTTCAGGCTGCAAATGTTTTTGGGACAATCAGAGCTCTCTGACACCATTTGTGGGCCACCAACATTTTCTGGACTTTAGGGGGTCTAGGATGCCTGTAAAGCCCTTTTTTGGGCCTCCAAAGATTTCTACATTTTTGCAGGCCTAAAATGCATTTTAAGGCCTTTTTTGAGCTGCCAACATTTCCTGAACATTCGGGGGTGTAGGATGCATATTTCGTGACAAAAATATTTTTGGGAATTTCAGTGGTCTAGTATGCGGGTTAAAGCCCCTTTCAGGCTGCAAATGTTTTTGGGACAATCAGAGCTCTCTGACACCATTTGTGGGCCACCAACATTTTCTGGACTTTAGGGGGTCTAGGATGCCTGTAAAGCCCTTTTTTGGGCCTCCAAAGATTTCTACATTTTTGCAGGCCTAAAATGCATTTTAAGGCCTTTTTTGAGCTGCCAACATTTCCTGAACATTCGGGGGTGTAGGATGCATATTTCGTGACAAAAATATTTTTGGGAATTTCAGTGGTCTAGTATGCGGGTTAATGCCCCTTTCAGGCTGCAAATGTTTTTGGGACAATCAGAGCTCTCTGACACCATTTGTGGGCCACCAACATTTTCTGGACTTTAGGGGGTCTAGGATGCCTGTAAAGCCCTTTTTTGGGCCTCCAAAGATTTCTACATTTTTGCAGGCCTAAAATGCATTTTAAGGCCTTTTTTGAGCTGCCAACATTTCCTGAACATTCGGGGGTGTAGGATGCATATTTCGTGACAAAAATATTTTTGGGAATTTCAGTGGTCTAGTATGCGGGTTAATGCCCCTTTCAGGCTGCAAATGTTTTTGGGACAATCAGAGCTCTCTGACAATATTTGTGGGCCACCAACATTTTCTGGACTTTAGGGGGTCTAGGATGCCTGTAAAGCCATTTTTTGGGCCTCCAAAGATTTCTACATTTTTGCAGGCCTAAAATGCATTTTAAGGCCTTTTTTGAGCTGCCAACATTTCCTGAACATTCGGGGGTGTAGGATGCATATTTCGTGACAAAAATATTTTTGGGAATTTCAGTGGTCTAGTATGCGGGTTAATGCCCCTTTCAGGCTGCAAATGTTTTTGGGACAATCAGAGCTCTCTGACACCATTTGTGGGCCACCAACATTTTCTGGACTTTAGGGGGTCTAGGATGCCTGTAAAGCCCTTTTTTGGGCCTCCAAAGTTTTCTACATTTTTGCAGGCCTAAAATGCATTTTAGGGACTTTTTTGGGCTGCCAACATTTTCTGAACTTTCAGGGGTGCAGGATGCATATTTCGTGACAAAAATATTTTTGGGAATTTCCGTGGTCTAGGATTTGGTTTAATGCCCCTTTCAGGCTGCAAGTGTTTTTGGGACAATCAGAGGTCTCTGACACCATTTGTGGGACACCAACATTTTCTTGACTTTAGGGGGTCTAGGATGCCTGTAAAGCCCTTTTTTGGGCCTCCAAAGATTTCTACATTTTTGCAGGCCTAAAATGCATTTTAAGGACTTTTTTGAGCTGCCAACATTTCCTGAACATTCGGGGGTGTAGGATGCATATTTCGTGACAAAAATATTTTTGGGAATTTCAGTGGTCTAGTATGCGGGTTAATGCCCCTTTCAGGCTGCAAATGTTTTTGGGACAATCAGAGCTCTCTGACACCATTTGTGGGCCACCAACATTTTCTGGACTTTAGGGGGTCTAGGATGCCTGTAAAGCCCTTTTTTGGGCCTCCAAAGATTTCTACATTTTTGCAGGCCTAAAATGCATTTTAAGGCCTTTTTTGAGCTGCCAACATTTCCTGAACATTCGGGGGTGTAGGATGCATATTTCGTGACAAAAATATTTTTGGGAATTTCAGTGGTCTAGTATGCGGGTTAATGCCCCTTTCAGGCTGCAAATGTTTTTGGGACAATCAGAGCTCTCTGACAATATTTGTGGGCCACCAACATTTTCTGGACTTTAGGGGGTCTAGGATGCCTGTAAAGCCATTTTTTGGGCCTCCAAAGATTTCTACATTTTTGCAGGCCTAAAATGCATTTTAAGGCCTTTTTTGAGCTGCCAACATTTCCTGAACATTCGGGGGTGTAGGATGCATATTTCGTGACAAAAATATTTTTGGGAATTTCAGTGGTCTAGTATGCGGGTTAATGCCCCTTTCAGGCTGCAAATGTTTTTGGGACAATCAGAGCTCTCTGACACCATTTGTGGGCCACCAACATTTTCTGGACTTTAGGGGGTCTAGGATGCCTGTAAAGCCCTTTTTTGGGCCTCCAAAGATTTCTACATTTTTGCAGGCCTAAAATGCATTTTAAGGCCTTTTTTGAGCTGCCAACATTTCCTGAACATTCGGGGGTGTAGGATGCATATTTCGTGACAAAAATATTTTTGGGAATTTCAGTGGTCTAGTATGCGGGTTAATGCCCCTTTCAGGCTGCAAATGATTTTGGGACAATCAGAGCTCTCTGACACAGTTATTGGGCCACCAACATTGTCTGGACTTTAGGGGGTCTAGGATGCCTGTAAAGCCCTTTTTTGGGCCTCCAAAGATTTCTACATTTTTGCAGGCCTAAAATGCATTTTAAGGCCTTTTTTGAGCTGCCAACATTTCCTGAACATTCGGGGGTGTAGGATGCATATTTCGTGACAAAAATATTTTTGGGAATTTCAGTGGTCTAGTATGCGGGTTAATGCCCCTTTCAGGCTGCAAATGTTTTTGGGACAATCAGAGCTCTCTGACACCATTTGTGGGCCACCAACATTTTCTGGACTTTAGGGGGTCTAGGATGCCTGTAAAGCCCTTTTTTGGGCCTCCAAAGATTTCTACATTTTTGCAGGCCTAAAATGCATTTTAAGGCCTTTTTTGAGCTGCCAACATTTCCTGAACATTCGGGGGTGTAGGATGCATATTTCGTGACAAAAATATTTTTGGGAATTTCAGTGGTCTAGTATGCGGGTTAATGCCCCTTTCAGGCTGCAAATGTTTTTGGGACAATCAGAGCTCTCTGACACCATTTGTGGGCCACCAACATTTTCTGGACTTTAGGGGGTCTAGGATGCCTGTAAAGCCCTTTTTTGGGCCTCCAAAGATTTCTACATTTTTGCAGGCCTAAAATGCATTTTAAGGCCTTTTTTGAGCTGCCAACATTTCCTGAACATTCGGGGGTGTAGGATGCATATTTCGTGACAAAAATATTTTTGGGAATTTCAGTGGTCTAGTATGCGGGTTAATGCCCCTTTCAGGCTGCAAATGTTTTTGGGACAATCAGAGCTCTCTGACACCATTTGTGGGCCACCAACATTTTCTGGACTTTAGGGGGTCTAGGATGCCTGTAAAGCCCTTTTTTGGGCCTCCAAAGATTTCTACATTTTTGCAGGCCTAAAATGCATTTTAAGGCCTTTTTTGAGCTGCCAACATTTCCTGAACATTCGGGGGTGTAGGATGCATATTTCGTGACAAAAATATTTTTGGGAATTTCAGTGGTCTAGTATGCGGGTTAATGCCCCTTTCAGGCTGCAAATGTTTTTGGGACAATCAGAGCTCTCTGACAATATTTGTGGGCCACCAACATTTTCTGGACTTTAGGGGGTCTAGGATGCCTGTAAAGCCATTTTTTGGGCCTCCAAAGATTTCTACATTTTTGCAGGCCTAAAATGCATTTTAAGGCCTTTTTTGAGCTGCCAACATTTCCTGAACATTCGGGGGTGTAGGATGCATATTTCGTGACAAAAATATTTTTGGGAATTTCAGTGGTCTAGTATGCGGGTTAATGCCCCTTTCAGGCTGCAAATGTTTTTGGGACAATCAGAGCTCTCTGACACCATTTGTGGGCCACCAACATTTTCTGGACTTTAGGGGGTCTAGGATGCCTGTAAAGCCCTTTTTTGGGCCTCCAAAGTTTTCTACATTTTTGCAGGCCTAAAATGCATTTTAGGGACTTTTTTGGGCTGCCAACATTTTCTGAACTTTCAGGGGTGCAGGATGCATATTTCGTGACAAAAATATTTTTGGGAATTTCCGTGGTCTAGGATTTGGTTTAATGCCCCTTTCAGGCTGCAAGTGTTTTTGGGACAATCAGAGGTCTCTGACACCATTTGTGGGACACCAACATTTTCTTGACTTTAGGGGGTCTAGGATGCCTGTAAAGCCCTTTTTTGGGCCTCCAAAGATTTCTACATTTTTGCAGGCCTAAAATGCATTTTAAGGACTTTTTTGAGCTGCCAACATTTCCTGAACATTCGGGGGTGTAGGATGCATATTTCGTGACAAAAATATTTTTGGGAATTTCAGTGGTCTAGTATGCGGGTTAATGCCCCTTTCAGGCTGCAAATGTTTTTGGGACAATCAGAGCTCTCTGACACCATTTGTGGGCCACCAACATTTTCTGGACTTTAGGGGGTCTAGGATGCCTGTAAAGCCCTTTTTTGGGCCTCCAAAGATTTCTACATTTTTGCAGGCCTAAAATGCATTTTAAGGCCTTTTTTGAGCTGCCAACATTTCCTGAACATTCGGGGGTGTAGGATGCATATTTCGTGACAAAAATATTTTTGGGAATTTCAGTGGTCTAGTATGCGGGTTAATGCCCCTTTCAGGCTGCAAATGTTTTTGGGACAATCAGAGCTCTCTGACAATATTTGTGGGCCACCAACATTTTCTGGACTTTAGGGGGTCTAGGATGCCTGTAAAGCCATTTTTTGGGCCTCCAAAGATTTCTACATTTTTGCAGGCCTAAAATGCATTTTAAGGCCTTTTTTGAGCTGCCAACATTTCCTGAACATTCGGGGGTGTAGGATGCATATTTCGTGACAAAAATATTTTTGGGAATTTCAGTGGTCTAGTATGCGGGTTAATGCCCCTTTCAGGCTGCAAATGTTTTTGGGACAATCAGAGCTCTCTGACACCATTTGTGGGCCACCAACATTTTCTGGACTTTAGGGGGTCTAGGATGCCTGTAAAGCCCTTTTTTGGGCCTCCAAAGATTTCTACATTTTTGCAGGCCTAAAATGCATTTTAAGGCCTTTTTTGAGCTGCCAACATTTCCTGAACATTCGGGGGTGTAGGATGCATATTTCGTGACAAAAATATTTTTGGGAATTTCAGTGGTCTAGTATGCGGGTTAATGCCCCTTTCAGGCTGCAAATGATTTTGGGACAATCAGAGCTCTCTGACACAGTTATTGGGCCACCAACATTGTCTGGACTTTAGGGGGTCTAGGATGCCTGTAAAGCCCTTTTTTGGGCCTCCAAAGATTTCTACATTTTTGCAGGCCTAAAATGCATTTTAAGGCCTTTTTTGAGCTGCCAACATTTCCTGAACATTCGGGGGTGTAGGATGCATATTTCGTGACAAAAATATTTTTGGGAATTTCAGTGGTCTAGTATGCGGGTTAATGCCCCTTTCAGGCTGCAAATGTTTTTGGGACAATCAGAGCTCTCTGACACCATTTGTGGGCCACCAACATTTTCTGGACTTTAGGGGGTCTAGGATGCCTGTAAAGCCCTTTTTTGGGCCTCCAAAGATTTCTACATTTTTGCAGGCCTAAAATGCATTTTAAGGCCTTTTTTGAGCTGCCAACATTTCCTGAACATTCGGGGGTGTAGGATGCATATTTCGTGACAAAAATATTTTTGGGAATTTCAGTGGTCTAGTATGCGGGTTAATGCCCCTTTCAGGCTGCAAATGTTTTTGGGACAATCAGAGCTCTCTGACACCATTTGTGGGCCACCAACATTTTCTGGACTTTAGGGGGTCTAGGATGCCTGTAAAGCCCTTTTTTGGGCCTCCAAAGATTTCTACATTTTTGCAGGCCTAAAATGCATTTTAAGGCCTTTTTTGAGCTGCCAACATTTCCTGAACATTCGGGGGTGTAGGATGCATATTTCGTGACAAAAATATTTTTGGGAATTTCAGTGGTCTAGTATGCGGGTTAATGCCCCTTTCAGGCTGCAAATGTTTTTGGGACAATCAGAGCTCTCTGACACCATTTGTGGGCCACCAACATTTTCTGGACTTTAGGGGGTCTAGGATGCCTGTAAAGCCCTTTTTTGGGCCTCCAAAGATTTCTACATTTTTGCAGGCCTAAAATGCATTTTAAGGCCTTTTTTGAGCTGCCAACATTTCCTGAACATTCGGGGGTGTAGGATGCATATTTCGTGACAAAAATATTTTTGGGAATTTCAGTGGTCTAGTATGCGGGTTAATGCCCCTTTCAGGCTGCAAATGTTTTTGGGACAATCAGAGCTCTCTGACAATATTTGTGGGCCACCAACATTTTCTGGACTTTAGGGGGTCTAGGATGCCTGTAAAGCCATTTTTTGGGCCTCCAAAGATTTCTACATTTTTGCAGGCCTAAAATGCATTTTAAGGCCTTTTTTGAGCTGCCAACATTTCCTGAACATTCGGGGGTGTAGGATGCATATTTCGTGACAAAAATATTTTTGGGAATTTCAGTGGTCTAGTATGCGGGTTAATGCCCCTTTCAGGCTGCAAATGTTTTTGGGACAATCAGAGCTCTCTGACACCATTTGTGGGCCACCAACATTTTCTGGACTTTAGGGGGTCTAGGATGCCTGTAAAGCCCTTTTTTGGGCCTCCAAAGTTTTCTACATTTTTGCAGGCCTAAAATGCATTTTAGGGACTTTTTTGGGCTGCCAACATTTTCTGAACTTTCAGGGGTGCAGGATGCATATTTCGTGACAAAAATATTTTTGGGAATTTCCGTGGTCTAGGATTTGGTTTAATGCCCCTTTCAGGCTGCAAGTGTTTTTGGGACAATCAGAGGTCTCTGACACCATTTGTGGGACACCAACATTTTCTTGACTTTAGGGGGTCTAGGATGCCTGTAAAGCCCTTTTTTGGGCCTCCAAAGATTTCTACATTTTTGCAGGCCTAAAATGCATTTTAAGGACTTTTTTGAGCTGCCAACATTTCCTGAACATTCGGGGGTGTAGGATGCATATTTCGTGACAAAAATATTTTTGGGAATTTCAGTGGTCTAGTATGCGGGTTAATGCCCCTTTCAGGCTGCAAATGTTTTTGGGACAATCAGAGCTCTCTGACACCATTTGTGGGCCACCAACATTTTCTGGACTTTAGGGGGTCTAGGATGCCTGTAAAGCCCTTTTTTGGGCCTCCAAAGATTTCTACATTTTTGCAGGCCTAAAATGCATTTTAAGGCCTTTTTTGAGCTGCCAACATTTCCTGAACATTCGGGGGTGTAGGATGCATATTTCGTGACAAAAATATTTTTGGGAATTTCAGTGGTCTAGTATGCGGGTTAATGCCCCTTTCAGGCTGCAAATGTTTTTGGGACAATCAGAGCTCTCTGACAATATTTGTGGGCCACCAACATTTTCTGGACTTTAGGGGGTCTAGGATGCCTGTAAAGCCATTTTTTGGGCCTCCAAAGATTTCTACATTTTTGCAGGCCTAAAATGCATTTTAAGGCCTTTTTTGAGCTGCCAACATTTCCTGAACATTCGGGGGTGTAGGATGCATATTTCGTGACAAAAATATTTTTGGGAATTTCAGTGGTCTAGTATGCGGGTTAATGCCCCTTTCAGGCTGCAAATGTTTTTGGGACAATCAGAGCTCTCTGACACCATTTGTGGGCCACCAACATTTTCTGGACTTTAGGGGGTCTAGGATGCCTGTAAAGCCCTTTTTTGGGCCTCCAAAGATTTCTACATTTTTGCAGGCCTAAAATGCATTTTAAGGCCTTTTTTGAGCTGCCAACATTTCCTGAACATTCGGGGGTGTAGGATGCATATTTCGTGACAAAAATATTTTTGGGAATTTCAGTGGTCTAGTATGCGGGTTAATGCCCCTTTCAGGCTGCAAATGATTTTGGGACAATCAGAGCTCTCTGACACAGTTATTGGGCCACCAACATTGTCTGGACTTTAGGGGGTCTAGGATGCCTGTAAAGCCCTTTTTTGGGCCTCCAAAGATTTCTACATTTTTGCAGGCCTAAAATGCATTTTAAGGCCTTTTTTGAGCTGCCAACATTTCCTGAACATTCGGGGGTGTAGGATGCATATTTCGTGACAAAAATATTTTTGGGAATTTCAGTGGTCTAGTATGCGGGTTAATGCCCCTTTCAGGCTGCAAATGTTTTTGGGACAATCAGAGCTCTCTGACACCATTTGTGGGCCACCAACATTTTCTGGACTTTAGGGGGTCTAGGATGCCTGTAAAGCCCTTTTTTGGGCCTCCAAAGATTTCTACATTTTTGCAGGCCTAAAATGCATTTTAAGGCCTTTTTTGAGCTGCCAACATTTCCTGAACATTCGGGGGTGTAGGATGCATATTTCGTGACAAAAATATTTTTGGGAATTTCAGTGGTCTAGTATGCGGGTTAATGCCCCTTTCAGGCTGCAAATGTTTTTGGGACAATCAGAGCTCTCTGACACCATTTGTGGGACACCAACATTTTCTTGACTTTAGGGGGTCTAGGATGCCTGTAAAGCCCTTTTTTGGGCCTCCAAAGATTTCTACATTTTTGCAGGCCTAAAATGCATTTTAAGGACTTTTTTGAGCTGCCAACATTTCCTGAACATTCGGGGGTGTAGGATGCATATTTCGTGACAAAAATATTTTTGGGAATTTCAGTGGTCTAGTATGCGGGTTAATGCCCCTTTCAGGCTGCAAATGTTTTTGGGACAATCAGAGCTCTCTGACACCATTTGTGGGCCACCAACATTTTCTGGACTTTAGGGGGTCTAGGATGCCTGTAAAGCCCTTTTTTGGGCCTCCAAAGATTTCTACATTTTTGCAGGCCTAAAATGCATTTTAAGGCCTTTTTTGAGCTGCCAACATTTCCTGAACATTCGGGGGTGTAGGATGCATATTTCGTGACAAAAATATTTTTGGGAATTTCAGTGGTCTAGTATGCGGGTTAATGCCCCTTTCAGGCTGCAAATGTTTTTGGGACAATCAGAGCTCTCTGACAATATTTGTGGGCCACCAACATTTTCTGGACTTTAGGGGGTCTAGGATGCCTGTAAAGCCATTTTTTGGGCCTCCAAAGATTTCTACATTTTTGCAGGCCTAAAATGCATTTTAAGGCCTTTTTTGAGCTGCCAACATTTCCTGAACATTCGGGGGTGTAGGATGCATATTTCGTGACAAAAATATTTTTGGGAATTTCAGTGGTCTAGTATGCGGGTTAATGCCCCTTTCAGGCTGCAAATGTTTTTGGGACAATCAGAGCTCTCTGACACCATTTGTGGGCCACCAACATTTTCTGGACTTTAGGGGGTCTAGGATGCCTGTAAAGCCCTTTTTTGGGCCTCCAAAGATTTCTACATTTTTGCAGGCCTAAAATGCATTTTAAGGCCTTTTTTGAGCTGCCAACATTTCCTGAACATTCGGGGGTGTAGGATGCATATTTCGTGACAAAAATATTTTTGGGAATTTCAGTGGTCTAGTATGCGGGTTAATGCCCCTTTCAGGCTGCAAATGATTTTGGGACAATCAGAGCTCTCTGACACAGTTATTGGGCCACCAACATTGTCTGGACTTTAGGGGGTCTAGGATGCCTGTAAAGCCCTTTTTTGGGCCTCCAAAGATTTCTACATTTTTGCAGGCCTAAAATGCATTTTAAGGCCTTTTTTGAGCTGCCAACATTTCCTGAACATTCGGGGGTGTAGGATGCATATTTCGTGACAAAAATATTTTTGGGAATTTCAGTGGTCTAGTATGCGGGTTAATGCCCCTTTCAGGCTGCAAATGTTTTTGGGACAATCAGAGCTCTCTGACACCATTTGTGGGCCACCAACATTTTCTGGACTTTAGGGGGTCTAGGATGCCTGTAAAGCCCTTTTTTGGGCCTCCAAAGATTTCTACATTTTTGCAGGCCTAAAATGCATTTTAAGGCCTTTTTTGAGCTGCCAACATTTCCTGAACATTCGGGGGTGTAGGATGCATATTTCGTGACAAAAATATTTTTGGGAATTTCAGTGGTCTAGTATGCGGGTTAATGCCCCTTTCAGGCTGCAAATGTTTTTGGGACAATCAGAGCTCTCTGACACCATTTGTGGGCCACCAACATTTTCTGGACTTTAGGGGGTCTAGGATGCCTGTAAAGCCCTTTTTTGGGCCTCCAAAGATTTCTACATTTTTGCAGGCCTAAAATGCATTTTAAGGCCTTTTTTGAGCTGCCAACATTTCCTGAACATTCGGGGGTGTAGGATGCATATTTCGTGACAAAAATATTTTTGGGAATTTCAGTGGTCTAGTATGCGGGTTAATGCCCCTTTCAGGCTGCAAATGATTTTGGGACAATCAGAGCTCTCTGACACAGTTATTGGGCCACCAACATTGTCTGGACTTTAGGGGGTCTAGGATGCCTGTAAAGCCCTTTTTTGGGCCTCCAAAGATTTCTACATTTTTGCAGGCCTAAAATGCATTTTAAGGCCTTTTTTGAGCTGCCAACATTTCCTGAACATTCGGGGGTGTAGGATGCATATTTCGTGACAAAAATATTTTTGGGAATTTCAGTGGTCTAGTATGCGGGTTAATGCCCCTTTCAGGCTGCAAATGTTTTTGGGACAATCAGAGCTCTCTGACACCATTTGTGGGCCACCAACATTTTCTGGACTTTAGGGGGTCTAGGATGCCTGTAAAGCCCTTTTTTGGGCCTCCAAAGATTTCTACATTTTTGCAGGCCTAAAATGCATTTTAAGGCCTTTTTTGAGCTGCCAACATTTCCTGAACATTCGGGGGTGTAGGATGCATATTTCGTGACAAAAATATTTTTGGGAATTTCAGTGGTCTAGTATGCGGGTTAATGCCCCTTTCAGGCTGCAAATGTTTTTGGGACAATCAGAGCTCTCTGACACCATTTGTGGGACACCAACATTTTCTTGACTTTAGGGGGTCTAGGATGCCTGTAAAGCCCTTTTTTGGGCCTCCAAAGATTTCTACATTTTTGCAGGCCTAAAATGCATTTTAAGGACTTTTTTGAGCTGCCAACATTTCCTGAACATTCGGGGGTGTAGGATGCATATTTCGTGACAAAAATATTTTTGGGAATTTCAGTGGTCTAGTATGCGGGTTAATGCCCCTTTCAGGCTGCAAATGTTTTTGGGACAATCAGAGCTCTCTGACACCATTTGTGGGCCACCAACATTTTCTGGACTTTAGGGGGTCTAGGATGCCTGTAAAGCCCTTTTTTGGGCCTCCAAAGATTTCTACATTTTTGCAGGCCTAAAATGCATTTTAAGGCCTTTTTTGAGCTGCCAACATTTCCTGAACATTCGGGGGTGTAGGATGCATATTTCGTGACAAAAATATTTTTGGGAATTTCAGTGGTCTAGTATGCGGGTTAATGCCCCTTTCAGGCTGCAAATGTTTTTGGGACAATCAGAGCTCTCTGACAATATTTGTGGGCCACCAACATTTTCTGGACTTTAGGGGGTCTAGGATGCCTGTAAAGCCATTTTTTGGGCCTCCAAAGATTTCTACATTTTTGCAGGCCTAAAATGCATTTTAAGGCCTTTTTTGAGCTGCCAACATTTCCTGAACATTCGGGGGTGTAGGATGCATATTTCGTGACAAAAATATTTTTGGGAATTTCAGTGGTCTAGTATGCGGGTTAATGCCCCTTTCAGGCTGCAAATGTTTTTGGGACAATCAGAGCTCTCTGACACCATTTGTGGGCCACCAACATTTTCTGGACTTTAGGGGGTCTAGGATGCCTGTAAAGCCCTTTTTTGGGCCTCCAAAGATTTCTACATTTTTGCAGGCCTAAAATGCATTTTAAGGCCTTTTTTGAGCTGCCAACATTTCCTGAACATTCGGGGGTGTAGGATGCATATTTCGTGACAAAAATATTTTTGGGAATTTCAGTGGTCTAGTATGCGGGTTAATGCCCCTTTCAGGCTGCAAATGATTTTGGGACAATCAGAGCTCTCTGACACAGTTATTGGGCCACCAACATTGTCTGGACTTTAGGGGGTCTAGGATGCCTGTAAAGCCCTTTTTTGGGCCTCCAAAGATTTCTACATTTTTGCAGGCCTAAAATGCATTTTAAGGCCTTTTTTGAGCTGCCAACATTTCCTGAACATTCGGGGGTGTAGGATGCATATTTCGTGACAAAAATATTTTTGGGAATTTCAGTGGTCTAGTATGCGGGTTAATGCCCCTTTCAGGCTGCAAATGTTTTTGGGACAATCAGAGCTCTCTGACACCATTTGTGGGCCACCAACATTTTCTGGACTTTAGGGGGTCTAGGATGCCTGTAAAGCCCTTTTTTGGGCCTCCAAAGATTTCTACATTTTTGCAGGCCTAAAATGCATTTTAAGGCCTTTTTTGAGCTGCCAACATTTCCTGAACATTCGGGGGTGTAGGATGCATATTTCGTGACAAAAATATTTTTGGGAATTTCAGTGGTCTAGTATGCGGGTTAATGCCCCTTTCAGGCTGCAAATGTTTTTGGGACAATCAGAGCTCTCTGACACCATTTGTGGGCCACCAACATTTTCTGGACTTTAGGGGGTCTAGGATGCCTGTAAAGCCCTTTTTTGGGCCTCCAAAGATTTCTACATTTTTGCAGGCCTAAAATGCATTTTAAGGCCTTTTTTGAGCTGCCAACATTTCCTGAACATTCGGGGGTGTAGGATGCATATTTCGTGACAAAAATATTTTTGGGAATTTCAGTGGTCTAGTATGCGGGTTAATGCCCCTTTCAGGCTGCAAATGTTTTTGGGACAATCAGAGCTCTCTGACACCATTTGTGGGCCACCAACATTTTCTGGACTTTAGGGGGTCTAGGATGCCTGTAAAGCCCTTTTTTGGGCCTCCAAAGATTTCTACATTTTTGCAGGCCTAAAATGCATTTTAAGGCCTTTTTTGAGCTGCCAACATTTCCTGAACATTCGGGGGTGTAGGATGCATATTTCGTGACAAAAATATTTTTGGGAATTTCAGTGGTCTAGTATGCGGGTTAATGCCCCTTTCAGGCTGCAAATGTTTTTGGGACAATCAGAGCTCTCTGACAATATTTGTGGGCCACCAACATTTTCTGGACTTTAGGGGGTCTAGGATGCCTGTAAAGCCATTTTTTGGGCCTCCAAAGATTTCTACATTTTTGCAGGCCTAAAATGCATTTTAAGGCCTTTTTTGAGCTGCCAACATTTCCTGAACATTCGGGGGTGTAGGATGCATATTTCGTGACAAAAATATTTTTGGGAATTTCAGTGGTCTAGTATGCGGGTTAATGCCCCTTTCAGGCTGCAAATGTTTTTGGGACAATCAGAGCTCTCTGACACCATTTGTGGGCCACCAACATTTTCTGGACTTTAGGGGGTCTAGGATGCCTGTAAAGCCCTTTTTTGGGCCTCCAAAGTTTTCTACATTTTTGCAGGCCTAAAATGCATTTTAGGGACTTTTTTGGGCTGCCAACATTTTCTGAACTTTCAGGGGTGCAGGATGCATATTTCGTGACAAAAATATTTTTGGGAATTTCCGTGGTCTAGGATTTGGTTTAATGCCCCTTTCAGGCTGCAAGTGTTTTTGGGACAATCAGAGGTCTCTGACACCATTTGTGGGACACCAACATTTTCTTGACTTTAGGGGGTCTAGGATGCCTGTAAAGCCCTTTTTTGGGCCTCCAAAGATTTCTACATTTTTGCAGGCCTAAAATGCATTTTAAGGACTTTTTTGAGCTGCCAACATTTCCTGAACATTCGGGGGTGTAGGATGCATATTTCGTGACAAAAATATTTTTGGGAATTTCAGTGGTCTAGTATGCGGGTTAATGCCCCTTTCAGGCTGCAAATGTTTTTGGGACAATCAGAGCTCTCTGACACCATTTGTGGGCCACCAACATTTTCTGGACTTTAGGGGGTCTAGGATGCCTGTAAAGCCCTTTTTCGGGCCTCCAAAGATTTCTACATTTTTGCAGGCCTAAAATGCATTTTAAGGCCTTTTTTGAGCTGCCAACATTTCCTGAACATTCGGGGGTGTAGGATGCATATTTCGTGACAAAAATATTTTTGGGAATTTCAGTGGTCTAGTATGCGGGTTAATGCCCCTTTCAGGCTGCAAATGTTTTTGGGACAATCAGAGCTCTCTGACAATATTTGTGGGCCACCAACATTTTCTGGACTTTAGGGGGTCTAGGATGCCTGTAAAGCCATTTTTTGGGCCTCCAAAGATTTCTACATTTTTGCAGGCCTAAAATGCATTTTAAGGCCTTTTTTGAGCTGCCAACATTTCCTGAACATTCGGGGGTGTAGGATGCATATTTCGTGACAAAAATATTTTTGGGAATTTCAGTGGTCTAGTATGCGGGTTAATGCCCCTTTCAGGCTGCAAATGTTTTTGGGACAATCAGAGCTCTCTGACACCATTTGTGGGCCACCAACATTTTCTGGACTTTAGGGGGTCTAGGATGCCTGTAAAGCCCTTTTTTGGGCCTCCAAAGATTTCTACATTTTTGCAGGCCTAAAATGCATTTTAAGGCCTTTTTTGAGCTGCCAACATTTCCTGAACATTCGGGGGTGTAGGATGCATATTTCGTGACAAAAATATTTTTGGGAATTTCAGTGGTCTAGTATGCGGGTTAATGCCCCTTTCAGGCTGCAAATGATTTTGGGACAATCAGAGCTCTCTGACACAGTTATTGGGCCACCAACATTGTCTGGACTTTAGGGGGTCTAGGATGCCTGTAAAGCCCTTTTTTGGGCCTCCAAAGATTTCTACATTTTTGCAGGCCTAAAATGCATTTTAAGGCCTTTTTTGAGCTGCCAACATTTCCTGAACATTCGGGGGTGTAGGATGCATATTTCGTGACAAAAATATTTTTGGGAATTTCAGTGGTCTAGTATGCGGGTTAATGCCCCTTTCAGGCTGCAAATGTTTTTGGGACAATCAGAGCTCTCTGACACCATTTGTGGGCCACCAACATTTTCTGGACTTTAGGGGGTCTAGGATGCCTGTAAAGCCCTTTTTTGGGCCTCCAAAGATTTCTACATTTTTGCAGGCCTAAAATGCATTTTAAGGCCTTTTTTGAGCTGCCAACATTTCCTGAACATTCGGGGGTGTAGGATGCATATTTCGTGACAAAAATATTTTTGGGAATTTCAGTGGTCTAGTATGCGGGTTAATGCCCCTTTCAGGCTGCAAATGTTTTTGGGACAATCAGAGCTCTCTGACACCATTTGTGGGCCACCAACATTTTCTGGACTTTAGGGGGTCTAGGATGCCTGTAAAGCCCTTTTTTGGGCCTCCAAAGATTTCTACATTTTTGCAGGCCTAAAATGCATTTTAAGGCCTTTTTTGAGCTGCCAACATTTCCTGAACATTCGGGGGTGTAGGATGCATATTTCGTGACAAAAATATTTTTGGGAATTTCAGTGGTCTAGTATGCGGGTTAATGCCCCTTTCAGGCTGCAAATGTTTTTGGGACAATCAGAGCTCTCTGACACCATTTGTGGGCCACCAACATTTTCTGGACTTTAGGGGGTCTAGGATGCCTGTAAAGCCCTTTTTTGGGCCTCCAAAGATTTCTACATTTTTGCAGGCCTAAAATGCATTTTAAGGCCTTTTTTGAGCTGCCAACATTTCCTGAACATTCGGGGGTGTAGGATGCATATTTCGTGACAAAAATATTTTTGGGAATTTCAGTGGTCTAGTATGCGGGTTAATGCCCCTTTCAGGCTGCAAATGTTTTTGGGACAATCAGAGCTCTCTGACAATATTTGTGGGCCACCAACATTTTCTGGACTTTAGGGGGTCTAGGATGCCTGTAAAGCCATTTTTTGGGCCTCCAAAGATTTCTACATTTTTGCAGGCCTAAAATGCATTTTAAGGCCTTTTTTGAGCTGCCAACATTTCCTGAACATTCGGGGGTGTAGGATGCATATTTCGTGACAAAAATATTTTTGGGAATTTCAGTGGTCTAGTATGCGGGTTAATGCCCCTTTCAGGCTGCAAATGTTTTTGGGACAATCAGAGCTCTCTGACACCATTTGTGGGCCACCAACATTTTCTGGACTTTAGGGGGTCTAGGATGCCTGTAAAGCCCTTTTTTGGGCCTCCAAAGTTTTCTACATTTTTGCAGGCCTAAAATGCATTTTAGGGACTTTTTTGGGCTGCCAACATTTTCTGAACTTTCAGGGGTGCAGGATGCATATTTCGTGACAAAAATATTTTTGGGAATTTCCGTGGTCTAGGATTTGGTTTAATGCCCCTTTCAGGCTGCAAGTGTTTTTGGGACAATCAGAGGTCTCTGACACCATTTGTGGGACACCAACATTTTCTTGACTTTAGGGGGTCTAGGATGCCTGTAAAGCCCTTTTTTGGGCCTCCAAAGATTTCTACATTTTTGCAGGCCTAAAATGCATTTTAAGGACTTTTTTGAGCTGCCAACATTTCCTGAACATTCGGGGGTGTAGGATGCATATTTCGTGACAAAAATATTTTTGGGAATTTCAGTGGTCTAGTATGCGGGTTAATGCCCCTTTCAGGCTGCAAATGTTTTTGGGACAATCAGAGCTCTCTGACACCATTTGTGGGCCACCAACATTTTCTGGACTTTAGGGGGTCTAGGATGCCTGTAAAGCCCTTTTTTGGGCCTCCAAAGATTTCTACATTTTTGCAGGCCTAAAATGCATTTTAAGGCCTTTTTTGAGCTGCCAACATTTCCTGAACATTCGGGGGTGTAGGATGCATATTTCGTGACAAAAATATTTTTGGGAATTTCAGTGGTCTAGTATGCGGGTTAATGCCCCTTTCAGGCTGCAAATGTTTTTGGGACAATCAGAGCTCTCTGACAATATTTGTGGGCCACCAACATTTTCTGGACTTTAGGGGGTCTAGGATGCCTGTAAAGCCATTTTTTGGGCCTCCAAAGATTTCTACATTTTTGCAGGCCTAAAATGCATTTTAAGGCCTTTTTTGAGCTGCCAACATTTCCTGAACATTCGGGGGTGTAGGATGCATATTTCGTGACAAAAATATTTTTGGGAATTTCAGTGGTCTAGTATGCGGGTTAATGCCCCTTTCAGGCTGCAAATGTTTTTGGGACAATCAGAGCTCTCTGACACCATTTGTGGGCCACCAACATTTTCTGGACTTTAGGGGGTCTAGGATGCCTGTAAAGCCCTTTTTTGGGCCTCCAAAGATTTCTACATTTTTGCAGGCCTAAAATGCATTTTAAGGCCTTTTTTGAGCTGCCAACATTTCCTGAACATTCGGGGGTGTAGGATGCATATTTCGTGACAAAAATATTTTTGGGAATTTCAGTGGTCTAGTATGCGGGTTAATGCCCCTTTCAGGCTGCAAATGATTTTGGGACAATCAGAGCTCTCTGACACAGTTATTGGGCCACCAACATTGTCTGGACTTTAGGGGGTCTAGGATGCCTGTAAAGCCCTTTTTTGGGCCTCCAAAGATTTCTACATTTTTGCAGGCCTAAAATGCATTTTAAGGCCTTTTTTGAGCTGCCAACATTTCCTGAACATTCGGGGGTGTAGGATGCATATTTCGTGACAAAAATATTTTTGGGAATTTCAGTGGTCTAGTATGCGGGTTAATGCCCCTTTCAGGCTGCAAATGTTTTTGGGACAATCAGAGCTCTCTGACACCATTTGTGGGCCACCAACATTTTCTGGACTTTAGGGGGTCTAGGATGCCTGTAAAGCCCTTTTTTGGGCCTCCAAAGATTTCTACATTTTTGCAGGCCTAAAATGCATTTTAAGGCCTTTTTTGAGCTGCCAACATTTCCTGAACATTCGGGGGTGTAGGATGCATATTTCGTGACAAAAATATTTTTGGGAATTTCAGTGGTCTAGTATGCGGGTTAATGCCCCTTTCAGGCTGCAAATGTTTTTGGGACAATCAGAGCTCTCTGACACCATTTGTGGGCCACCAACATTTTCTGGACTTTAGGGGGTCTAGGATGCCTGTAAAGCCCTTTTTTGGGCCTCCAAAGATTTCTACATTTTTGCAGGCCTAAAATGCATTTTAAGGCCTTTTTTGAGCTGCCAACATTTCCTGAACATTCGGGGGTGTAGGATGCATATTTCGTGACAAAAATATTTTTGGGAATTTCAGTGGTCTAGTATGCGGGTTAATGCCCCTTTCAGGCTGCAAATGTTTTTGGGACAATCAGAGCTCTCTGACACCATTTGTGGGCCACCAACATTTTCTGGACTTTAGGGGGTCTAGGATGCCTGTAAAGCCCTTTTTTGGGCCTCCAAAGATTTCTACATTTTTGCAGGCCTAAAATGCATTTTAAGGCCTTTTTTGAGCTGCCAACATTTCCTGAACATTCGGGGGTGTAGGATGCATATTTCGTGACAAAAATATTTTTGGGAATTTCAGTGGTCTAGTATGCGGGTTAATGCCCCTTTCAGGCTGCAAATGTTTTTGGGACAATCAGAGCTCTCTGACAATATTTGTGGGCCACCAACATTTTCTGGACTTTAGGGGGTCTAGGATGCCTGTAAAGCCATTTTTTGGGCCTCCAAAGATTTCTACATTTTTGCAGGCCTAAAATGCATTTTAAGGCCTTTTTTGAGCTGCCAACATTTCCTGAACATTCGGGGGTGTAGGATGCATATTTCGTGACAAAAATATTTTTGGGAATTTCAGTGGTCTAGTATGCGGGTTAATGCCCCTTTCAGGCTGCAAATGTTTTTGGGACAATCAGAGCTCTCTGACACCATTTGTGGGCCACCAACATTTTCTGGACTTTAGGGGGTCTAGGATGCCTGTAAAGCCCTTTTTTGGGCCTCCAAAGATTTCTACATTTTTGCAGGCCTAAAATGCATTTTAAGGCCTTTTTTGAGCTGCCAACATTTCCTGAACATTCGGGGGTGTAGGATGCATATTTCGTGACAAAAATATTTTTGGGAATTTCAGTGGTCTAGTATGCGGGTTAATGCCCCTTTCAGGCTGCAAATGTTTTTGGGACAATCAGAGCTCTCTGACACCATTTGTGGGCCACCAACATTTTCTGGACTTTAGGGGGTCTAGGATGCCTGTAAAGCCCTTTTTTGGGCCTCCAAAGATTTCTACATTTTTGCAGGCCTAAAATGCATTTTAAGGCCTTTTTTGAGCTGCCAACATTTCCTGAACATTCGGGGGTGTAGGATGCATATTTCGTGACAAAAATATTTTTGGGAATTTCAGTGGTCTAGTATGCGGGTTAATGCCCCTTTCAGGCTGCAAATGATTTTGGGACAATCAGAGCTCTCTGACACAGTTATTGGGCCACCAACATTGTCTGGACTTTAGGGGGTCTAGGATGCCTGTAAAGCCCTTTTTTGGGCCTCCAAAGATTTCTACATTTTTGCAGGCCTAAAATGCATTTTAAGGCCTTTTTTGAGCTGCCAACATTTCCTGAACATTCGGGGGTGTAGGATGCATATTTCGTGACAAAAATATTTTTGGGAATTTCAGTGGTCTAGTATGCGGGTTAATGCCCCTTTCAGGCTGCAAATGTTTTTGGGACAATCAGAGCTCTCTGACACCATTTGTGGGCCACCAACATTTTCTGGACTTTAGGGGGTCTAGGATGCCTGTAAAGCCCTTTTTTGGGCCTCCAAAGATTTCTACATTTTTGCAGGCCTAAAATGCATTTTAAGGCCTTTTTTGAGCTGCCAACATTTCCTGAACATTCGGGGGTG
This sequence comes from Ambystoma mexicanum, assembly GCF_040938575.1. Lineage (NCBI taxonomy): Eukaryota > Metazoa > Chordata > Amphibia > Caudata > Ambystomatidae > Ambystoma > Ambystoma mexicanum. The sequence continues at coordinate 551,112,968 of NC_090936.1, read as the reverse complement.
TAGGATGCATATTTCGTGACAAAAATATTTTTGGGAATTTCAGTGGTCTAGTATGCGGGTTAATGCCCCTTTCAGGCTGCAAATGTTTTTGGGACAATCAGAGCTCTCTGACACCATTTGTGGGCCACCAACATTTTCTGGACTTTAGGGGGTCTAGGATGCCTGTAAAGCCCTTTTTTGGGCCTCCAAAGATTTCTACATTTTTGCAGGCCTAAAATGCATTTTAAGGCCTTTTTTGAGCTGCCAACATTTCCTGAACATTCGGGGGTGTAGGATGCATATTTCGTGACAAAAATATTTTTGGGAATTTCAGTGGTCTAGTATGCGGGTTAATGCCCCTTTCAGGCTGCAAATGTTTTTGGGACAATCAGAGCTCTCTGACACCATTTGTGGGCCACCAACATTTTCTGGACTTTAGGGGGTCTAGGATGCCTGTAAAGCCCTTTTTTGGGCCTCCAAAGATTTCTACATTTTTGCAGGCCTAAAATGCATTTTAAGGCCTTTTTTGAGCTGCCAACATTTCCTGAACATTCGGGGGTGTAGGATGCATATTTCGTGACAAAAATATTTTTGGGAATTTCAGTGGTCTAGTATGCGGGTTAATGCCCCTTTCAGGCTGCAAATGTTTTTGGGACAATCAGAGCTCTCTGACAATATTTGTGGGCCACCAACATTTTCTGGACTTTAGGGGGTCTAGGATGCCTGTAAAGCCATTTTTTGGGCCTCCAAAGATTTCTACATTTTTGCAGGCCTAAAATGCATTTTAAGGCCTTTTTTGAGCTGCCAACATTTCCTGAACATTCGGGGGTGTAGGATGCATATTTCGTGACAAAAATATTTTTGGGAATTTCAGTGGTCTAGTATGCGGGTTAATGCCCCTTTCAGGCTGCAAATGTTTTTGGGACAATCAGAGCTCTCTGACACCATTTGTGGGCCACCAACATTTTCTGGACTTTAGGGGGTCTAGGATGCCTGTAAAGCCCTTTTTTGGGCCTCCAAAGTTTTCTACATTTTTGCAGGCCTAAAATGCATTTTAGGGACTTTTTTGGGCTGCCAACATTTTCTGAACTTTCAGGGGTGCAGGATGCATATTTCGTGACAAAAATATTTTTGGGAATTTCCGTGGTCTAGGATTTGGTTTAATGCCCCTTTCAGGCTGCAAGTGTTTTTGGGACAATCAGAGGTCTCTGACACCATTTGTGGGACACCAACATTTTCTTGACTTTAGGGGGTCTAGGATGCCTGTAAAGCCCTTTTTTGGGCCTCCAAAGATTTCTACATTTTTGCAGGCCTAAAATGCATTTTAAGGACTTTTTTGAGCTGCCAACATTTCCTGAACATTCGGGGGTGTAGGATGCATATTTCGTGACAAAAATATTTTTGGGAATTTCAGTGGTCTAGTATGCGGGTTAATGCCCCTTTCAGGCTGCAAATGTTTTTGGGACAATCAGAGCTCTCTGACACCATTTGTGGGCCACCAACATTTTCTGGACTTTAGGGGGTCTAGGATGCCTGTAAAGCCCTTTTTTGGGCCTCCAAAGATTTCTACATTTTTGCAGGCCTAAAATGCATTTTAAGGCCTTTTTTGAGCTGCCAACATTTCCTGAACATTCGGGGGTGTAGGATGCATATTTCGTGACAAAAATATTTTTGGGAATTTCAGTGGTCTAGTATGCGGGTTAATGCCCCTTTCAGGCTGCAAATGTTTTTGGGACAATCAGAGCTCTCTGACAATATTTGTGGGCCACCAACATTTTCTGGACTTTAGGGGGTCTAGGATGCCTGTAAAGCCATTTTTTGGGCCTCCAAAGATTTCTACATTTTTGCAGGCCTAAAATGCATTTTAAGGCCTTTTTTGAGCTGCCAACATTTCCTGAACATTCGGGGGTGTAGGATGCATATTTCGTGACAAAAATATTTTTGGGAATTTCAGTGGTCTAGTATGCGGGTTAATGCCCCTTTCAGGCTGCAAATGTTTTTGGGACAATCAGAGCTCTCTGACACCATTTGTGGGCCACCAACATTTTCTGGACTTTAGGGGGTCTAGGATGCCTGTAAAGCCCTTTTTTGGGCCTCCAAAGATTTCTACATTTTTGCAGGCCTAAAATGCATTTTAAGGCCTTTTTTGAGCTGCCAACATTTCCTGAACATTCGGGGGTGTAGGATGCATATTTCGTGACAAAAATATTTTTGGGATTTTCAGTGGTCTAGTATGCGGGTTAATGCCCCTTTCAGGCTGCAAATGATTTTGGGACAATCAGAGCTCTCTGACACAGTTATTGGGCCACCAACATTGTCTGGACTTTAGGGGGTCTAGGATGCCTGTAAAGCCCTTTTTTGGGCCTCCAAAGATTTCTACATTTTTGCAGGCCTAAAATGCATTTTAAGGCCTTTTTTGAGCTGCCAACATTTCCTGAACATTCGGGGGTGTAGGATGCATATTTCGTGACAAAAATATTTTTGGGAATTTCAGTGGTCTAGTATGCGGGTTAATGCCCCTTTCAGGCTGCAAATGTTTTTGGGACAATCAGAGCTCTCTGACACCATTTGTGGGCCACCAACATTTTCTGGACTTTAGGGGGTCTAGGATGCCTGTAAAGCCCTTTTTTGGGCCTCCAAAGATTTCTACATTTTTGCAGGCCTAAAATGCATTTTAAGGCCTTTTTTGAGCTGCCAACATTTCTGAACATTCGGGGGTGTAGGATGCATATTTCGTGACAAAAATATTTTTGGGAATTTCAGTGGTCTAGTATGCGGGTTAATGCCCCTTTCAGGCTGCAAATGTTTTTGGGACAATCAGAGCTCTCTGACACCATTTGTGGGCCACCAACATTTTCTGGACTTTAGGGGGTCTAGGATGCCTGTAAAGCCCTTTTTTGGGCCTCCAAAGATTTCTACATTTTTGCAGGCCTAAAATGCATTTTAAGGCCTTTTTTGAGCTGCCAACATTTCCTGAACATTCGGGGGTGTAGGATGCATATTTCGTGACAAAAATATTTTTGGGAATTTCAGTGGTCTAGTATGCGGGTTAATGCCCCTTTCAGGCTGCAAATGTTTTTGGGACAATCAGAGCTCTCTGACACCATTTGTGGGCCACCAACATTTTCTGGACTTTAGGGGGTCTAGGATGCCTGTAAAGCCCTTTTTTGGGCCTCCAAAGATTTCTACATTTTTGCAGGCCTAAAATGCATTTTAAGGCCTTTTTTGAGCTGCCAACATTTCCTGAACATTCGGGGGTGTAGGATGCATATTTCGTGACAAAAATATTTTTGGGAATTTCAGTGGTCTAGTATGCGGGTTAATGCCCCTTTCAGGCTGCAAATGTTTTTGGGACAATCAGAGCTCTCTGACAATATTTGTGGGCCACCAACATTTTCTGGACTTTAGGGGGTCTAGGATGCCTGTAAAGCCATTTTTTGGGCCTCCAAAGATTTCTACATTTTTGCAGGCCTAAAATGCATTTTAAGGCCTTTTTTGAGCTGCCAACATTTCCTGAACATTCGGGGGTGTAGGATGCATATTTCGTGACAAAAATATTTTTGGGAATTTCAGTGGTCTAGTATGCGGGTTAATGCCCCTTTCAGGCTGCAAATGTTTTTGGGACAATCAGAGCTCTCTGACACCATTTGTGGGCCACCAACATTTTCTGGACTTTAGGGGGTCTAGGATGCCTGTAAAGCCCTTTTTTGGGCCTCCAAAGTTTTCTACATTTTTGCAGGCCTAAAATGCATTTTAGGGACTTTTTTGGGCTGCCAACATTTTCTGAACTTTCAGGGGTGCAGGATGCATATTTCGTGACAAAAATATTTTTGGGAATTTCCGTGGTCTAGGATTTGGTTTAATGCCCCTTTCAGGCTGCAAGTGTTTTTGGGACAATCAGAGGTCTCTGACACCATTTGTGGGACACCAACATTTTCTTGACTTTAGGGGGTCTAGGATGCCTGTAAAGCCCTTTTTTGGGCCTCCAAAGATTTCTACATTTTTGCAGGCCTAAAATGCATTTTAAGGACTTTTTTGAGCTGCCAACATTTCCTGAACATTCGGGGGTGTAGGATGCATATTTCGTGACAAAAATATTTTTGGGAATTTCAGTGGTCTAGTATGCGGGTTAATGCCCCTTTCAGGCTGCAAATGTTTTTGGGACAATCAGAGCTCTCTGACACCATTTGTGGGCCACCAACATTTTCTGGACTTTAGGGGGTCTAGGATGCCTGTAAAGCCCTTTTTTGGGCCTCCAAAGATTTCTACATTTTTGCAGGCCTAAAATGCATTTTAAGGCCTTTTTTGAGCTGCCAACATTTCCTGAACATTCGGGGGGTGTAGGATGCATATTTCGTGACAAAAATATTTTTGGGAATTTCAGTGGTCTAGTATGCGGGTTAATGCCCCTTTCAGGCTGCAAATGTTTTTGGGACAATCAGAGCTCTCTGACAATATTTGTGGGCCACCAACATTTTCTGGACTTTAGGGGGTCTAGGATGCCTGTAAAGCCATTTTTTGGGCCTCCAAAGATTTCTACATTTTTGCAGGCCTAAAATGCATTTTAAGGCCTTTTTTGAGCTGCCAACATTTCCTGAACATTCGGGGGTGTAGGATGCATATTTCGTGACAAAAATATTTTTGGGAATTTCAGTGGTCTAGTATGCGGGTTAATGCCCCTTTCAGGCTGCAAATGTTTTTGGGACAATCAGAGCTCTCTGACACCATTTGTGGGCCACCAACATTTTCTGGACTTTAGGGGGTCTAGGATGCCTGTAAAGCCCTTTTTTGGGCCTCCAAAGATTTCTACATTTTTGCAGGCCTAAAATGCATTTTAAGGCCTTTTTTGAGCTGCCAACATTTCCTGAACATTCGGGGGTGTAGGATGCATATTTCGTGACAAAAATATTTTTGGGAATTTCAGTGGTCTAGTATGCGGGTTAATGCCCCTTTCAGGCTGCAAATGATTTTGGGACAATCAGAGCTCTCTGACACAGTTATTGGGCCACCAACATTGTCTGGACTTTAGGGGGTCTAGGATGCCTGTAAAGCCCTTTTTTGGGCCTCCAAAGATTTCTACATTTTTGCAGGCCTAAAATGCATTTTAAGGCCTTTTTTGAGCTGCCAACATTTCCTGAACATTCGGGGGTGTAGGATGCATATTTCGTGACAAAAATATTTTTGGGAATTTCAGTGGTCTAGTATGCGGGTTAATGCCCCTTTCAGGCTGCAAATGTTTTTGGGACAATCAGAGCTCTCTGACACCATTTGTGGGCCACCAACATTTTCTGGACTTAAGGGGGTCTAGGATGCCTGTAAAGCCCTTTTTTGGGCCTCCAAAGATTTCTACATTTTTGCAGGCCTAAAATGCATTTTAAGGCCTTTTTTGAGCTGCCAACATTTCCTGAACATTCGGGGGTGTAGGATGCATATTTCGTGACAAAAATATTTTTGGGAATTTCAGTGGTCTAGTATGCGGGTTAATGCCCCTTTCAGGCTGCAAATGTTTTTGGGACAATCAGCGCTCTCTGACACCATTTGTGGGCCACCAACATTTTCTGGACTTTAGGGGGTCTAGGATGCCTGTAAAGCCCTTTTTTGGGCCTCCAAAGATTTCTACATTTTTGCAGGCCTAAAATGCATTTTAAGGCCTTTTTTGAGCTGCCAACATTTCCTGAACATTCGGGGGTGTAGGATGCATATTTCGTGACAAAAATATTTTTGGGAATTTCAGTGGTCTAGTATGCGGGTTAATGCCCCTTTCAGGCTGCAAATGTTTTTGGGACAATCAGAGCTCTCTGACAATATTTGTGGGCCACCAACATTTTCTGGACTTTAGGGGGTCTAGGATGCCTGTAAAGCCCTTTTTTGGGCCTCCAAAGATTTCTACATTTTTGCAGGCCTAAAATGCATTTTAAGGCCTTTTTTGAGCTGCCAACATTTCCTGAACATTCGGGGGTGTAGGATGCATATTTCGTGACAAAAATATTTTTGGGAATTTCAGTGGTCTAGTATGCGGGTTAATGCCCCTTTCAGGCTGCAAATGTTTTTGGGACAATCAGAGCTCTCTGACAATATTTGTGGGCCACCAACATTTTCTGGACTTTAGGGGGTCTAGGATGCCTGTAAAGCCATTTTTTGGGCCTCCAAAGATTTCTACATTTTTGCAGGCCTAAAATGCATTTTAAGGCCTTTTTTGAGCTGCCAACATTTCCTGAACATTCGGGGGTGTAGGATGCATATTTCGTGACAAAAATATTTTTGGGAATTTCAGTGGTCTAGTATGCGGGTTAATGCCCCTTTCAGGCTGCAAATGTTTTTGGGACAATCAGAGCTCTCTGACACCATTTGTGGGCCACCAACATTTTCTGGACTTTAGGGGGTCTAGGATGCCTGTAAAGCCCTTTTTTGGGCCTCCAAAGTTTTCTACATTTTTGCAGGCCTAAAATGCATTTTAGGGACTTTTTTGGGCTGCCAACATTTTCTGAACTTTCAGGGGTGCAGGATGCATATTTCGTGACAAAAATATTTTTGGGAATTTCCGTGGTCTAGGATTTGGTTTAATGCCCCTTTCAGGCTGCAAGTGTTTTTGGGACAATCAGAGGTCTCTGACACCATTTGTGGGACACCAACATTTTCTTGACTTTAGGGGGTCTAGGATGCCTGTAAAGCCCTTTTTTGGGCCTCCAAAGATTTCTACATTTTTGCAGGCCTAAAATGCATTTTAAGGACTTTTTTGAGCTGCCAACATTTCCTGAACATTCGGGGGTGTAGGATGCATATTTCGTGACAAAAATATTTTTGGGAATTTCAGTGGTCTAGTATGCGGGTTAATGCCCCTTTCAGGCTGCAAATGTTTTTGGGACAATCAGAGCTCTCTGACACCATTTGTGGGCCACCAACATTTTCTGGACTTTAGGGGGTCTAGGATGCCTGTAAAGCCCTTTTTTGGGCCTCCAAAGATTTCTACATTTTTGCAGGCCTAAAATGCATTTTAAGGCCTTTTTTGAGCTGCCAACATTTCCTGAACATTCGGGGGTGTAGGATGCATATTTCGTGACAAAAATATTTTTGGGAATTTCAGTGGTCTAGTATGCGGGTTAATGCCCCTTTCAGGCTGCAAATGTTTTTGGGACAATCAGAGCTCTCTGACAATATTTGTGGGCCACCAACATTTTCTGGACTTTAGGGGGTCTAGGATGCCTGTAAAGCCATTTTTTGGGCCTCCAAAGATTTCTACATTTTTGCAGGCCTAAAATGCATTTTAAGGCCTTTTTTGAGCTGCCAACATTTCCTGAACATTCGGGGGTGTAGGATGCATATTTCGTGACAAAAATATTTTTGGGAATTTCAGTGGTCTAGTATGCGGGTTAATGCCCCTTTCAGGCTGCAAATGTTTTTGGGACAATCAGAGCTCTCTGACACCATTTGTGGGCCACCAACATTTTCTGGACTTTAGGGGGTCTAGGATGCCTGTAAAGCCCTTTTTTGGGCCTCCAAAGATTTCTACATTTTTGCAGGCCTAAAATGCATTTTAAGGCCTTTTTTGAGCTGCCAACATTTCCTGAACATTCGGGGGTGTAGGATGCATATTTCGTGACAAAAATATTTTTGGGAATTTCAGTGGTCTAGTATGCGGGTTAATGCCCCTTTCAGGCTGCAAATGTTTTTGGGACAATCAGAGCTCTCTGACACCATTTGTGGGCCACCAACATTTTCTGGACTTTAGGGGGTCTAGGATGCCTGTAAAGCCCTTTTTTGGGCCTCCAAAGATTTCTACATTTTTGCAGGCCTAAAATGCATTTTAAGGCCTTTTTTGAGCTGCCAACATTTCCTGAACATTCGGGGGTGTAGGATGCATATTTCGTGACAAAAATATTTTTGGGAATTTCAGTGGTCTAGTATGCGGGTTAATGCCCCTTTCAGGCTGCAAATGTTTTTGGGACAATCAGAGCTCTCTGACACCATTTGTGGGCCACCAACATTTTCTGGACTTTAGGGGGTCTAGGATGCCTGTAAAGCCCTTTTTTGGGCCTCCAAAGATTTCTACATTTTTGCAGGCCTAAAATGCATTTTAAGGCCTTTTTTGAGCTGCCAACATTTCCTGAACATTCGGGGGTGTAGGATGCATATTTCGTGACAAAAATATTTTTGGGAATTTCAGTGGTCTAGTATGCGGGTTAATGCCCCTTTCAGGCTGCAAATGTTTTTGGGACAATCAGAGCTCTCTGACAATATTTGTGGGCCACCAACATTTTCTGGACTTTAGGGGGTCTAGGATGCCTGTAAAGCCATTTTTTGGGCCTCCAAAGATTTCTACATTTTTGCAGGCCTAAAATGCATTTTAAGGCCTTTTTTGAGCTGCCAACATTTCCTGAACATTCGGGGGTGTAGGATGCATATTTCGTGACAAAAATATTTTTGGGAATTTCAGTGGTCTAGTATGCGGGTTAATGCCCCTTTCAGGCTGCAAATGTTTTTGGGACAATCAGAGCTCTCTGACACCATTTGTGGGCCACCAACATTTTCTGGACTTTAGGGGGTCTAGGATGCCTGTAAAGCCCTTTTTTGGGCCTCCAAAGTTTTCTACATTTTTGCAGGCCTAAAATGCATTTTAGGGACTTTTTTGGGCTGCCAACATTTTCTGAACTTTCAGGGGTGCAGGATGCATATTTCGTGACAAAAATATTTTTGGGAATTTCCGTGGTCTAGGATTTGGTTTAATGCCCCTTTCAGGCTGCAAGTGTTTTTGGGACAATCAGAGGTCTCTGACACCATTTGTGGGACACCAACATTTTCTTGACTTTAGGGGGTCTAGGATGCCTGTAAAGCCCTTTTTTGGGCCTCCAAAGATTTCTACATTTTTGCAGGCCTAAAATGCATTTTAAGGACTTTTTTGAGCTGCCAACATTTCCTGAACATTCGGGGGTGTAGGATGCATATTTCGTGACAAAAATATTTTTGGGAATTTCAGTGGTCTAGTATGCGGGTTAATGCCCCTTTCAGGCTGCAAATGTTTTTGGGACAATCAGAGCTCTCTGACACCATTTGTGGGCCACCAACATTTTCTGGACTTTAGGGGGTCTAGGATGCCTGTAAAGCCCTTTTTTGGGCCTCCAAAGATTTCTACATTTTTGCAGGCCTAAAATGCATTTTAAGGCCTTTTTTGAGCTGCCAACATTTCCTGAACATTCGGGGGTGTAGGATGCATATTTCGTGACAAAAATATTTTTGGGAATTTCAGTGGTCTAGTATGCGGGTTAATGCCCCTTTCAGGCTGCAAATGTTTTTGGGACAATCAGAGCTCTCTGACAATATTTGTGGGCCACCAACATTTTCTGGACTTTAGGGGGTCTAGGATGCCTGTAAAGCCATTTTTTGGGCCTCCAAAGATTTCTACATTTTTGCAGGCCTAAAATGCATTTTAAGGCCTTTTTTGAGCTGCCAACATTTCCTGAACATTCGGGGGTGTAGGATGCATATTTCGTGACAAAAATATTTTTGGGAATTTCAGTGGTCTAGTATGCGGGTTAATGCCCCTTTCAGGCTGCAAATGTTTTTGGGACAATCAGAGCTCTCTGACACCATTTGTGGGCCACCAACATTTTCTGGACTTTAGGGGGTCTAGGATGCCTGTAAAGCCCTTTTTTGGGCCTCCAAAGATTTCTACATTTTTGCAGGCCTAAAATGCATTTTAAGGCCTTTTTTGAGCTGCCAACATTTCCTGAACATTCGGGGGTGTAGGATGCATATTTCGTGACAAAAATATTTTTGGGAATTTCAGTGGTCTAGTATGCGGGTTAATGCCCCTTTCAGGCTGCAAATGATTTTGGGACAATCAGAGCTCTCTGACACAGTTATTGGGCCACCAACATTGTCTGGACTTTAGGGGGTCTAGGATGCCTGTAAAGCCCTTTTTTGGGCCTCCAAAGATTTCTACATTTTTGCAGGCCTAAAATGCATTTTAAGGCCTTTTTTGAGCTGCCAACATTTCCTGAACATTCGGGGGTGTAGGATGCATATTTCGTGACAAAAATATTTTTGGGAATTTCAGTGGTCTAGTATGCGGGTTAATGCCCCTTTCAGGCTGCAAATGTTTTTGGGACAATCAGAGCTCTCTGACACCATTTGTGGGCCACCAACATTTTCTGGACTTTAGGGGGTCTAGGATGCCTGTAAAGCCCTTTTTTGGGCCTCCAAAGATTTCTACATTTTTGCAGGCCTAAAATGCATTTTAAGGCCTTTTTTGAGCTGCCAACATTTCCTGAACATTCGGGGGTGTAGGATGCATATTTCGTGACAAAAATATTTTTGGGAATTTCAGTGGTCTAGTATGCGGGTTAATGCCCCTTTCAGGCTGCAAATGTTTTTGGGACAATCAGAGCTCTCTGACACCATTTGTGGGCCACCAACATTTTCTGGACTTTAGGGGGTCTAGGATGCCTGTAAAGCCCTTTTTTGGGCCTCCAAAGATTTCTACATTTTTGCAGGCCTAAAATGCATTTTAAGGCCTTTTTTGAGCTGCCAACATTTCCTGAACATTCGGGGGTGTAGGATGCATATTTCGTGACAAAAATATTTTTGGGAATTTCAGTGGTCTAGTATGCGGGTTAATGCCCCTTTCAGGCTGCAAATGTTTTTGGGACAATCAGAGCTCTCTGACACCATTTGTGGGCCACCAACATTTTCTGGACTTTAGGGGGTCTAGGATGCCTGTAAAGCCCTTTTTTGGGCCTCCAAAGATTTCTACATTTTTGCAGGCCTAAAATGCATTTTAAGGCCTTTTTTGAGCTGCCAACATTTCCTGAACATTCGGGGGTGTAGGATGCATATTTCGTGACAAAAATATTTTTGGGAATTTCAGTGGTCTAGTATGCGGGTTAATGCCCCTTTCAGGCTGCAAATGATTTTGGGACAATCAGAGCTCTCTGACACAGTTATTGGGCCACCAACATTGTCTGGACTTTAGGGGGTCTAGGATGCCTGTAAAGCCCTTTTTTGGGCCTCCAAAGATTTCTACATTTTTGCAGGCCTAAAATGCATTTTAAGGCCTTTTTTGAGCTGCCAACATTTCCTGAACATTCGGGGGTGTAGGATGCATATTTCGTGACAAAAATATTTTTGGGAATTTCAGTGGTCTAGTATGCGGGTTAATGCCCCTTTCAGGCTGCAAATGTTTTTGGGACAATCAGAGCTCTCTGACACCATTTGTGGGCCACCAACATTTTCTGGACTTTAGGGGGTCTAGGATGCCTGTAAAGCCCTTTTTTGGGCCTCCAAAGATTTCTACATTTTTGCAGGCCTAAAATGCATTTTAAGGCCTTTTTTGAGCTGCCAACATTTCCTGAACATTCGGGGGTGTAGGATGCATATTTCGTGACAAAAATATTTTTGGGAATTTCAGTGGTCTAGTATGCGGGTTAATGCCCCTTTCAGGCTGCAAATGTTTTTGGGACAATCAGAGCTCTCTGACACCATTTGTGGGACACCAACATTTTCTTGACTTTAGGGGGTCTAGGATGCCTGTAAAGCCCTTTTTTGGGCCTCCAAAGATTTCTACATTTTTGCAGGCCTAAAATGCATTTTAAGGACTTTTTTGAGCTGCCAACATTTCCTGAACATTCGGGGGTGTAGGATGCATATTTCGTGACAAAAATATTTTTGGGAATTTCAGTGGTCTAGTATGCGGGTTAATGCCCCTTTCAGGCTGCAAATGTTTTTGGGACAATCAGAGCTCTCTGACACCATTTGTGGGCCACCAACATTTTCTGGACTTTAGGGGGTCTAGGATGCCTGTAAAGCCCTTTTTTGGGCCTCCAAAGATTTCTACATTTTTGCAGGCCTAAAATGCATTTTAAGGCCTTTTTTGAGCTGCCAACATTTCCTGAACATTCGGGGGTGTAGGATGCATATTTCGTGACAAAAATATTTTTGGGAATTTCAGTGGTCTAGTATGCGGGTTAATGCCCCTTTCAGGCTGCAAATGTTTTTGGGACAATCAGAGCTCTCTGACAATATTTGTGGGCCACCAACATTTTCTGGACTTTAGGGGGTCTAGGATGCCTGTAAAGCCATTTTTTGGGCCTCCAAAGATTTCTACATTTTTGCAGGCCTAAAATGCATTTTAAGGCCTTTTTTGAGCTGCCAACATTTCCTGAACATTCGGGGGTGTAGGATGCATATTTCGTGACAAAAATATTTTTGGGAATTTCAGTGGTCTAGTATGCGGGTTAATGCCCCTTTCAGGCTGCAAATGTTTTTGGGACAATCAGAGCTCTCTGACACCATTTGTGGGCCACCAACATTTTCTGGACTTTAGGGGGTCTAGGATGCCTGTAAAGCCCTTTTTTGGGCCTCCAAAGATTTCTACATTTTTGCAGGCCTAAAATGCATTTTAAGGCCTTTTTTGAGCTGCCAACATTTCCTGAACATTCGGGGGTGTAGGATGCATATTTCGTGACAAAAATATTTTTGGGAATTTCAGTGGTCTAGTATGCGGGTTAATGCCCCTTTCAGGCTGCAAATGATTTTGGGACAATCAGAGCTCTCTGACACAGTTATTGGGCCACCAACATTGTCTGGACTTTAGGGGGTCTAGGATGCCTGTAAAGCCCTTTTTTGGGCCTCCAAAGATTTCTACATTTTTGCAGGCCTAAAATGCATTTTAAGGCCTTTTTTGAGCTGCCAACATTTCCTGAACATTCGGGGGTGTAGGATGCATATTTCGTGACAAAAATATTTTTGGGAATTTCAGTGGTCTAGTATGCGGGTTAATGCCCCTTTCAGGCTGCAAATGTTTTTGGGACAATCAGAGCTCTCTGACACCATTTGTGGGCCACCAACATTTTCTGGACTTTAGGGGGTCTAGGATGCCTGTAAAGCCCTTTTTTGGGCCTCCAAAGATTTCTACATTTTTGCAGGCCTAAAATGCATTTTAAGGCCTTTTTTGAGCTGCCAACATTTCCTGAACATTCGGGGGTGTAGGATGCATATTTCGTGACAAAAATATTTTTGGGAATTTCAGTGGTCTAGTATGCGGGTTAATGCCCCTTTCAGGCTGCAAATGTTTTTGGGACAATCAGAGCTCTCTGACACCATTTGTGGGCCACCAACATTTTCTGGACTTTAGGGGGTCTAGGATGCCTGTAAAGCCCTTTTTTGGGCCTCCAAAGATTTCTACATTTTTGCAGGCCTAAAATGCATTTTAAGGCCTTTTTTGAGCTGCCAACATTTCCTGAACATTCGGGGGTGTAGGATGCATATTTCGTGACAAAAATATTTTTGGGAATTTCAGTGGTCTAGTATGCGGGTTAATGCCCCTTTCAGGCTGCAAATGTTTTTGGGACAATCAGAGCTCTCTGACACCATTTGTGGGCCACCAACATTTTCTGGACTTTAGGGGGTCTAGGATGCCTGTAAAGCCCTTTTTTGGGCCTCCAAAGATTTCTACATTTTTGCAGGCCTAAAATGCATTTTAAGGCCTTTTTTGAGCTGCCAACATTTCCTGAACATTCGGGGGTGTAGGATGCATATTTCGTGACAAAAATATTTTTGGGAATTTCAGTGGTCTAGTATGCGGGTTAATGCCCCTTTCAGGCTGCAAATGTTTTTGGGACAATCAGAGCTCTCTGACAATATTTGTGGGCCACCAACATTTTCTGGACTTTAGGGGGTCTAGGATGCCTGTAAAGCCATTTTTTGGGCCTCCAAAGATTTCTACATTTTTGCAGGCCTAAAATGCATTTTAAGGCCTTTTTTGAGCTGCCAACATTTCCTGAACATTCGGGGGTGTAGGATGCATATTTCGTGACAAAAATATTTTTGGGAATTTCAGTGGTCTAGTATGCGGGTTAATGCCCCTTTCAGGCTGCAAATGTTTTTGGGACAATCAGAGCTCTCTGACACCATTTGTGGGCCACCAACATTTTCTGGACTTTAGGGGGTCTAGGATGCCTGTAAAGCCCTTTTTTGGGCCTCCAAAGTTTTCTACATTTTTGCAGGCCTAAAATGCATTTTAGGGACTTTTTTGGGCTGCCAACATTTTCTGAACTTTCAGGGGTGCAGGATGCATATTTCGTGACAAAAATATTTTTGGGAATTTCCGTGGTCTAGGATTTGGTTTAATGCCCCTTTCAGGCTGCAAGTGTTTTTGGGACAATCAGAGGTCTCTGACACCATTTGTGGGACACCAACATTTTCTTGACTTTAGGGGGTCTAGGATGCCTGTAAAGCCCTTTTTTGGGCCTCCAAAGATTTCTACATTTTTGCAGGCCTAAAATGCATTTTAAGGACTTTTTTGAGCTGCCAACATTTCCTGAACATTCGGGGGTGTAGGATGCATATTTCGTGACAAAAATATTTTTGGGAATTTCAGTGGTCTAGTATGCGGGTTAATGCCCCTTTCAGGCTGCAAATGTTTTTGGGACAATCAGAGCTCTCTGACACCATTTGTGGGCCACCAACATTTTCTGGACTTTAGGGGGTCTAGGATGCCTGTAAAGCCCTTTTTTGGGCCTCCAAAGATTTCTACATTTTTGCAGGCCTAAAATGCATTTTAAGGCCTTTTTTGAGCTGCCAACATTTCCTGAACATTCGGGGGTGTAGGATGCATATTTCGTGACAAAAATATTTTTGGGAATTTCAGTGGTCTAGTATGCGGGTTAATGCCCCTTTCAGGCTGCAAATGTTTTTGGGACAATCAGAGCTCTCTGACAATATTTGTGGGCCACCAACATTTTCTGGACTTTAGGGGGTCTAGGATGCCTGTAAAGCCATTTTTTGGGCCTCCAAAGATTTCTACATTTTTGCAGGCCTAAAATGCATTTTAAGGCCTTTTTTGAGCTGCCAACATTTCCTGAACATTCGGGGGTGTAGGATGCATATTTCGTGACAAAAATATTTTTGGGAATTTCAGTGGTCTAGTATGCGGGTTAATGCCCCTTTCAGGCTGCAAATGTTTTTGGGACAATCAGAGCTCTCTGACACCATTTGTGGGCCACCAACATTTTCTGGACTTTAGGGGGTCTAGGATGCCTGTAAAGCCCTTTTTTGGGCCTCCAAAGATTTCTACATTTTTGCAGGCCTAAAATGCATTTTAAGGCCTTTTTTGAGCTGCCAACATTTCCTGACATTCGGGGGTGTAGGATGCATATTTCGTGACAAAAATATTTTTGGGAATTTCAGTGGTCTAGTATGCGGGTTAATGCCCCTTTCAGGCTGCAAATGATTTTGGGACAATCAGAGCTCTCTGACACAGTTATTGGGCCACCAACATTGTCTGGACTTTAGGGGGTCTAGGATGCCTGTAAAGCCCTTTTTTGGGCCTCCAAAGATTTCTACATTTTTGCAGGCCTAAAATGCATTTTAAGGCCTTTTTTGAGCTGCCAACATTTCCTGAACATTCGGGGGTGTAGGATGCATATTTCGTGACAAAAATATTTTTGGGAATTTCAGTGGTCTAGTATGCGGGTTAATGCCCCTTTCAGGCTGCAAATGTTTTTGGGACAATCAGAGCTCTCTGACACCATTTGTGGGCCACCAACATTTTCTGGACTTTAGGGGGTCTAGGATGCCTGTAAAGCCCTTTTTTGGGCCTCCAAAGATTTCTACATTTTTGCAGGCCTAAAATGCATTTTAAGGCCTTTTTTGAGCTGCCAACATTTCCTGAACATTCGGGGGTGTAGGATGCATATTTCGTGACAAGAATATTTTTGGGAATTTCAGTGGTCTAGTATGCGGGTTAATGCCCCTTTCAGGCTGCAAATGTTTTTGGGACAATCAGAGCTCTCTGACACCATTTGTGGGCCACCAACATTTTCTGGACTTTAGGGGGTCTAGGATGCCTGTAAAGCCCTTTTTTGGGCCTCCAAAGATTTCTACATTTTTGCAGGCCTAAAATGCATTTTAAGGCCTTTTTTGAGCTGCCAACATTTCCTGAACATTCGGGGGTGTAGGATGCATATTTCGTGACAAAAATATTTTTGGGAATTTCAGTGGTCTAGTATGCGGGTTAATGCCCCTTTCAGGCTGCAAATGTTTTTGGGACAATCAGAGCTCTCTGACAATATTTGTGGGCCACCAACATTTTCTGGACTTTAGGGGGTCTAGGATGCCTGTAAAGCCATTTTTTGGGCCTCCAAAGATTTCTACATTTTTGCAGGCCTAAAATGCATTTTAAGGCCTTTTTTGAGCTGCCAACATTTCCTGAACATTCGGGGGTGTAGGATGCATATTTCGTGACAAAAATATTTTTGGGAATTTCAGTGGTCTAGTATGCGGGTTAATGCCCCTTTCAGGCTGCAAATGTTTTTGGGACAATCAGAGCTCTCTGACACCATTTGTGGGCCACCAACATTTTCTGGACTTTAGGGGGTCTAGGATGCCTGTAAAGCCCTTTTTTGGGCCTCCAAAGTTTTCTACATTTTTGCAGGCCTAAAATGCATTTTAGGGACTTTTTTGGGCTGCCAACATTTTCTGAACTTTCAGGGGTGCAGGATGCATATTTCGTGACAAAAATATTTTTGGGAATTTCCGTGGTCTAGGATTTGGTTTAATGCCCCTTTCAGGCTGCAAGTGTTTTTGGGACAATCAGAGGTCTCTGACACCATTTGTGGGACACCAACATTTTCTTGACTTTAGGGGGTCTAGGATGCCTGTAAAGCCCTTTTTTGGGCCTCCAAAGATTTCTACATTTTTGCAGGCCTAAAATGCATTTTAAGGACTTTTTTGAGCTGCCAACATTTCCTGAACATTCGGGGGTGTAGGATGCATATTTCGTGACAAAAATATTTTTGGGAATTTCAGTGGTCTAGTATGCGGGTTAATGCCCCTTTCAGGCTGCAAATGTTTTTGGGACAATCAGAGCTCTCTGACACCATTTGTGGGCCACCAACATTTTCTGGACTTTAGGGGGTCTAGGATGCCTGTAAAGCCCTTTTTTGGGCCTCCAAAGATTTCTACATTTTTGCAGGCCTAAAATGCATTTTAAGGCCTTTTTTGAGCTGCCAACATTTCCTGAACATTCGGGGGTGTAGGATGCATATTTCGTGACAAAAATATTTTTGGGAATTTCAGTGGTCTAGTATGCGGGTTAATGCCCCTTTCAGGCTGCAAATGTTTTTGGGACAATCAGAGCTCTCTGACAATATTTGTGGGCCACCAACATTTTCTGGACTTTAGGGGGTCTAGGATGCCTGTAAAGCCATTTTTTGGGCCTCCAAAGATTTCTACATTTTTGCAGGCCTAAAATGCATTTTAAGGCCTTTTTTGAGCTGCCAACATTTCCTGAACATTCGGGGGTGTAGGATGCATATTTCGTGACAAAAATATTTTTGGGAATTTCAGTGGTCTAGTATGCGGGTTAATGCCCCTTTCAGGCTGCAAATGTTTTTGGGACAATCAGAGCTCTCTGACACCATTTGTGGGCCACCAACATTTTCTGGACTTTAGGGGGTCTAGGATGCCTGTAAAGCCCTTTTTTGGGCCTCCAAAGATTTCTACATTTTTGCAGGCCTAAAATGCATTTTAAGGCCTTTTTTGAGCTGCCAACATTTCCTGAACATTCGGGGGTGTAGGATGCATATTTCGTGACAAAAATATTTTTGGGAATTTCAGTGGTCTAGTATGCGGGTTAATGCCCCTTTCAGGCTGCAAATGATTTTGGGACAATCAGAGCTCTCTGACACAGTTATTGGGCCACCAACATTGTCTGGACTTTAGGGGGTCTAGGATGCCTGTAAAGCCCTTTTTTGGGCCTCCAAAGATTTCTACATTTTTGCAGGCCTAAAATGCATTTTAAGGCCTTTTTTGAGCTGCCAACATTTCCTGAACATTCGGGGGTGTAGGATGCATATTTCGTGACAAAAATATTTTTGGGAATTTCAGTGGTCTAGTATGCGGGTTAATGCCCCTTTCAGGCTGCAAATGTTTTTGGGACAATCAGAGCTCTCTGACACCATTTGTGGGCCACCAACATTTTCTGGACTTTAGGGGGTCTAGGATGCCTGTAAAGCCCTTTTTTGGGCCTCCAAAGATTTCTACATTTTTGCAGGCCTAAAATGCATTTTAAGGCCTTTTTTGAGCTGCCAACATTTCCTGAACATTCGGGGGTGTAGGATGCATATTTCGTGACAAAAATATTTTTGGGAATTTCAGTGGTCTAGTATGCGGGTTAATGCCCCTTTCAGGCTGCAAATGTTTTTGGGACAATCAGAGCTCTCTGACACCATTTGTGGGCCACCAACATTTTCTGGACTTTAGGGGGCCTAGGATGCCTGTAAAGCCCTTTTTTGGGCCTCCAAAGATTTCTACATTTTTGCAGGCCTAAAATGCATTTTAAGGCCTTTTTTGAGCTGCCAACATTTCCTGAACATTTGGGGGTGTAGGATGCATATTTCGTGACAAAAATATTTTTGGGAATTTCAGTGGTCTAGTATGCGGGTTAATGCCCCTTTCAGGCTGCAAATGTTTTTGGGACAATCAGAGCTCTCTGACACCATTTGTGGGCCACCAACATTTTCTGGACTTTAGGGGGTCTAGGATGCCTGTAAAGCCCTTTTTTGGGCCTCCAAAGATTTCTACATTTTTGCAGGCCTAAAATGCATTTTAAGGCCTTTTTTGAGCTGCCAACATTTCCTGAACATTCGGGGGTGTAGGATGCATATTTCGTGACAAAAATATTTTTGGGAATTTCAGTGGTCTAGTATGCGGGTTAATGCCCCTTTCAGGCTGCAAATGTTTTTGGGACAATCAGAGCTCTCTGACAATATTTGTGGGCCACCAACATTTTCTGGACTTTAGGGGGTCTAGGATGCCTGTAAAGCCATTTTTTGGGCCTCCAAAGATTTCTACATTTTTGCAGGCCTAAAATGCATTTTAAGGCCTTTTTTGAGCTGCCAACATTTCCTGAACATTCGGGGGTGTAGGATGCATATTTCGTGACAAAAATATTTTTGGGAATTTCAGTGGTCTAGTATGCGGGTTAATGCCCCTTTCAGGCTGCAAATGTTTTTGGGACAATCAGAGCTCTCTGACACCATTTGTGGGCCACCAACATTTTCTGGACTTTAGGGGGTCTAGGATGCCTGTAAAGCCCTTTTTTGGGCCTCCAAAGTTTTCTACATTTTTGCAGGCCTAAAATGCATTTTAGGGACTTTTTTGGGCTGCCAACATGTTCTGAACTTTCAGGGGTGCAGGATGCATATTTCGTGACAAAAATATTTTTGGGAATTTCCGTGGTCTAGGATTTGGTTTAATGCCCCTTTCAGGCTGCAAGTGTTTTTGGGACAATCAGAGGTCTCTGACACCATTTGTGGGACACCAACATTTTCTTGACTTTAGGGGGTCTAGGATGCCTGTAAAGCCCTTTTTTGGGCCTCCAAAGATTTCTACATTTTTGCAGGCCTAAAATGCATTTTAAGGACTTTTTTGAGCTGCCAACATTTCCTGAACATTCGGGGGTGTAGGATGCATATTTCGTGACAAAAATATTTTTGGGAATTTCAGTGGTCTAGTATGCGGGTTAATGCCCCTTTCAGGCTGCAAATGTTTTTGGGACAATCAGAGCTCTCTGACACCATTTGTGGGCCACCAACATTTTCTGGACTTTAGGGGGTCTAGGATGCCTGTAAAGCCCTTTTTTGGGCCTCCAAAGATTTCTACATTTTTGCAGGCCTAAAATGCATTTTAAGGCCTTTTTTGAGCTGCCAACATTTCCTGAACATTCGGGGGTGTAGGATGCATATTTCGTGACAAAAATATTTTTGGGAATTTCAGTGGTCTAGTATGCGGGTTAATGCCCCTTTCAGGCTGCAAATGTTTTTGGGACAATCAGAGCTCTCTGACAATATTTGTGGGCCACCAACATTTTCTGGACTTTAGGGGGTCTAGGATGCCTGTAAAGCCATTTTTTGGGCCTCCAAAGATTTCTACATTTTTGCAGGCCTAAAATGCATTTTAAGGCCTTTTTTGAGCTGCCAACATTTCCTGAACATTCGGGGGTGTAGGATGCATATTTCGTGACAAAAATATTTTTGGGAATTTCAGTGGTCTAGTATGCGGGTTAATGCCCCTTTCAGGCTGCAAATGTTTTTGGGACAATCAGAGCTCTCTGACACCATTTGTGGGCCACCAACATTTTCTGGACTTTAGGGGGTCTAGGATGCCTGTAAAGCCCTTTTTTGGGCCTCCAAAGATTTCTACATTTTTGCAGGCCTAAAATGCATTTTAAGGCCTTTTTTGAGCTGCCAACATTTCCTGAACATTCGGGGGTGTAGGATGCATATTTCGTGACAAAAATATTTTTGGGAATTTCAGTGGTCTAGTATGCGGGTTAATGCCCCTTTCAGGCTGCAAATGATTTTGGGACAATCAGAGCTCTCTGACACCATTTGTGGGCCACCAACATTTTCTGGACTTTAGGGGGTCTAGGATGCCTGTAAAGCCCTTTTTTGGGCCTCCAAAGATTTCTACATTTTTGCAGGCCTAAAATGCATTTTAAGGCCTTTTTTGAGCTGCCAACATTTCCTGAACATTCGGGGGTGTAGGATGCATATTTCGTGACAAAAATATTTTTGGGAATTTCAGTGGTCTAGTATGCGGGTTAATGCCCCTTTCAGGCTGCAAATGTTTTTGGGACAATCAGAGCTCTCTGACACCATTTGTGGGCCACCAACATTTTCTGGACTTTAGGGGGTCTAGGATGCCTGTAAAGCCCTTTTTTGGGCCTCCAAAGATTTCTACATTTTTGCAGGCCTAAAATGCATTTTAAGGCCTTTTTTGAGCTGCCAACATTTCCTGAACATTCGGGGGTGTAGGATGCATATTTCGTGACAAAAATATTTTTGGGAATTTCAGTGGTCTAGTATGCGGGTTAATGCCCCTTTCAGGCTGCAAATGTTTTTGGGACAATCAGAGCTCTCTGACACCATTTGTGGGCCACCAACATTTTCTGGACTTTAGGGGGTCTAGGATGCCTGTAAAGCCCTTTTTTGGGCCTCCAAAGATTTCTACATTTTTGCAGGCCTAAAATGCATTTTAAGGCCTTTTTTGAGCTGCCAACATTTCCTGAACATTCGGGGGTGTAGGATGCATATTTCGTGACAAAAATATTTTTGGGAATTTCAGTGGTCTAGTATGCGGGTTAATGCCCCTTTCAGGCTGCAAATGTTTTTGGGACAATCAGAGCTCTCTGACACCATTTGTGGGCCACCAACATTTTCTGGACTTTAGGGGGTCTAGGATGCCTGTAAAGCCCTTTTTTGGGCCTCCAAAGATTTCTACATTTTTGCAGGCCTAAAATGCATTTTAAGGCCTTTTTTGAGCTGCCAACATTTCCTGAACATTCGGGGGTGTAGGATGCATATTTCGTGACAAAAATATTTTTGGGAATTTCAGTGGTCTAGTATGCGGGTTAATGCCCCTTTCAGGCTGCAAATGTTTTTGGGACAATCAGAGCTCTCTGACAATATTTGTGGGCCACCAACATTTTCTGGACTTTAGGGGGTCTAGGATGCCTGTAAAGCCATTTTTTGGGCCTCCAAAGATTTCTACATTTTTGCAGGCCTAAAATGCATTTTAAGGCCTTTTTTGAGCTGCCAACATTTCCTGAACATTCGGGGGTGTAGGATGCATATTTCGTGACAAAAATATTTTTGGGAATTTCAGTGGTCTAGTATGCGGGTTAATGCCCCTTTCAGGCTGCAAATGTTTTTGGGACAATCAGAGCTCTCTGACACCATTTGTGGGCCACCAACATTTTCTGGACTTTAGGGGGTCTAGGATGCCTGTAAAGCCCTTTTTTGGGCCTCCAAAGTTTTCTACATTTTTGCAGGCCTAAAATGCATTTTAGGGACTTTTTTGGGCTGCCAACATTTTCTGAACTTTCAGGGGTGCAGGATGCATATTTCGTGACAAAAATATTTTTGGGAATTTCCGTGGTCTAGGATTTGGTTTAATGCCCCTTTCAGGCTGCAAGTGTTTTTGGGACAATCAGAGGTCTCCGACACCATTTGTGGGACACCAACATTTTCTTGACTTTAGGGGGTCTAGGATGCCTGTAAAGCCCTTTTTTGGGCCTCCAAAGATTTCTACATTTTTGCAGGCCTAAAATGCATTTTAAGGACTTTTTTGAGCTGCCAACATTTCCTGAACATTCGGGGGTGTAGGATGCATATTTCGTGACAAAAATATTTTTGGGAATTTCAGTGGTCTAGTATGCGGGTTAATGCCCCTTTCAGGCTGCAAATGTTTTTGGGACAATCAGAGCTCTCTGACACCATTTGTGGGCCACCAACATTTTCTGGACTTTAGGGGGTCTAGGATGCCTGTAAAGCCCTTTTTTGGGCCTCCAAAGATTTCTACATTTTTGCAGGCCTAAAATGCATTTTAAGGCCTTTTTTGAGCTGCCAACATTTCCTGAACATTCGGGGGTGTAGGATGCATATTTCGTGACAAAAATATTTTTGGGAATTTCAGTGGTCTAGTATGCGGGTTAATGCCCCTTTCAGGCTGCAAATGTTTTTGGGACAATCAGAGCTCTCTGACAATATTTGTGGGCCACCAACATTTTCTGGACTTTAGGGGGTCTAGGATGCCTGTAAAGCCATTTTTTGGGCCTCCAAAGATTTCTACATTTTTGCAGGCCTAAAATGCATTTTAAGGCCTTTTTTGAGCTGCCAACATTTCCTGAACATTCGGGGGTGTAGGATGCATATTTCGTGACAAAAATATTTTTGGGAATTTCAGTGGTCTAGTATGCGGGTTAATGCCCCTTTCAGGCTGCAAATGTTTTTGGGACAATCAGAGCTCTCTGACACCATTTGTGGGCCACCAACATTTTCTGGACTTTAGGGGGTCTAGGATGCCTGTAAAGCCCTTTTTTGGGCCTCCAAAGATTTCTACATTTTTGCAGGCCTAAAATGCATTTTAAGGCCTTTTTTGAGCTGCCAACATTTCCTGAACATTCGGGGGTGTAGGATGCATATTTCGTGACAAAAATATTTTTGGGAATTTCAGTGGTCTAGTATGCGGGTTAATGCCCCTTTCAGGCTGCAAATGATTTTGGGACAATCAGAGCTCTCTGACACAGTTATTGGGCCACCAACATTGTCTGGACTTTAGGGGGTCTAGGATGCCTGTAAAGCCCTTTTTTGGGCCTCCAAAGATTTCTACATTTTTGCAGGCCTAAAATGCATTTTAAGGCCTTTTTTGAGCTGCCAACATTTCCTGAACATTCGGGGGTGTAGGATGCATATTTCGTGACAAAAATATTTTTGGGAATTTCAGTGGTCTAGTATGCGGGTTAATGCCCCTTTCAGGCTGCAAATGTTTTTGGGACAATCAGAGCTCTCTGACACCATTTGTGGGCCACCAACATTTTCTGGACTTTAGGGGGTCTAGGATGCCTGTAAAGCCCTTTTTTGGGCCTCCAAAGATTTCTACATTTTTGCAGGCCTAAAATGCATTTTAAGGCCTTTTTTGAGCTGCCAACATTTCCTGAACATTCGGGGGTGTAGGATGCATATTTCGTGACAAAAATATTTTTGGGAATTTCAGTGGTCTAGTATGCGGGTTAATGCCCCTTTCAGGCTGCAAATGTTTTTGGGACAATCAGAGCTCTCTGACACCATTTGTGGGCCACCAACATTTTCTGGACTTTAGGGGGTCTAGGATGCCTGTAAAGCCCTTTTTTGGGCCTCCAAAGATTTCTACATTTTTGCAGGCCTAAAATGCATTTTAAGGCCTTTTTTGAGCTGCCAACATTTCCTGAACATTCGGGGGTGTAGGATGCATATTTCGTGACAAAAATATTTTTGGGAATTTCAGTGGTCTAGTATGCGGGTTAATGCCCCTTTCAGGCTGCAAATGTTTTTGGGACAATCAGAGCTCTCTGACACCATTTGTGGGCCACCAACATTTTCTGGACTTTAGGGGGTCTAGGATGCCTGTAAAGCCCTTTTTTGGGCCTCCAAAGATTTCTACATTTTTGCAGGCCTAAAATGCATTTTAAGGCCTTTTTTGAGCTGCCAACATTTCCTGAACATTCGGGGGTGTAGGATGCATATTTCGTGACAAAAATATTTTTGGGAATTTCAGTGGTCTAGTATGCGGGTTAATGCCCCTTTCAGGCTGCAAATGTTTTTGGGACAATCAGAGCTCTCTGACAATATTTGTGGGCCACCAACATTTTCTGGACTTTAGGGGGTCTAGGATGCCTGTAAAGCCATTTTTTGGGCCTCCAAAGATTTCTACATTTTTGCAGGCCTAAAATGCATTTTAAGGCCTTTTTTGAGCTGCCAACATTTCCTGAACATTCGGGGGTGTAGGATGCATATTTCGTGACAAAAATATTTTTGGGAATTTCAGTGGTCTAGTATGCGGGTTAATGCCCCTTTCAGGCTGCAAATGTTTTTGGGACAATCAGAGCTCTCTGACACCATTTGTGGGCCACCAACATTTTCTGGACTTTAGGGGGTCTAGGATGCCTGTAAAGCCCTTTTTTGGGCCTCCAAAGTTTTCTACATTTTTGCAGGCCTAAAATGCATTTTAGGGACTTTTTTGGGCTGCCAACATTTTCTGAACTTTCAGGGGTGCAGGATGCATATTTCGTGACAAAAATATTTTTGGGAATTTCCGTGGTCTAGGATTTGGTTTAATGCCCCTTTCAGGCTGCAAGTGTTTTTGGGACAATCAGAGGTCTCTGACACCATTTGTGGGACACCAACATTTTCTTGACTTTAGGGGGTCTAGGATGCCTGTAAAGCCCTTTTTTGGGCCTCCAAAGATTTCTACATTTTTGCAGGCCTAAAATGCATTTTAAGGACTTTTTTGAGCTGCCAACATTTCCTGAACATTCGGGGGTGTAGGATGCATATTTCGTGACAAAAATATTTTTGGGAATTTCAGTGGTCTAGTATGCGGGTTAATGCCCCTTTCAGGCTGCAAATGTTTTTGGGACAATCAGAGCTCTCTGACACCATTTGTGGGCCACCAACATTTTCTGGACTTTAGGGGGTCTAGGATGCCTGTAAAGCCCTTTTTTGGGCCTCCAAAGATTTCTACATTTTTGCAGGCCTAAAATGCATTTTAAGGCCTTTTTTGAGCTGCCAACATTTCCTGAACATTCGGGGGTGTAGGATGCATATTTCGTGACAAAAATATTTTTGGGAATTTCAGTGGTCTAGTATGCGGGTTAATGCCCCTTTCAGGCTGCAAATGTTTTTGGGACAATCAGAGCTCTCTGACAATATTTGTGGGCCACCAACATTTTCTGGACTTTAGGGGGTCTAGGATGCCTGTAAAGCCATTTTTTGGGCCTCCAAAGATTTCTACATTTTTGCAGGCCTAAAATGCATTTTAAGGCCTTTTTTGAGCTGCCAACATTTCCTGAACATTCGGGGGTGTAGGATGCATATTTCGTGACAAAAATATTTTTGGGAATTTCAGTGGTCTAGTATGCGGGTTAATGCCCCTTTCAGGCTGCAAATGTTTTTGGGACAATCAGAGCTCTCTGACACCATTTGTGGGCCACCAACATTTTCTGGACTTTAGGGGGTCTAGGATGCCTGTAAAGCCCTTTTTTGGGCCTCCAAAGATTTCTACATTTTTGCAGGCCTAAAATGCATTTTAAGGCCTTTTTTGAGCTGCCAACATTTCCTGAACATTCGGGGGTGTAGGATGCATATTTCGTGACAAAAATATTTTTGGGAATTTCAGTGGTCTAGTATGCGGGTTAATGCCCCTTTCAGGCTGCAAATGATTTTGGGACAATCAGAGCTCTCTGACACAGTTATTGGGCCACCAACATTGTCTGGACTTTAGGGGGTCTAGGATGCCTGTAAAGCCCTTTTTTGGGCCTCCAAAGATTTCTACATTTTTGCAGGCCTAAAATGCATTTTAAGGCCTTTTTTGAGCTGCCAACATTTCCTGAACATTCGGGGGTGTAGGATGCATATTTCGTGACAAAAATATTTTTGGGAATTTCAGTGGTCTAGTATGCGGGTTAATGCCCCTTTCAGGCTGCAAATGTTTTTGGGACAATCAGAGCTCTCTGACACCATTTGTGGGCCACCAACATTTTCTGGACTTTAGGGGGTCTAGGATGCCTGTAAAGCCCTTTTTTGGGCCTCCAAAGATTTCTACATTTTTGCAGGCCTAAAATGCATTTTAAGGCCTTTTTTGAGCTGCCAACATTTCCTGAACATTCGGGGGTGTAGGATGCATATTTCGTGACAAAAATATTTTTGGGAATTTCAGTGGTCTAGTATGCGGGTTAATGCCCCTTTCAGGCTGCAAATGTTTTTGGGACAATCAGAGCTCTCTGACACCATTTGTGGGCCACCAACATTTTCTGGACTTTAGGGGGTCTAGGATGCCTGTAAAGCCCTTTTTTGGGCCTCCAAAGATTTCTACATTTTTGCAGGCCTAAAATGCATTTTAAGGCCTTTTTTGAGCTGCCAACATTTCCTGAACATTCGGGGGTGTAGGATGCATATTTCGTGACAAAAATATTTTTGGGAATTTCAGTGGTCTAGTATGCGGGTTAATGCCCCTTTCAGGCTGCAAATGTTTTTGGGACAATCAGAGCTCTCTGACACCATTTGTGGGCCACCAACATTTTCTGGACTTTAGGGGGTCTAGGATGCCTGTAAAGCCCTTTTTTGGGCCTCCAAAGATTTCTACATTTTTGCAGGCCTAAAATGCATTTTAAGGCCTTTTTTGAGCTGCCAACATTTCCTGAACATTCGGGGGTGTAGGATGCATATTTCGTGACAAAAATATTTTTGGGAATTTCAGTGGTCTAGTATGCGGGTTAATGCCCCTTTCAGGCTGCAAATGTTTTTGGGACAATCAGAGCTCTCTGACAATATTTGTGGGCCACCAACATTTTCTGGACTTTAGGGGGTCTAGGATGCCTGTAAAGCCATTTTTTGGGCCTCCAAAGATTTCTACATTTTTGCAGGCCTAAAATGCATTTTAAGGCCTTTTTTGAGCTGCCAACATTTCCTGAACATTCGGGGGTGTAGGATGCATATTTCGTGACAAAAATATTTTTGGGAATTTCAGTGGTCTAGTATGCGGGTTAATGCCCCTTTCAGGCTGCAAATGTTTTTGGGACAATCAGAGCTCTCTGACACCATTTGTGGGCCACCAACATTTTCTGGACTTTAGGGGGTCTAGGATGCCTGTAAAGCCCTTTTTTGGGCCTCCAAAGTTTTCTACATTTTTGCAGGCCTAAAATGCATTTTAGGGACTTTTTTGGGCTGCCAACATTTTCTGAACTTTCAGGGGTGCAGGATGCATATTTCGTGACAAAAATATTTTTGGGAATTTCCGTGGTCTAGGATTTGGTTTAATGCCCCTTTAAGGCTGCAAGTGTTTTTGGGACAATCAGAGGTCTCTGACACCATTTGTGGGACACCAACATTTTCTTGACTTTAGGGGGTCTAGGATGCCTGTAAAGCCCTTTTTTGGGCCTCCAAAGATTTCTACATTTTTGCAGGCCTAAAATGCATTTTAAGGACTTTTTTGAGCTGCCAACATTTCCTGAACATTCGGGGGTGTAGGATGCATATTTCGTGACAAAAATATTTTTGGGAATTTCAGTGGTCTAGTATGCGGGTTAATGCCCCTTTCAGGCTGCAAATGTTTTTGGGACAATCAGAGCTCTCTGACACCATTTGTGGGCCACCAACATTTTCTGGACTTTAGGGGGTCTAGGATGCCTGTAAAGCCCTTTTTTGGGCCTCCAAAGATTTCTACATTTTTGCAGGCCTAAAATGCATTTTAAGGCCTTTTTTGAGCTGCCAACATTTCCTGAACATTCGGGGGTGTAGGATGCATATTTCGTGACAAAAATATTTTTGGGAATTTCAGTGGTCTAGTATGCGGGTTAATGCCCCTTTCAGGCTGCAAATGTTTTTGGGACAATCAGAGCTCTCTGACAATATTTGTGGGCCACCAACATTTTCTGGACTTTAGGGGGTCTAGGATGCCTGTAAAGCCATTTTTTGGGCCTCCAAAGATTTCTACATTTTTGCAGGCCTAAAATGCATTTTAAGGCCTTTTTTGAGCTGCCAACATTTCCTGAACATTCGGGGGTGTAGGATGCATATTTCGTGACAAAAATATTTTTGGGAATTTCAGTGGTCTAGTATGCGGGTTAATGCCCCTTTCAGGCTGCAAATGTTTTTGGGACAATCAGAGCTCTCTGACACCATTTGTGGGCCACCAACATTTTCTGGACTTTAGGGGGTCTAGGATGCCTGTAAAGCCCTTTTTTGGGCCTCCAAAGATTTCTACATTTTTGCAGGCCTAAAATGCATTTTAAGGCCTTTTTTGAGCTGCCAACATTTCCTGAACATTCGGGGGTGTAGGATGCATATTTCGTGACAAAAATATTTTTGGGAATTTCAGTGGTCTAGTATGCGGGTTAATGCCCCTTTCAGGCTGCAAATGATTTTGGGACAATCAGAGCTCTCTGACACAGTTATTGGGCCACCAACATTGTCTGGACTTTAGGGGGTCTAGGATGCCTGTAAAGCCCTTTTTTGGGCCTCCAAAGATTTCTACATTTTTGCAGGCCTAAAATGCATTTTAAGGCCTTTTTTGAGCTGCCAACATTTCCTGAACATTCGGGGGTGTAGGATGCATATTTCGTGACAAAAATATTTTTGGGAATTTCAGTGGTCTAGTATGCGGGTTAATGCCCCTTTCAGGCTGCAAATGTTTTTGGGACAATCAGAGCTCTCTGACACCATTTGTGGGCCACCAACATTTTCTGGACTTTAGGGGGTCTAGGATGCCTGTAAAGCCCTTTTTTGGGCCTCCAAAGATTTCTACATTTTTGCAGGCCTAAAATGCATTTTAAGGCCTTTTTTGAGCTGCCAACATTTCCTGAACATTCGGGGGTGTAGGATGCATATTTCGTGACAAAAATATTTTTGGGAATTTCAGTGGTCTAGTATGCGGGTTAATGCCCCTTTCAGGCTGCAAATGTTTTTGGGACAATCAGAGCTCTCTGACAATATTTGTGGGCCACCAACATTTTCTGGACTTTAGGGGGTCTAGGATGCCTGTAAAGCCATTTTTTGGGCCTCCAAAGATTTCTACATTTTTGCAGGCCTAAAATGCATTTTAAGGCCTTTTTTGAGCTGCCAACATTTCCTGAACATTCGGGGGTGTAGGATGCATATTTCGTGACAAAAATATTTTTGGGAATTTCAGTGGTCTAGTATGCGGGTTAATGCCCCTTTCAGGCTGCAAATGTTTTTGGGACAATCAGAGCTCTCTGACACCATTTGTGGGCCACCAACATTTTCTGGACTTTAGGGGGTCTAGGATGCCTGTAAAGCCCTTTTTTGGGCCTCCAAAGTTTTCTACATTTTTGCAGGCCTAAAATGCATTTTAGGGACTTTTTTGGGCTGCCAACATTTTCTGAACTTTCAGGGGTGCAGGATGCATATTTCGTGACAAAAATATTTTTGGGAATTTCCGTGGTCTAGGATTTGGTTTAATGCCCCTTTCAGGCTGCAAGTGTTTTTGGGACAATCAGAGGTCTCTGACACCATTTGTGGGACACCAACATTTTCTTGACTTTAGGGGGTCTAGGATGCCTGTAAAGCCCTTTTTTGGGCCTCCAAAGATTTCTACATTTTTGCAGGCCTAAAATGCATTTTAAGGACTTTTTTGAGCTGCCAACATTTCCTGAACATTCGGGGGTGTAGGATGCATATTTCGTGACAAAAATATTTTTGGGAATTTCAGTGGTCTAGTATGCGGGTTAATGCCCCTTTCAGGCTGCAAATGTTTTTGGGACAATCAGAGCTCTCTGACACCATTTGTGGGCCACCAACATTTTCTGGACTTTAGGGGGTCTAGGATGCCTGTAAAGCCCTTTTTTGGGCCTCCAAAGATTTCTACATTTTTGCAGGCCTAAAATGCATTTTAAGGCCTTTTTTGAGCTGCCAACATTTCCTGAACATTCGGGGGTGTAGGATGCATATTTCGTGACAAAAATATTTTTGGGAATTTCAGTGGTCTAGTATGCGGGTTAATGCCCCTTTCAGGCTGCAAATGTTTTTGGGACAATCAGAGCTCTCTGACAATATTTGTGGGCCACCAACATTTTCTGGACTTTAGGGGGTCTAGGATGCCTGTAAAGCCATTTTTTGGGCCTCCAAAGATTTCTACATTTTTGCAGGCCTAAAATGCATTTTAAGGCCTTTTTTGAGCTGCCAACATTTCCTGAACATTCAGGGGTGTAGGATGCATATTTCGTGACAAAAATATTTTTGGGAATTTCAGTGGTCTAGTATGCGGGTTAATGCCCCTTTCAGGCTGCAAATGTTTTTGGGACAATCAGAGCTCTCTGACACCATTTGTGGGCCACCAACATTTTCTGGACTTTAGGGGGTCTAGGATGCCTGTAAAGCCCTTTTTTGGGCCTCCAAAGATTTCTACATTTTTGCAGGCCTAAAATGCATTTTAAGGCCTTTTTTGAGCTGCCAACATTTCCTGAACATTCGGGGGTGTAGGATGCATATTTCGTGACAAAAATATTTTTGGGAATTTCAGTGGTCTAGTATGCGGGTTAATGCCCCTTTCAGGCTGCAAATGATTTTGGGACAATCAGAGCTCTCTGACACAGTTATTGGGCCACCAACATTGTCTGGACTTTAGGGGGTCTAGGATGCCTGTAAAGCCCTTTTTTGGGCCTCCAAAGATTTCTACATTTTTGCAGGCCTAAAATGCATTTTAAGGCCTTTTTTGAGCTGCCAACATTTCCTGAACATTCGGGGGTGTAGGATGCATATTTCGTGACAAAAATATTTTTGGGAATTTCAGTGGTCTAGTATGCGGGTTAATGCCCCTTTCAGGCTGCAAATGTTTTTGGGACAATCAGAGCTCTCTGACACCATTTGTGGGCCACCAACATTTTCTGGACTTTAGGGGGTCTAGGATGCCTGTAAAGCCCTTTTTTGGGCCTCCAAAGATTTCTACATTTTTGCAGGCCTAAAATGCATTTTAAGGCCTTTTTTGAGCTGCCAACATTTCCTGAACATTCGGGGGTGTAGGATGCATATTTCGTGACAAAAATATTTTTGGGAATTTCAGTGGTCTAGTATGCGGGTTAATGCCCCTTTCAGGCTGCAAATGTTTTTGGGACAATCAGAGCTCTCTGACACCATTTGTGGGCCACCAACATTTTCTGGACTTTAGGGGGTCTAGGATGCCTGTAAAGCCCTTTTTTGGGCCTCCAAAGATTTCTACATTTTTGCAGGCCTAAAATGCATTTTAAGGCCTTTTTTGAGCTGCCAACATTTCCTGAACATTCGGGGGTGTAGGATGCATATTTCGTGACAAAAATATTTTTGGGAATTTCAGTGGTCTAGTATGCGGGTTAATGCCCCTTTCAGGCTGCAAATGTTTTTGGGACAATCAGAGCTCTCTGACACCATTTGTGGGCCACCAACATTTTCTGGACTTTAGGGGGTCTAGGATGCCTGTAAAGCCCTTTTTTGGGCCTCCAAAGTTTTCTACATTTTTGCAGGCCTAAAATGCATTTTAGGGACTTTTTTGGGCTGCCAACATTTTCTGAACTTTCAGGGGTGCAGGATGCATATTTCGTGACAAAAATATTTTTGGGAATTTCCGTGGTCTAGGATTTGGTTTAATGCCCCTTTAAGGCTGCAAGTGTTTTTGGGACAATCAGAGGTCTCTGACACCATTTGTGGGACACCAACATTTTCTTGACTTTAGGGGGTCTAGGATGCCTGTAAAGCCCTTTTTTGGGCCTCCAAAGATTTCTACATTTTTGCAGGCCTAAAATGCATTTTAAGGACTTTTTTGAGCTGCCAACATTTCCTGAACATTCGGGGGTGTAGGATGCATATTTCGTGACAAAAATATTTTTGGGAATTTCAGTGGTCTAGTATGCGGGTTAATGCCCCTTTCAGGCTGCAAATGTTTTTGGGACAATCAGAGCTCTCTGACACCATTTGTGGGCCACCAACATTTTCTGGACTTTAGGGGGTCTAGGATGCCTGTAAAGCCCTTTTTTGGGCCTCCAAAGATTTCTACATTTTTGCAGGCCTAAAATGCATTTTAAGGCCTTTTTTGAGCTGCCAACATTTCCTGAACATTCGGGGGTGTAGGATGCATATTTCGTGACAAAAATATTTTTGGGAATTTCAGTGGTCTAGTATGCGGGTTAATGCCCCTTTCAGGCTGCAAATGTTTTTGGGACAATCAGAGCTCTCTGACAATATTTGTGGGCCACCAACATTTTCTGGACTTTAGGGGGTCTAGGATGCCTGTAAAGCCATTTTTTGGGCCTCCAAAGATTTCTACATTTTTGCAGGCCTAAAATGCATTTTAAGGCCTTTTTTGAGCTGCCAACATTTCCTGAACATTCGGGGGTGTAGGATGCATATTTCGTGACAAAAATATTTTTGGGAATTTCAGTGGTCTAGTATGCGGGTTAATGCCCCTTTCAGGCTGCAAATGTTTTTGGGACAATCAGAGCTCTCTGACACCATTTGTGGGCCACCAACATTTTCTGGACTTTAGGGGGTCTAGGATACCTGTAAAGCCCTTTTTTGGGCCTCCAAAGATTTCTACATTTTTGCAGGCCTAAAATGCATTTTAAGGCCTTTTTTGAGCTGCCAACATTTCCTGAACATTCGGGGGTGTAGGATGCATATTTCGTGACAAAAATATTTTTGGGAATTTCAGTGGTCTAGTATGCGGGTTAATGCCCCTTTCAGGCTGCAAATGATTTTGGGACAATCAGAGCTCTCTGACACAGTTATTGGGCCACCAACATTGTCTGGACTTTAGGGGGTCTAGGATGCCTGTAAAGCCCTTTTTTGGGCCTCCAAAGATTTCTACATTTTTGCAGGCCTAAAATGCATTTTAAGGCCTTTTTTGAGCTGCCAACATTTCCTGAACATTCGGGGGTGTAGGATGCATATTTCGTGACAAAAATATTTTTGGGAATTTCAGTGGTCTAGTATGCGGGTTAATGCCCCTTTCAGGCTGCAAATGTTTTTGGGACAATCAGAGCTCTCTGACACCATTTGTGGGCCACCAACATTTTCTGGACTTTAGGGGGTCTAGGATGCCTGTAAAGCCCTTTTTTGGGCCTCCAAAGATTTCTACATTTTTGCAGGCCTAAAATGCATTTTAAGGCCTTTTTTGAGCTGCCAACATTTCCTGAACATTCGGGGGTGTAGGATGCATATTTCGTGACAAAAATATTTTTGGGAATTTCAGTGGTCTAGTATGCGGGTTAATGCCCCTTTCAGGCTGCAAATGTTTTTGGGACAATCAGAGCTCTCTGACACCATTTGTGGGCCACCAACATTTTCTGGACTTTAGGGGGTCTAGGATGCCTGTAAAGCCCTTTTTTGGGCCTCCAAAGATTTCTACATTTTTGCAGGCCTAAAATGCATTTTAAGGCCTTTTTTGAGCTGCCAACATTTCCTGAACATTCGGGGGTGTAGGATGCATATTTCGTGACAAAAATATTTTTGGGAATTTCAGTGGTCTAGTATGCGGGTTAATGCCCCTTTCAGGCTGCAAATGTTTTTGGGACAATCAGAGCTCTCTGACACCATTTGTGGGCCACCAACATTTTCTGGACTTTAGGGGGTCTAGGATGCCTGTAAAGCCCTTTTTTGGGCCTCCAAAGATTTCTACATTTTTGCAGGCCTAAAATGCATTTTAAGGCCTTTTTTGAGCTGCCAACATTTCCTGAACATTCGGGGGTGTAGGATGCATATTTCGTGACAAAAATATTTTTGGGAATTTCAGTGGTCTAGTATGCGGGTTAATGCCCCTTTCAGGCTGCAAATGTTTTTGGGACAATCAGAGCTCTCTGACAATATTTGTGGGCCACCAACATTTTCTGGACTTTAGGGGGTCTAGGATGCCTGTAAAGCCATTTTTTGGGCCTCCAAAGATTTCTACATTTTTGCAGGCCTAAAATGCATTTTAAGGCCTTTTTTGAGCTGCCAACATTTCCTGAACATTCGGGGGTGTAGGATGCATATTTCGTGACAAAAATATTTTTGGGAATTTCAGTGGTCTAGTATGCGGGTTAATGCCCCTTTCAGGCTGCAAATGTTTTTGGGACAATCAGAGCTCTCTGACACCATTTGTGGGCCACCAACATTTTCTGGACTTTAGGGGGTCTAGGATGCCTGTAAAGCCCTTTTTTGGGCCTCCAAAGTTTTCTACATTTTTGCAGGCCTAAAATGCATTTTAGGGACTTTTTTGGGCTGCCAACATTTTCTGAACTTTCAGGGGTGCAGGATGCATATTTCGTGACAAAAATATTTTTGGGAATTTCCGTGGTCTAGGATTTGGTTTAATGCCCCTTTCAGGCTGCAAGTGTTTTTGGGACAATCAGAGGTCTCCGACACCATTTGTGGGACACCAACATTTTCTTGACTTTAGGGGGTCTAGGATGCCTGTAAAGCCCTTTTTTGGGCCTCCAAAGATTTCTACATTTTTGCAGGCCTAAAATGCATTTTAAGGACTTTTTTGAGCTGCCAACATTTCCTGAACATTCGGGGGTGTAGGATGCATATTTCGTGACAAAAATATTTTTGGGAATTTCAGTGGTCTAGTATGCGGGTTAATGCCCCTTTCAGGCTGCAAATGTTTTTGGGACAATCAGAGCTCTCTAACACCATTTGTGGGCCACCAACATTTTCTGGACTTTAGGGGGTCTAGGATGCCTGTAAAGCCCTTTTTTGGGCCTCCAAAGATTTCTACATTTTTGCAGGCCTAAAATGCATTTTAAGGCCTTTTTTGAGCTGCCAACATTTCCTGAACATTCGGGGGTGTAGGATGCATATTTCGTGACAAAAATATTTTTGGGAATTTCAGTGGTCTAGTATGCGGGTTAATGCCCCTTTCAGGCTGCAAATGTTTTTGGGACAATCAGAGCTCTCTGACAATATTTGTGGGCCACCAACATTTTCTGGACTTTAGGGGGTCTAGGATGCCTGTAAAGCCATTTTTTGGGCCTCCAAAGATTTCTACATTTTTGCAGGCCTAAAATGCATTTTAAGGCCTTTTTTGAGCTGCCAACATTTCCTGAACATTCGGGGGTGTAGGATGCATATTTCGTGACAAAAATATTTTTGGGAATTTCAGTGGTCTAGTATGCGGGTTAATGCCCCTTTCAGGCTGCAAATGTTTTTGGGACAATCAGAGCTCTCTGACACCATTTGTGGGCCACCAACATTTTCTGGACTTTAGGGGGTCTAGGATGCCTGTAAAGCCCTTTTTTGGGCCTCCAAAGATTTCTACATTTTTGCAGGCCTAAAATGCATTTTAAGGCCTTTTTTGAGCTGCCAACATTTCCTGAACATTCGGGGGTGTAGGATGCATATTTCGTGACAAAAATATTTTTGGGAATTTCAGTGGTCTAGTATGCGGGTTAATGCCCCTTTCAGGCTGCAAATGATTTTGGGACAATCAGAGCTCTCTGACACAGTTATTGGGCCACCAACATTGTCTGGACTTTAGGGGGTCTAGGATGCCTGTAAAGCCCTTTTTTGGGCCTCCAAAGATTTCTACATTTTTGCAGGCCTAAAATGCATTTTAAGGCCTTTTTTGAGCTGCCAACATTTCCTGAACATTCGGGGGTGTAGGATGCATATTTCGTGACAAAAATATTTTTGGGAATTTCAGTGGTCTAGTATGCGGGTTAATGCCCCTTTCAGGCTGCAAATGTTTTTGGGACAATCAGAGCTCTCTGACACCATTTGTGGGCCACCAACATTTTCTGGACTTTAGGGGGTCTAGGATGCCTGTAAAGCCCTTTTTTGGGCCTCCAAAGATTTCTACATTTTTGCAGGCCTAAAATGCATTTTAAGGCCTTTTTTGAGCTGCCAACATTTCCTGAACATTCGGGGGTGTAGGATGCATATTTCGTGACAAAAATATTTTTGGGAATTTCAGTGGTCTAGTATGCGGGTTAATGCCCCTTTCAGGCTGCAAATGTTTTTGGGACAATCAGAGCTCTCTGACACCATTTGTGGGCCACCAACATTTTCTGGACTTTAGGGGGTCTAGGATGCCTGTAAAGCCCTTTTTTGGGCCTCCAAAGATTTCTACATTTTTGCAGGCCTAAAATGCATTTTAAGGCCTTTTTTGAGCTGCCAACATTTCCTGAACATTCGGGGGTGTAGGATGCATATTTCGTGACAAAAATATTTTTGGGAATTTCAGTGGTCTAGTATGCGGGTTAATGCCCCTTTCAGGCTGCAAATGTTTTTGGGACAATCAGAGCTCTCTGACACCATTTGTGGGCCACCAACATTTTCTGGACTTTAGGGGGTCTAGGATGCCTGTAAAGCCCTTTTTTGGGCCTCCAAAGATTTCTACATTTTTGCAGGCCTAAAATGCATTTTAAGGCCTTTTTTGAGCTGCCAACATTTCCTGAACATTCGGGGGTGTAGGATGCATATTTCGTGACAAAAATATTTTTGGGAATTTCAGTGGTCTAGTATGCGGGTTAATGCCCCTTTCAGGCTGCAAATGTTTTTGGGACAATCAGAGCTCTCTGACAATATTTGTGGGCCACCAACATTTTCTGGACTTTAGGGGGTCTAGGATGCCTGTAAAGCCATTTTTTGGGCCTCCAAAGATTTCTACATTTTTGCAGGCCTAAAATGCATTTTAAGGCCTTTTTTGAGCTGCCAACATTTCCTGAACATTCGGGGGTGTAGGATGCATATTTCGTGACAAAAATATTTTTGGGAATTTCAGTGGTCTAGTATGCGGGTTAATGCCCCTTTCAGGCTGCAAATGTTTTTGGGACAATCAGAGCTCTCTGACACCATTTGTGGGCCACCAACATTTTCTGGACTTTAGGGGGTCTAGGATGCCTGTAAAGCCCTTTTTTGGGCCTCCAAAGATTTCTACATTTTTGCAGGCCTAAAATGCATTTTAAGGCCTTTTTTGAGCTGCCAACATTTCCTGAACATTCGGGGGTGTAGGATGCATATTTCGTGACAAAAATATTTTTGGGAATTTCAGTGGTCTAGTATGCGGGTTAATGCCCCTTTCAGGCTGCAAATGTTTTTGGGACAATCAGAGCTCTCTGACAATATTTGTGGGCCACCAACATTTTCTGGACTTTAGGGGGTCTATGATGCCTGTAAAGCCATTTTTTGGGCCTCCAAAGATTTCTACATTTTTGCAGGCCTAAAATGCATTTTAAGGCCTTTTTTGAGCTGCCAACATTTCCTGAACATTCGGGGGTGTAGGATGCATATTTCGTGACAAAAATATTTTTGGGAATTTCAGTGGTCTAGTATGCGGGTTAATGCCCCTTTCAGGCTGCAAATGTTTTTGGGACAATCAGAGCTCTCTGACACCATTTGTGGGCCACCAACATTTTCTGGACTTTAGGGGGTCTAGGATGCCTGTAAAGCCCTTTTTTGGGCCTCCAAAGTTTTCTACATTTTTGCAGGCCTAAAATGCATTTTAGGGACTTTTTTGGGCTGCCAACATTTTCTGAACTTTCAGGGGTGCAGGATGCATATTTCGTGACAAAAATATTTTTGGGAATTTCCGTGGTCTAGGATTTGGTTTAATGCCCCTTTCAGGCTGCAAGTGTTTTTGGGACAATCAGAGGTCTCTGACACCATTTGTGGGACACCAACATTTTCTTGACTTTAGGGGGTCTAGGATTCCTGTAAAGCCCTTTTTTGGGCCTCCAAAGATTTCTACATTTTTGCAGGCCTAAAATGCATTTTAAGGACTTTTTTGAGCTGCCAACATTTCCTGAACATTCGGGGGTGTAGGATGCATATTTCGTGACAAAAATATTTTTGGGAATTTCAGTGGTCTAGTATGCGGGTTAATGCCCCTTTCAGGCTGCAAATGTTTTTGGGACAATCAGAGCTCTCTGACACCATTTGTGGGCCACCAACATTTTCTGGACTTTAGGGGGTCTAGGATGCCTGTAAAGCCCTTTTTTGGGCCTCCAAAGATTTCTACATTTTTGCAGGCCTAAAATGCATTTTAAGGCCTTTTTTGAGCTGCCAACATTTCCTGAACATTCGGGGGTGTAGGATGCATATTTCGTGACAAAAATATTTTTGGGAATTTCAGTGGTCTAGTATGCGGGTTAATGCCCCTTTCAGGCTGCAAATGTTTTTGGGACAATCAGAGCTCTCTGACAATATTTGTGGGCCACCAACATTTTCTGGACTTTAGGGGGTCTAGGATGCCTGTAAAGCCATTTTTTGGGCCTCCAAAGATTTCTACATTTTTGCAGGCCTAAAATGCATTTTAAGGCCTTTTTTGAGCTGCCAACATTTCCTGAACATTCGGGGGTGTAGGATGCATATTTCGTGACAAAAATATTTTTGGGAATTTCAGTGGTCTAGTATGCGGGTTAATGCCCCTTTCAGGCTGCAAATGTTTTTGGGACAATCAGAGCTCTCTGACACCATTTGTGGGCCACCAACATTTTCTGGACTTTAGGGGGTCTAGGATGCCTGTAAAGCCCCTTTTTGGGCCTCCAAAGATTTCTACATTTTTGCAGGCCTAAAATGCATTTTAAGGCCTTTTTTGAGCTGCCAACATTTCCTGAACATTCGGGGGTGTAGGATGCATATTTCGTGACAAAAATATTTTTGGGAATTTCAGTGGTCTAGTATGCGGGTTAATGCCCCTTTCAGGCTGCAAATGATTTTGGGACAATCAGAGCTCTCTGACACAGTTATTGGGCCACCAACATTGTCTGGACTTTAGGGGGTCTAGGATGCCTGTAAAGCCCTTTTTTGGGCCTCCAAAGATTTCTACATTTTTGCAGGCCTAAAATGCATTTTAAGGCCTTTTTTGAGCTGCCAACATTTCCTGAACATTCGGGGGTGTAGGATGCATATTTCGTGACAAAAATATTTTTGGGAATTTCAGTGGTCTAGTATGCGGGTTAATGCCCCTTTCAGGCTGCAAATGTTTTTGGGACAATCAGAGCTCTCTGACAATATTTGTGGGCCACCAACATTTTCTGGACTTTAGGGGGTCTAGGATGCCTGTAAAGCCATTTTTTGGGCCTCCAAAGATTTCTACATTTTTGCAGGCCTAAAATGCATTTTAAGGCCTTTTTTGAGCTGCCAACATTTCCTGAACATTCGGGGGTGTAGGATGCATATTTCGTGACAAAAATATTTTTGGGAATTTCAGTGGTCTAGTATGCGGGTTAATGCCCCTTTCAGGCTGCAAATGTTTTTGGGACAATCAGAGCTCTCTGACACCATTTGTGGGCCACCAACATTTTCTGGACTTTAGGGGGTCTAGGATGCCTGTAAAGCCCTTTTTTGGGCCTCCAAAGTTTTCTACATTTTTGCAGGCCTAAAATGCATTTTAGGGACTTTTTTGGGCTGCCAACATTTTCTGAACTTTCAGGGGTGCAGGATGCATATTTCGTGACAAAAATATTTTTGGGAATTTCCGTGGTCTAGGATTTGGTTTAATGCCCCTTTCAGGCTGCAAGTGTTTTTGGGACAATCAGAGGTCTCCGACACCATTTGTGGGACACCAACATTTTCTTGACTTTAGGGGGTCTAGGATGCCTGTAAAGCCCTTTTTTGGGCCTCCAAAGATTTCTACATTTTTGCAGGCCTAAAATGCATTTTAAGGACTTTTTTGAGCTGCCAACATTTCCTGAACATTCGGGGGTGTAGGATGCATATTTCGTGACAAAAATATTTTTGGGAATTTCAGTGGTCTAGTATGCGGGTTAATGCCCCTTTCAGGCTGCAAATGTTTTTGGGACAATCAGAGCTCTCTGACACCATTTGTGGGCCACCAACATTTTCTGGACTTTAGGGGGTCTAGGATGCCTGTAAAGCCCTTTTTTGGGCCTCCAAAGATTTCTACATTTTTGCAGGCCTAAAATGCATTTTAAGGCCTTTTTTGAGCTGCCAACATTTCCTGAACATTCGGGGGTGTAGGATGCATATTTCGTGACAAAAATATTTTTGGGAATTTCAGTGGTCTAGTATGCGGGTTAATGCCCCTTTCAGGCTGCAAATGTTTTTGGGACAATCAGAGCTCTCTGACAATATTTGTGGGCCACCAACATTTTCTGGACTTTAGGGGGTCTAGGATGCCTGTAAAGCCATTTTTTGGGCCTCCAAAGATTTCTACATTTTTGCAGGCCTAAAATGCATTTTAAGGCCTTTTTTGAGCTGCCAACATTTCCTGAACATTCGGGGGTGTAGGATGCATATTTCGTGACAAAAATATTTTTGGGAATTTCAGTGGTCTAGTATGCGGGTTAATGCCCCTTTCAGGCTGCAAATGTTTTTGGGACAATCAGAGCTCTCTGACACCATTTGTGGGCCACCAACATTTTCTGGACTTTAGGGGGTCTAGGATGCCTGTAAAGCCCTTTTTTGGGCCTCCAAAGATTTCTACATTTTTGCAGGCCTAAAATGCATTTTAAGGCCTTTTTTGAGCTGCCAACATTTCCTGAACATTCGGGGGTGTAGGATGCATATTTCGTGACAAAAATATTTTTGGGAATTTCAGTGGTCTAGTATGCGGGTTAATGCCCCTTTCAGGCTGCAAATGATTTTGGGACAATCAGAGCTCTCTGACACAGTTATTGGGCCACCAACATTGTCTGGACTTTAGGGGGTCTAGGATGCCTGTAAAGCCCTTTTTTGGGCCTCCAAAGATTTCTACATTTTTGCAGGCCTAAAATGCATTTTAAGGCCTTTTTTGAGCTGCCAACATTTCCTGAACATTCGGGGGTGTAGGATGCATATTTCGTGACAAAAATATTTTTGGGAATTTCAGTGGTCTAGTATGCGGGTTAATGCCCCTTTCAGGCTGAAAATGTTTTTGGGACAATCAGAGCTCTCTGACACCATTTGTGGGCCACCAACATTTTCTGGACTTTAGGGGGTCTAGGATGCCTGTAAAGCCCTTTTTTGGGCCTCCAAAGATTTCTACATTTTTGCAGGCCTAAAATGCATTTTAAGGCCTTTTTTGAGCTGCCAACATTTCCTGAACATTCGGGGGTGTAGGATGCATATTTCGTGACAAAAATATTTTTGGGAATTTCAGTGGTCTAGTATGCGGGTTAATGCCCCTTTCAGGCTGCAAATGTTTTTGGGACAATCAGAGCTCTCTGACACCATTTGTGGGCCACCAACATTTTCTGGACTTTAGGGGGTCTAGGATGCCTGTAAAGCCCTTTTTTGGGCCTCCAAAGATTTCTACATTTTTGCAGGCCTAAAATGCATTTTAAGGCCTTTTTTGAGCTGCCAACATTTCCTGAACATTCGGGGGTGTAGGATGCATATTTCGTGACAAAAATATTTTTGGGAATTTCAGTGGTCTAGTATGCGGGTTAATGCCCCTTTCAGGCTGCAAATGTTTTTGGGACAATCAGAGCTCTCTGACACCATTTGTGGGCCACCAACATTTTCTGGACTTTAGGGGGTCTAGGATGCCTGTAAAGCCCTTTTTTGGGCCTCCAAAGATTTCTACATTTTTGCAGGCCTAAAATGCATTTTAAGGCCTTTTTTGAGCTGCCAACATTTCCTGAACATTCGGGGGTGTAGGATGCATATTTCGTGACAAAAATATTTTTGGGAATTTCAGTGGTCTAGTATGCGGGTTAATGCCCCTTTCAGGCTGCAAATGTTTTTGGGACAATCAGAGCTCTCTGACAATATTTGTGGGCCACCAACATTTTCTGGACTTTAGGGGGTCTAGGATGCCTGTAAAGCCATTTTTTGGGCCTCCAAAGATTTCTACATTTTTGCAGGCCTAAAATGCATTTTAAGGCCTTTTTTGAGCTGCCAACATTTCCTGAACATTCGGGGGTGTAGGATGCATATTTCGTGACAAAAATATTTTTGGGAATTTCAGTGGTCTAGTATGCGGGTTAATGCCCCTTTCAGGCTGCAAATGTTTTTGGGACAATCAGAGCTCTCTGACACCATTTGTGGGCCACCAACATTTTCTGGACTTTAGGGGGTCTAGGATGCCTGTAAAGCCCTTTTTTGGGCCTCCAAAGATTTCTACATTTTTGCAGGCCTAAAATGCATTTTAAGGCCTTTTTTGAGCTGCCAACATTTCCTGAACATTCGGGGGTGTAGGATGCATATTTCGTGACAAAAATATTTTTGGGAATTTCAGTGGTCTAGTATGCGGGTTAATGCCCCTTTCAGGCTGCAAATGTTTTTGGGACAATCAGAGCTCTCTGACAATATTTGTGGGCCACCAACATTTTCTGGACTTTAGGGGGTCTATGATGCCTGTAAAGCCATTTTTTGGGCCTCCAAAGATTTCTACATTTTTGCAGGCCTAAAATGCATTTTAAGGCCTTTTTTGAGCTGCCAACATTTCCTGAACATTCGGGGGTGTAGGATGCATATTTCGTGACAAAAATATTTTTGGGAATTTCAGTGGTCTAGTATGCGGGTTAATGCCCCTTTCAGGCTGCAAATGTTTTTGGGACAATCAGAGCTCTCTGACACCATTTGTGGGCCACCAACATTTTCTGGACTTTAGGGGGTCTAGGATGCCTGTAAAGCCCTTTTTTGGGCCTCCAAAGTTTTCTACATTTTTGCAGGCCTAAAATGCATTTTAGGGACTTTTTTGGGCTGCCAACATTTTCTGAACTTTCAGGGGTGCAGGATGCATATTTCGTGACAAAAATATTTTTGGGAATTTCCGTGGTCTAGGATTTGGTTTAATGCCCCTTTCAGGCTGCAAGTGTTTTTGGGACAATCAGAGGTCTCTGACACCATTTGTGGGACACCAACATTTTCTTGACTTTAGGGGGTCTAGGATGCCTGTAAAGCCCTTTTTT
Organism: Ambystoma mexicanum; assembly: GCF_040938575.1. Taxonomy (NCBI): domain Eukaryota; kingdom Metazoa; phylum Chordata; class Amphibia; order Caudata; family Ambystomatidae; genus Ambystoma; species Ambystoma mexicanum. The sequence continues at coordinate 551,070,130 of NC_090936.1, read as the reverse complement.
GGGCCTCCAAAGATTTCTACATTTTTGCAGGCCTAAAATGCATTTTAAGGACTTTTTTGAGCTGCCAACATTTCCTGAACATTCGGGGGTGTAGGATGCATATTTCGTGACAAAAATATTTTTGGGAATTTCAGTGGTCTAGTATGCGGGTTAATGCCCCTTTCAGGCTGCAAATGTTTTTGGGACAATCAGAGCTCTCTGACACCATTTGTGGGCCACCAACATTTTCTGGACTTTAGGGGGTCTAGGATGCCTGTAAAGCCCTTTTTTGGGCCTCCAAAGATTTCTACATTTTTGCAGGCCTAAAATGCATTTTAAGGCCTTTTTTGAGCTGCCAACATTTCCTGAACATTCGGGGGTGTAGGATGCATATTTCGTGACAAAAATATTTTTGGGAATTTCAGTGGTCTAGTATGCGGGTTAATGCCCCTTTCAGGCTGCAAATGTTTTTGGGACAATCAGAGCTCTCTGACAATATTTGTGGGCCACCAACATTTTCTGGACTTTAGGGGGTCTAGGATGCCTGTAAAGCCATTTTTTGGGCCTCCAAAGATTTCTACATTTTTGCAGGCCTAAAATGCATTTTAAGGCCTTTTTTGAGCTGCCAACATTTCCTGAACATTCGGGGGTGTAGGATGCATATTTCGTGACAAAAATATTTTTGGGAATTTCAGTGGTCTAGTATGCGGGTTAATGCCCCTTTCAGGCTGCAAATGTTTTTGGGACAATCAGAGCTCTCTGACACCATTTGTGGGCCACCAACATTTTCTGGACTTTAGGGGGTCTAGGATGCCTGTAAAGCCCCTTTTTGGGCCTCCAAAGATTTCTACATTTTTGCAGGCCTAAAATGCATTTTAAGGCCTTTTTTGAGCTGCCAACATTTCCTGAACATTCGGGGGTGTAGGATGCATATTTCGTGACAAAAATATTTTTGGGAATTTCAGTGGTCTAGTATGCGGGTTAATGCCCCTTTCAGGCTGCAAATGATTTTGGGACAATCAGAGCTCTCTGACACAGTTATTGGGCCACCAACATTGTCTGGACTTTAGGGGGTCTAGGATGCCTGTAAAGCCCTTTTTTGGGCCTCCAAAGATTTCTACATTTTTGCAGGCCTAAAATGCATTTTAAGGCCTTTTTTGAGCTGCCAACATTTCCTGAACATTCGGGGGTGTAGGATGCATATTTCGTGACAAAAATATTTTTGGGAATTTCAGTGGTCTAGTATGCGGGTTAATGCCCCTTTCAGGCTGCAAATGTTTTTGGGACAATCAGAGCTCTCTGACACCATTTGTGGGCCACCAACATTTTCTGGACTTTAGGGGGTCTAGGATGCCTGTAAAGCCCTTTTTTGGGCCTCCAAAGATTTCTACATTTTTGCAGGCCTAAAATGCATTTTAAGGCCTTTTTTGAGCTGCCAACATTTCCTGAACATTCGGGGGTGTAGGATGCATATTTCGTGACAAAAATATTTTTGGGAATTTCAGTGGTCTAGTATGCGGGTTAATGCCCCTTTCAGGCTGCAAATGTTTTTGGGACAATCAGAGCTCTCTGACACCATTTGTGGGCCACCAACATTTTCTGGACTTTAGGGGGTCTAGGATGCCTGTAAAGCCCTTTTTTGGGCCTCCAAAGATTTCTACATTTTTGCAGGCCTAAAATGCATTTTAAGGCCTTTTTTGAGCTGCCAACATTTCCTGAACATTCGGGGGTGTAGGATGCATATTTCGTGACAAAAATATTTTTGGGAATTTCAGTGGTCTAGTATGCGGGTTAATGCCCCTTTCAGGCTGCAAATGTTTTTGGGACAATCAGAGCTCTCTGACACCATTTGTGGGCCACCAACATTTTCTGGACTTTAGGGGGTCTAGGATGCCTGTAAAGCCCTTTTTTGGGCCTCCAAAGATTTCTACATTTTTGCAGGCCTAAAATGCATTTTAAGGCCTTTTTTGAGCTGCCAACATTTCCTGAACATTCGGGGGTGTAGGATGCATATTTCGTGACAAAAATATTTTTGGGAATTTCAGTGGTCTAGTATGCGGGTTAATGCCCCTTTCAGGCTGCAAATGTTTTTGGGACAATCAGAGCTCTCTGACAATATTTGTGGGCCACCAACATTTTCTGGACTTTAGGGGGTCTAGGATGCCTGTAAAGCCATTTTTTGGGCCTCCAAAGATTTCTACATTTTTGCAGGCCTAAAATGCATTTTAAGGCCTTTTTTGAGCTGCCAACATTTCCTGAACATTCGGGGGTGTAGGATGCATATTTCGTGACAAAAATATTTTTGGGAATTTCAGTGGTCTAGTATGCGGGTTAATGCCCCTTTCAGGCTGCAATTGTTTTTGGGACAATCAGAGCTCTCTGACACCATTTGTGGGCCACCAACATTTTCTGGACTTTAGGGGGTCTAGGATGCCTGTAAAGCCCTTTTTTGGGCCTCCAAAGTTTTCTACATTTTTGCAGGCCTAAAATGCATTTTAGGGACTTTTTTGGGCTGCCAACATTTTCTGAACTTTCAGGGGTGCAGGATGCATATTTCGTGACAAAAATATTTTTGGGAATTTCCGTGGTCTAGGATTTGGTTTAATGCCCCTTTCAGGCTGCAAGTGTTTTTGGGACAATCAGAGGTCTCTGACACCATTTGTGGGACACCAACATTTTCTTGACTTTAGGGGGTCTAGGATGCCTGTAAAGCCCTTTTTTGGGCCTCCAAAGATTTCTACATTTTTGCAGGCCTAAAATGCATTTTAAGGACTTTTTTGAGCTGCCAACATTTCCTGAACATTCGGGGGTGTAGGATGCATATTTCGTGACAAAAATATTTTTGGGAATTTCAGTGGTCTAGTATGCGGGTTAATGCCCCTTTCAGGCTGCAAATGTTTTTGGGACAATCAGAGCTCTCTGACACCATTTGTGGGCCACCAACATTTTCTGGACTTTAGGGGGTCTAGGATGCCTGTAAAGCCCTTTTTTGGGCCTCCAAAGATTTCTACATTTTTGCAGGCCTAAAATGCATTTTAAGGCCTTTTTTGAGCTGCCAACATTTCCTGAACATTCGGGGGTGTAGGATGCATATTTCGTGACAAAAATATTTTTGGGAATTTCAGTGGTCTAGTATGCGGGTTAATGCCCCTTTCAGGCTGCAAATGTTTTTGGGACAATCAGAGCTCTCTGACAATATTTGTGGGCCACCAACATTTTCTGGACTTTAGGGGGTCTAGGATGCCTGTAAAGCCATTTTTTGGGCCTCCAAAGATTTCTACATTTTTGCAGGCCTAAAATGCATTTTAAGGCCTTTTTTGAGCTGCCAACATTTCCTGAACATTCGGGGGTGTAGGATGCATATTTCGTGACAAAAATATTTTTGGGAATTTCAGTGGTCTAGTATGCGGGTTAATGCCCCTTTCAGGCTGCAAATGTTTTTGGGACAATCAGAGCTCTCTGACACCATTTGTGGGCCACCAACATTTTCTGGACTTTAGGGGGTCTAGGATGCCTGTAAAGCCCTTTTTTGGGCCTCCAAAGATTTCTACATTTTTGCAGGCCTAAAATGCATTTTAAGGCCTTTTTTGAGCTGCCAACATTTCCTGAACATTCGGGGGTGTAGGATGCATATTTCGTGACAAAAATATTTTTGGGAATTTCAGTGGTCTAGTATGCGGGTTAATGCCCCTTTCAGGCTGCAAATGATTTTGGGACAATCAGAGCTCTCTGACACAGTTATTGGGCCACCAACATTGTCTGGACTTTAGGGGGTCTAGGATGCCTGTAAAGCCCTTTTTTGGGCCTCCAAAGATTTCTACATTTTTGCAGGCCTAAAATGCATTTTAAGGCCTTTTTTGAGCTGCCAACATTTCCTGAACATTCGGGGGTGTAGGATGCATATTTCGTGACAAAAATATTTTTGGGAATTTCAGTGGTCTAGTATGCGGGTTAATGCCCCTTTCAGGCTGCAAATGTTTTTGGGACAATCAGAGCTCTCTGACACCATTTGTGGGCCACCAACATTTTCTGGACTTTAGGGGGTCTAGGATGCCTGTAAAGCCCTTTTTTGGGCCTCCAAAGATTTCTACATTTTTGCAGGCCTAAAATGCATTTTAAGGCCTTTTTTGAGCTGCCAACATTTCCTGAACATTCGGGGGTGTAGGATGCATATTTCGTGACAAAAATATTTTTGGGAATTTCAGTGGTCTAGTATGCGGGTTAATGCCCCTTTCAGGCTGCAAATGTTTTTGGGACAATCAGAGCTCTCTGACACCATTTGTGGGCCACCAACATTTTCTGGACTTTAGGGGGTCTAGGATGCCTGTAAAGCCCTTTTTTGGGCCTCCAAAGATTTCTACATTTTTGCAGGCCTAAAATGCATTTTAAGGCCTTTTTTGAGCTGCCAACATTTCCTGAACATTCGGGGGTGTAGGATGCATATTTCGTGACAAAAATATTTTTGGGAATTTCAGTGGTCTAGTATGCGGGTTAATGCCCCTTTCAGGCTGCAAATGTTTTTGGGACAATCAGAGCTCTCTGACACCATTTGTGGGCCACCAACATTTTCTGGACTTTAGGGGGTCTAGGATGCCTGTAAAGCCCTTTTTTGGGCCTCCAAAGATTTCTACATTTTTGCAGGCCTAAAATGCATTTTAAGGCCTTTTTTGAGCTGCCAACATTTCCTGAACATTCGGGGGTGTAGGATGCATATTTCGTGACAAAAATATTTTTGGGAATTTCAGTGGTCTAGTATGCGGGTTAATGCCCCTTTCAGGCTGCAAATGTTTTTGGGACAATCAGAGCTCTCTGACAATATTTGTGGGCCACCAACATTTTCTGGACTTTAGGGGGTCTAGGATGCCTGTAAAGCCATTTTTTGGGCCTCCAAAGATTTCTACATTTTTGCAGGCCTAAAATGCATTTTAAGGCCTTTTTTGAGCTGCCAACATTTCCTGAACATTCGGGGGTGTAGGATGCATATTTCGTGACAAAAATATTTTTGGGAATTTCAGTGGTCTAGTATGCGGGTTAATGCCCCTTTCAGGCTGCAAATGTTTTTGGGACAATCAGAGCTCTCTGACACCATTTGTGGGCCACCAACATTTTCTGGACTTTAGGGGGTCTAGGATGCCTGTAAAGCCCTTTTTTGGGCCTCCAAAGTTTTCTACATTTTTGCAGGCCTAAAATGCATTTTAGGGACTTTTTTGGGCTGCCAACATTTTCTGAACTTTCAGGGGTGCAGGATGCATATTTCGTGACAAAAATATTTTTGGGAATTTCCGTGGTCTAGGATTTGGTTTAATGCCCCTTTCAGGCTGCAAGTGTTTTTGGGACAATCAGAGGTCTCTGACACCATTTGTGGGACACCAACATTTTCTTGACTTTAGGGGGTCTAGGATGCCTGTAAAGCCCTTTTTTGGGCCTCCAAAGATTTCTACATTTTTGCAGGCCTAAAATGCATTTTAAGGACTTTTTTGAGCTGCCAACATTTCCTGAACATTCGGGGGTGTAGGATGCATATTTCGTGACAAAAATATTTTTGGGAATTTCAGTGGTCTAGTATGCGGGTTAATGCCCCTTTCAGGCTGCAAATGTTTTTGGGACAATCAGAGCTCTCTGACACCATTTGTGGGCCACCAACATTTTCTGGACTTTAGGGGGTCTAGGATGCCTGTAAAGCCCTTTTTTGGGCCTCCAAAGATTTCTACATTTTTGCAGGCCTAAAATGCATTTTAAGGCCTTTTTTGAGCTGCCAACATTTCCTGAACATTCGGGGGTGTAGGATGCATATTTCGTGACAAAAATATTTTTGGGAATTTCAGTGGTCTAGTATGCGGGTTAATGCCCCTTTCAGGCTGCAAATGTTTTTGGGACAATCAGAGCTCTCTGACAATATTTGTGGGCCACCAACATTTTCTGGACTTTAGGGGGTCTAGGATGCCTGTAAAGCCATTTTTTGGGCCTCCAAAGATTTCTACATTTTTGCAGGCCTAAAATGCATTTTAAGGCCTTTTTTGAGCTGCCAACATTTCCTGAACATTCGGGGGTGTAGGATGCATATTTCGTGACAAAAATATTTTTGGGAATTTCAGTGGTCTAGTATGCGGGTTAATGCCCCTTTCAGGCTGCAAATGTTTTTGGGACAATCAGAGCTCTCTGACACCATTTGTGGGCCACCAACATTTTCTGGACTTTAGGGGGTCTAGGATGCCTGTAAAGCCCTTTTTTGGGCCTCCAAAGATTTCTACATTTTTGCAGGCCTAAAATGCATTTTAAGGCCTTTTTTGAGCTGCCAACATTTCCTGAACATTCGGGGGTGTAGGATGCATATTTCGTGACAAAAATATTTTTGGGAATTTCAGTGGTCTAGTATGCGGGTTAATGCCCCTTTCAGGCTGCAAATGATTTTGGGACAATCAGAGCTCTCTGACACAGTTATTGGGCCACCAACATTGTCTGGACTTTAGGGGGTCTAGGATGCCTGTAAAGCCCTTTTTTGGGCCTCCAAAGATTTCTACATTTTTGCAGGCCTAAAATGCATTTTAAGGCCTTTTTTGAGCTGCCAACATTTCCTGAACATTCGGGGGTGTAGGATGCATATTTCGTGACAAAAATATTTTTGGGAATTTCAGTGGTCTAGTATGCGGGTTAATGCCCCTTTCAGGCTGCAAATGTTTTTGGGACAATCAGAGCTCTCTGACACCATTTGTGGGCCACCAACATTTTCTGGACTTTAGGGGGTCTAGGATGCCTGTAAAGCCCTTTTTTGGGCCTCCAAAGATTTCTACATTTTTGCAGGCCTAAAATGCATTTTAAGGCCTTTTTTGAGCTGCCAACATTTCCTGAACATTCGGGGGTGTAGGATGCATATTTCGTGACAAAAATATTTTTGGGAATTTCAGTGGTCTAGTATGCGGGTTAATGCCCCTTTCAGGCTGCAAATGTTTTTGGGACAATCAGAGCTCTCTGACACCATTTGTGGGCCACCAACATTTTCTGGACTTTAGGGGGTCTAGGATGCCTGTAAAGCCCTTTTTTGGGCCTCCAAAGATTTCTACATTTTTGCAGGCCTAAAATGCATTTTAAGGCCTTTTTTGAGCTGCCAACATTTCCTGAACATTCGGGGGTGTAGGATGCATATTTCGTGACAAAAATATTTTTGGGAATTTCAGTGGTCTAGTATGCGGGTTAATGCCCCTTTCAGGCTGCAAATGTTTTTGGGACAATCAGAGCTCTCTGACACCATTTGTGGGCCACCAACATTTTCTGGACTTTAGGGGGTCTAGGATGCCTGTAAAGCCCTTTTTTGGGCCTCCAAAGATTTCTACATTTTTGCAGGCCTAAAATGCATTTTAAGGCCTTTTTTGAGCTGCCAACATTTCCTGAACATTCGGGGGTGTAGGATGCATATTTCGTGACAAAAATATTTTTGGGAATTTCAGTGGTCTAGTATGCGGGTTAATGCCCCTTTCAGGCTGCAAATGTTTTTGGGACAATCAGAGCTCTCTGACAATATTTGTGGGCCACCAACATTTTCTGGACTTTAGGGGGTCTAGGATGCCTGTAAAGCCATTTTTTGGGCCTCCAAAGATTTCTACATTTTTGCAGGCCTAAAATGCATTTTAAGGCCTTTTTTGAGCTGCCAACATTTCCTGAACATTCGGGGGTGTAGGATGCATATTTCGTGACAAAAATATTTTTGGGAATTTCAGTGGTCTAGTATGCGGGTTAATGCCCCTTTCAGGCTGCAAATGTTTTTGGGACAATCAGAGCTCTCTGACACCATTTGTGGGCCACCAACATTTTCTGGACTTTAGGGGGTCTAGGATGCCTGTAAAGCCCTTTTTTGGGCCTCCAAAGTTTTCTACATTTTTGCAGGCCTAAAATGCATTTTAGGGACTTTTTTGGGCTGCCAACATTTTCTGAACTTTCAGGGGTGCAGGATGCATATTTCGTGACAAAAATATTTTTGGGAATTTCCGTGGTCTAGGATTTGGTTTAATGCCCCTTTCAGGCTGCAAGTGTTTTTGGGACAATCAGAGGTCTCTGACACCATTTGTGGGACACCAACATTTTCTTGACTTTAGGGGGTCTAGGATGCCTGTAAAGCCCTTTTTTGGGCCTCCAAAGATTTCTACATTTTTGCAGGCCTAAAATGCATTTTAAGGACTTTTTTGAGCTGCCAACATTTCCTGAACATTCGGGGGTGTAGGATGCATATTTCGTGACAAAAATATTTTTGGGAATTTCAGTGGTCTAGTATGCGGGTTAATGCCCCTTTCAGGCTGCAAATGTTTTTGGGACAATCAGAGCTCTCTGACACCATTTGTGGGCCACCAACATTTTCTGGACTTTAGGGGGTCGAGGATGCCTGTAAAGCCCTTTTTTGGGCCTCCAAAGATTTCTACATTTTTGCAGGCCTAAAATGCATTTTAAGGCCTTTTTTGAGCTGCCAACATTTCCTGAACATTCGGGGGTGTAGGATGCATATTTCGTGACAAAAATATTTTTGGGAATTTCAGTGGTCTAGTATGCGGGTTAATGCCCCTTTCAGGCTGCAAATGTTTTTGGGACAATCAGAGCTCTCTGACAATATTTGTGGGCCACCAACATTTTCTGGACTTTAGGGGGTCTAGGATGCCTGTAAAGCCATTTTTTGGGCCTCCAAAGATTTCTACATTTTTGCAGGCCTAAAATGCATTTTAAGGCCTTTTTTGAGCTGCCAACATTTCCTGAACATTCGGGGGTGTAGGATGCATATTTCGTGACAAAAATATTTTTGGGAATTTCAATGGTCTAGTATGCGGGTTAATGCCCCTTTCAGGCTGCAAATGTTTTTGGGACAATCAGAGCTCTCTGACACCATTTGTGGGCCACCAACATTTTCTGGACTTTAGGGGGTCTAGGATGCCTGTAAAGCCCTTTTTTGGGCCTCCAAAGATTTCTACATTTTTGCAGGCCTAAAATGCATTTTAAGGACTTTTTTGAGCTGCCAACATTTCCTGAACATTCGGGGGTGTAGGATGCATATTTCGTGACAAAAATATTTTTGGGAATTTCAGTGGTCTAGTATGCGGGTTAATGCCCCTTTCAGGCTGCAAATGATTTTGGGACAATCAGAGCTCTCTGACACAGTTATTGGGCCACCAACATTGTCTGGACTTTAGGGGGTCTAGGATGCCTGTAAAGCCCTTTTTTGGGCCTCCAAAGATTTCTACATTTTTGCAGGCCTAAAATGCATTTTAAGGCCTTTTTTGAGCTGCCAACATTTCCTGAACATTCGGGGGTGTAGGATGCATATTTCGTGACAAAAATATTTTTGGGAATTTCAGTGGTCTAGTATGCGGGTTAATGCCCCTTTCAGGCTGCAAATGTTTTTGGGACAATCAGAGCTCTCTGACACCATTTGTGGGCCACCAACATTTTCTGGACTTTAGGGGGTCTAGGATGCCTGTAAAGCCCTTTTTTGGGCCTCCAAAGATTTCTACATTTTTGCAGGCCTAAAATGCATTTTAAGGCCTTTTTTGAGCTGCCAACATTTCCTGAACATTCGGGGGTGTAGGATGCATATTTCGTGACAAAAATATTTTTGGGAATTTCAGTGGTCTAGTATGCGGGTTAATGCCCCTTTCAGGCTGCAAATGTTTTTGGGACAATCAGAGCTCTCTGACACCATTTGTGGGCCACCAACATTTTCTGGACTTTAGGGGGTCTAGGATGCCTGTAAAGCCCTTTTTTGGGCCTCCAAAGATTTCTACATTTTTGCAGGCCTAAAATGCATTTTAAGGCCTTTTTTGAGCTGCCAACATTTCCTGAACATTCGGGGGTGTAGGATGCATATTTCGTGACAAAAATATTTTTGGGAATTTCAGTGGTCTAGTATGCGGGTTAATGCCCCTTTCAGGCTGCAAATGTTTTTGGGACAATCAGAGCTCTCTGACACCATTTGTGGGCCACCAACATTTTCTGGACTTTAGGGGGTCTAGGATGCCTGTAAAGCCCTTTTTTGGGCCTCCAAAGATTTCTACATTTTTGCAGGCCTAAAATGCATTTTAAGGCCTTTTTTGAGCTGCCAACATTTCCTGAACATTCGGGGGTGTAGGATGCATATTTCGTGACAAAAATATTTTTGGGAATTTCAGTGGTCTAGTATGCGGGTTAATGCCCCTTTCAGGCTGCAAATGTTTTTGGGACAATCAGAGCTCTCTGACAATATTTGTGGGCCACCAACATTTTCTGGACTTTAGGGGGTCTAGGATGCCTGTAAAGCCATTTTTTGGGCCTCCAAAGATTTCTACATTTTTGCAGGCCTAAAATGCATTTTAAGGCCTTTTTTGAGCTGCCAACATTTCCTGAACATTCGGGGGTGTAGGATGCATATTTCGTGACAAAAATATTTTTGGGAATTTCAGTGGTCTAGTATGCGGGTTAATGCCCCTTTCAGGCTGCAAATGTTTTTGGGACAATCAGAGCTCTCTGACACCATTTGTGGGCCACCAACATTTTCTGGACTTTAGGGGGTCTAGGATGCCTGTAAAGCCCTTTTTTGGGCCTCCAAAGTTTTCTACATTTTTGCAGGCCTAAAATGCATTTTAGGGACTTTTTTGGGCTGCCAACATTTTCTGAACTTTCAGGGGTGCAGGATGCATATTTCGTGACAAAAATATTTTTGGGAATTTCCGTGGTCTAGGATTTGGTTTAATGCCCCTTTCAGGCTGCAAGTGTTTTTGGGACAATCAGAGGTCTCTGACACCATTTGTGGGACACCAACATTTTCTTGACTTTAGGGGGTCTAGGATGCCTGTAAAGCCCTTTTTTGGGCCTCCAAAGATTTCTACATTTTTGCAGGCCTAAAATGCATTTTAAGGACTTTTTTGAGCTGCCAACATTTCCTGAACATTCGGGGGTGTAGGATGCATATTTCGTGACAAAAATATTTTTGGGAATTTCAGTGGTCTAGTATGCGGGTTAATGCCCCTTTCAGGCTGCAAATGTTTTTGGGACAATCAGAGCTCTCTGACACCATTTGTGGGCCACCAACATTTTCTGGACTTTAGGGGGTCTAGGATGCCTGTAAAGCCCTTTTTTGGGCCTCCAAAGATTTCTACATTTTTGCAGGCCTAAAATGCATTTTAAGGCCTTTTTTGAGCTGCCAACATTTCCTGAACATTCGGGGGTGTAGGATGCATATTTCGTGACAAAAATATTTTTGGGAATTTCAGTGGTCTAGTATGCGGGTTAATGCCCCTTTCAGGCTGCAAATGATTTTGGGACAATCAGAGCTCTCTGACACAGTTATTGGGCCACCAACATTGTCTGGACTTTAGGGGGTCTAGGATGCCTGTAAAGCCCTTTTTTGGGCCTCCAAAGATTTCTACATTTTTGCAGGCCTAAAATGCATTTTAAGGCCTTTTTTGAGCTGCCAACATTTCCTGAACATTCGGGGGTGTAGGATGCATATTTCGTGACAAAAATATTTTTGGGAATTTCAGTGGTCTAGTATGCGGGTTAATGCCCCTTTCAGGCTGCAAATGTTTTTGGGACAATCAGAGCTCTCTGACACCATTTGTGGGCCACCAACATTTTCTGGACTTTAGGGGGTCTAGGATGCCTGTAAAGCCCTTTTTTGGGCCTCCAAAGATTTCTACATTTTTGCAGGCCTAAAATGCATTTTAAGGCCTTTTTTGAGCTGCCAACATTTCCTGAACATTCGGGGGTGTAGGATGCATATTTCGTGACAAAAATATTTTTGGGAATTTCAGTGGTCTAGTATGCGGGTTAATGCCCCTTTCAGGCTGCAAATGTTTTTGGGACAATCAGAGCTCTCTGACACCATTTGTGGGCCACCAACATTTTCTGGACTTTAGGGGGTCTAGGATGCCTGTAAAGCCCTTTTTTGGGCCTCCAAAGATTTCTACATTTTTGCAGGCCTAAAATGCATTTTAAGGCCTTTTTTGAGCTGCCAACATTTCCTGAACATTCGGGGGTGTAGGATGCATATTTCGTGACAAAAATATTTTTGGGAATTTCAGTGGTCTAGTATGCGGGTTAATGCCCCTTTCAGGCTGCAAATGTTTTTGGGACAATCAGAGCTCTCTGACACCATTTGTGGGCCACCAACATTTTCTGGACTTTAGGGGGTCTAGGATGCCTGTAAAGCCCTTTTTTGGGCCTCCAAAGATTTCTACATTTTTGCAGGCCTAAAATGCATTTTAAGGCCTTTTTTGAGCTGCCAACATTTCCTGAACATTCGGGGGTGTAGGATGCATATTTCGTGACAAAAATATTTTTGGGAATTTCAGTGGTCTAGTATGCGGGTTAATGCCCCTTTCAGGCTGCAAATGTTTTTGGGACAATCAGAGCTCTCTGACAATATTTGTGGGCCACCAACATTTTCTGGACTTTAGGGGGTCTAGGATGCCTGTAAAGCCATTTTTTGGGCCTCCAAAGATTTCTACATTTTTGCAGGCCTAAAATGCATTTTAAGGCCTTTTTTGAGCTGCCAACATTTCCTGAACATTCGGGGGTGTAGGATGCATATTTCGTGACAAAAATATTTTTGGGAATTTCAGTGGTCTAGTATGCGGGTTAATGCCCCTTTCAGGCTGCAAATGTTTTTGGGACAATCAGAGCTCTCTGACACCATTTGTGGGCCACCAACATTTTCTGGACTTTAGGGGGTCTAGGATGCCTGTAAAGCCCTTTTTTGGGCCTCCAAAGTTTTCTACATTTTTGCAGGCCTAAAATGCATTTTAGGGACTTTTTTGGGCTGCCAACATTTTCTGAACTTTCAGGGGTGCAGGATGCATATTTCGTGACAAAAATATTTTTGGGAATTTCCGTGGTCTAGGATTTGGTTTAATGCCCCTTTCAGGCTGCAAGTGTTTTTGGGACAATCAGAGGTCTCTGACACCATTTGTGGGACACCAACATTTTCTTGACTTTAGGGGGTCTAGGATGCCTGTAAAGCCCTTTTTTGGGCCTCCAAAGATTTCTACATTTTTGCAGGCCTAAAATGCATTTTAAGGACTTTTTTGAGCTGCCAACATTTCCTGAACATTCGGGGGTGTAGGATGCATATTTCGTGACAAAAATATTTTTGGGAATTTCAGTGGTCTAGTATGCGGGTTAATGCCCCTTTCAGGCTGCAAATGTTTTTGGGACAATCAGAGCTCTCTGACACCATTTGTGGGCCACCAACATTTTCTGGACTTTAGGGGGTCTAGGATGCCTGTAAAGCCCTTTTTTGGGCCTCCAAAGATTTCTACATTTTTGCAGGCCTAAAATGCATTTTAAGGCCTTTTTTGAGCTGCCAACATTTCCTGAACATTCGGGGGTGTAGGATGCATATTTCGTGACAAAAATATTTTTGGGAATTTCAGTGGTCTAGTATGCGGGTTAATGCCCCTTTCAGGCTGCAAATGTTTTTGGGACAATCAGAGCTCTCTGACAATATTTGTGGGCCACCAACATTTTCTGGACTTTAGGGGGTCTAGGATGCCTGTAAAGCCATTTTTTGGGCCTCCAAAGATTTCTACATTTTTGCAGGCCTAAAATGCATTTTAAGGCCTTTTTTGAGCTGCCAACATTTCCTGAACATTCGGGGGTGTAGGATGCATATTTCGTGACAAAAATATTTTTGGGAATTTCAGTGGTCTAGTATGCGGGTTAATGCCCCTTTCAGGCTGCAAATGTTTTTGGGACAATCAGAGCTCTCTGACACCATTTGTGGGCCACCAACATTTTCTGGACTTTAGGGGGTCTAGGATGCCTGTAAAGCCCTTTTTTGGGCCTCCAAAGATTTCTACATTTTTGCAGGCCTAAAATGCATTTTAAGGCCTTTTTTGAGCTGCCAACATTTCCTGAACATTCGGGGGTGTAGGATGCATATTTCGTGACAAAAATATTTTTGGGAATTTCAGTGGTCTAGTATGCGGGTTAATGCCCCTTTCAGGCTGCAAATGATTTTGGGACAATCAGAGCTCTCTGACACAGTTATTGGGCCACCAACATTGTCTGGACTTTAGGGGGTCTAGGATGCCTGTAAAGCCCTTTTTTGGGCCTCCAAAGATTTCTACATTTTTGCAGGCCTAAAATGCATTTTAAGGCCTTTTTTGAGCTGCCAACATTTCCTGAACATTCGGGGGTGTAGGATGCATATTTCGTGACAAAAATATTTTTGGGAATTTCAGTGGTCTAGTATGCGGGTTAATGCCCCTTTCAGGCTGCAAATGTTTTTGGGACAATCAGAGCTCTCTGACACCATTTGTGGGCCACCAACATTTTCTGGACTTTAGGGGGTCTAGGATGCCTGTAAAGCCCTTTTTTGGGCCTCCAAAGATTTCTACATTTTTGCAGGCCTAAAATGCATTTTAAGGCCTTTTTTGAGCTGCCAACATTTCCTGAACATTCGGGGGTGTAGGATGCATATTTCGTGACAAAAATATTTTTGGGAATTTCAGTGGTCTAGTATGCGGGTTAATGCCCCTTTCAGGCTGCAAATGTTTTTGGGACAATCAGAGCTCTCTGACACCATTTGTGGGCCACCAACATTTTCTGGACTTTAGGGGGTCTAGGATGCCTGTAAAGCCCTTTTTTGGGCCTCCAAAGATTTCTACATTTTTGCAGGCCTAAAATGCATTTTAAGGCCTTTTTTGAGCTGCCAACATTTCCTGAACATTCGGGGGTGTAGGATGCATATTTCGTGACAAAAATATTTTTGGGAATTTCAGTGGTCTAGTATGCGGGTTAATGCCCCTTTCAGGCTGCAAATGTTTTTGGGACAATCAGAGCTCTCTGACACCATTTGTGGGCCACCAACATTTTCTGGACTTTAGGGGGTCTAGGATGCCTGTAAAGCCCTTTTTTGGGCCTCCAAAGATTTCTACATTTTTGCAGGCCTAAAATGCATTTTAAGGCCTTTTTTGAGCTGCCAACATTTCCTGAACATTCGGGGGTGTAGGATGCATATTTCGTGACAAAAATATTTTTGGGAATTTCAGTGGTCTAGTATGCGGGTTAATGCCCCTTTCAGGCTGCAAATGTTTTTGGGACAATCAGAGCTCTCTGACAATATTTGTGGGCCACCAACATTTTCTGGACTTTAGGGGGTCTAGGATGCCTGTAAAGCCATTTTTTGGGCCTCCAAAGATTTCTACATTTTTGCAGGCCTAAAATGCATTTTAAGGCCTTTTTTGAGCTGCCAACATTTCCTGAACATTCGGGGGTGTAGGATGCATATTTCGTGACAAAAATATTTTTGGGAATTTCAGTGGTCTAGTATGCGGGTTAATGCCCCTTTCAGGCTGCAAATGTTTTTGGGACAATCAGAGCTCTCTGACACCATTTGTGGGCCACCAACATTTTCTGGACTTTAGGGGGTCTAGGATGCCTGTAAAGCCCTTTTTTGGGCCTCCAAAGTTTTCTACATTTTTGCAGGCCTAAAATGCATTTTAGGGACTTTTTTGGGCTGCCAACATTTTCTGAACTTTCAGGGGTGCAGGATGCATATTTCGTGACAAAAATATTTTTGGGAATTTCCGTGGTCTAGGATTTGGTTTAATGCCCCTTTCAGGCTGCAAGTGTTTTTGGGACAATCAGAGGTCTCTGACACCATTTGTGGGACACCAACATTTTCTTGACTTTAGGGGGTCTAGGATGCCTGTAAAGCCCTTTTTTGGGCCTCCAAAGATTTCTACATTTTTGCAGGCCTAAAATGCATTTTAAGGACTTTTTTGAGCTGCCAACATTTCCTGAACATTCGGGGGTGTAGGATGCATATTTCGTGACAAAAATATTTTTGGGAATTTCAGTGGTCTAGTATGCGGGTTAATGCCCCTTTCAGGCTGCAAATGTTTTTGGGACAATCAGAGCTCTCTGACACCATTTGTGGGCCACCAACATTTTCTGGACTTTAGGGGGTCTAGGATGCCTGTAAAGCCCTTTTTTGGGCCTCCAAAGATTTCTACATTTTTGCAGGCCTAAAATGCATTTTAAGGCCTTTTTTGAGCTGCCAACATTTCCTGAACATTCGGGGGTGTAGGATGCATATTTCGTGACAAAAATATTTTTGGGAATTTCAGTGGTCTAGTATGCGGGTTAATGCCCCTTTCAGGCTGCAAATGTTTTTGGGACAATCAGAGCTCTCTGACAATATTTGTGGGCCACCAACATTTTCTGGACTTTAGGGGGTCTAGGATGCCTGTAAAGCCATTTTTTGGGCCTCCAAAGATTTCTACATTTTTGCAGGCCTAAAATGCATTTTAAGGCCTTTTTTGAGCTGCCAACATTTCCTGAACATTCGGGGGTGTAGGATGCATATTTCGTGACAAAAATATTTTTGGGAATTTCAGTGGTCTAGTATGCGGGTTAATGCCCCTTTCAGGCTGCAAATGTTTTTGGGACAATCAGAGCTCTCTGACACCATTTGTGGGCCACCAACATTTTCTGGACTTTAGGGGGTCTAGGATGCCTGTAAAGCCCTTTTTTGGGCCTCCAAAGATTTCTACATTTTTGCAGGCCTAAAATGCATTTTAAGGCCTTTTTTGAGCTGCCAACATTTCCTGAACATTCGGGGGTGTAGGATGCATATTTCGTGACAAAAATATTTTTGGGAATTTCAGTGGTCTAGTATGCGGGTTAATGCCCCTTTCAGGCTGCAAATGATTTTGGGACAATCAGAGCTCTCTGACACAGTTATTGGGCCACCAACATTGTCTGGACTTTAGGGGGTCTAGGATGCCTGTAAAGCCCTTTTTTGGGCCTCCAAAGATTTCTACATTTTTGCAGGCCTAAAATGCATTTTAAGGCCTTTTTTGAGCTGCCAACATTTCCTGAACATTCGGGGGTGTAGGATGCATATTTCGTGACAAAAATATTTTTGGGAATTTCAGTGGTCTAGTATGCGGGTTAATGCCCCTTTCAGGCTGCAAATGTTTTTGGGACAATCAGAGCTCTCTGACACCATTTGTGGGCCACCAACATTTTCTGGACTTTAGGGGGTCTAGGATGCCTGTAAAGCCCTTTTTTGGGCCTCCAAAGATTTCTACATTTTTGCAGGCCTAAAATGCATTTTAAGGCCTTTTTTGAGCTGCCAACATTTCCTGAACATTCGGGGGTGTAGGATGCATATTTCGTGACAAAAATATTTTTGGGAATTTCAGTGGTCTAGTATGCGGGTTAATGCCCCTTTCAGGCTGCAAATGTTTTTGGGACAATCAGAGCTCTCTGACACCATTTGTGGGCCACCAACATTTTCTGGACTTTAGGGGGTCTAGGATGCCTGTAAAGCCCTTTTTTGGGCCTCCAAAGATTTCTACATTTTTGCAGGCCTAAAATGCATTTTAAGGCCTTTTTTGAGCTGCCAACATTTCCTGAACATTCGGGGGTGTAGGATGCATATTTCGTGACAAAAATATTTTTGGGAATTTCAGTGGTCTAGTATGCGGGTTAATGCCCCTTTCAGGCTGCAAATGTTTTTGGGACAATCAGAGCTCTCTGACACCATTTGTGGGCCACCAACATTTTCTGGACTTTAGGGGGTCTAGGATGCCTGTAAAGCCCTTTTTTGGGCCTCCAAAGATTTCTACATTTTTGCAGGCCTAAAATGCATTTTAAGGCCTTTTTTGAGCTGCCAACATTTCCTGAACATTCGGGGGTGTAGGATGCATATTTCGTGACAAAAATATTTTTGGGAATTTCAGTGGTCTAGTATGCGGGTTAATGCCCCTTTCAGGCTGCAAATGTTTTTGGGACAATCAGAGCTCTCTGACAATATTTGTGGGCCACCAACATTTTCTGGACTTTAGGGGGTCTAGGATGCCTGTAAAGCCATTTTTTGGGCCTCCAAAGATTTCTACATTTTTGCAGGCCTAAAATGCATTTTAAGGCCTTTTTTGAGCTGCCAACATTTCCTGAACATTCGGGGGTGTAGGATGCATATTTCGTGACAAAAATATTTTTGGGAATTTCAGTGGTCTAGTATGCGGGTTAATGCCCCTTTCAGGCTGCAAATGTTTTTGGGACAATCAGAGCTCTCTGACACCATTTGTGGGCCACCAACATTTTCTGGACTTTAGGGGGTCTAGGATGCCTGTAAAGCCCTTTTTTGGGCCTCCAAAGTTTTCTACATTTTTGCAGGCCTAAAATGCATTTTAGGGACTTTTTTGGGCTGCCAACATTTTCTGAACTTTCAGGGGTGCAGGATGCATATTTCGTGACAAAAATATTTTTGGGAATTTCCGTGGTCTAGGATTTGGTTTAATGCCCCTTTCAGGCTGCAAGTGTTTTTGGGACAATCAGAGGTCTCTGACACCATTTGTGGGACACCAACATTTTCTTGACTTTAGGGGGTCTAGGATGCCTGTAAAGCCCTTTTTTGGGCCTCCAAAGATTTCTACATTTTTGCAGGCCTAAAATGCATTTTAAGGACTTTTTTGAGCTGCCAACATTTCCTGAACATTCGGGGGTGTAGGATGCATATTTCGTGACAAAAATATTTTTGGGAATTTCAGTGGTCTAGTATGCGGGTTAATGCCCCTTTCAGGCTGCAAATGTTTTTGGGACAATCAGAGCTCTCTGACACCATTTGTGGGCCACCAACATTTTCTGGACTTTAGGGGGTCTAGGATGCCTGTAAAGCCCTTTTTTGGGCCTCCAAAGATTTCTACATTTTTGCAGGCCTAAAATGCATTTTAAGGCCTTTTTTGAGCTGCCAACATTTCCTGAACATTCGGGGGTGTAGGATGCATATTTCGTGACAAAAATATTTTTGGGAATTTCAGTGGTCTAGTATGCGGGTTAATGCCCCTTTCAGGCTGCAAATGTTTTTGGGACAATCAGAGCTCTCTGACAATATTTGTGGGCCACCAACATTTTCTGGACTTTAGGGGGTCTAGGATGCCTGTAAAGCCATTTTTTGGGCCTCCAAAGATTTCTACATTTTTGCAGGCCTAAAATGCATTTTAAGGCCTTTTTTGAGCTGCCAACATTTCCTGAACATTCGGGGGTGTAGGATGCATATTTCGTGACAAAAATATTTTTGGGAATTTCAGTGGTCTAGTATGCGGGTTAATGCCCCTTTCAGGCTGCAAATGTTTTTGGGACAATCAGAGCTCTCTGACACCATTTGTGGGCCACCAACATTTTCTGGACTTTAGGGGGTCTAGGATGCCTGTAAAGCCCTTTTTTGGGCCTCCAAAGATTTCTACATTTTTGCAGGCCTAAAATGCATTTTAAGGCCTTTTTTGAGCTGCCAACATTTCCTGAACATTCGGGGGTGTAGGATGCATATTTCGTGACAAAAATATTTTTGGGAATTTCAGTGGTCTAGTATGCGGGTTAATGCCCCTTTCAGGCTGCAAATGATTTTGGGACAATCAGAGCTCTCTGACACAGTTATTGGGCCACCAACATTGTCTGGACTTTAGGGGGTCTAGGATGCCTGTAAAGCCCTTTTTTGGGCCTCCAAAGATTTCTACATTTTTGCAGGCCTAAAATGCATTTTAAGGCCTTTTTTGAGCTGCCAACATTTCCTGAACATTCGGGGGTGTAGGATGCATATTTCGTGACAAAAATATTTTTGGGAATTTCAGTGGTCTAGTATGCGGGTTAATGCCCCTTTCAGGCTGCAAATGTTTTTGGGACAATCAGAGCTCTCTGACACCATTTGTGGGCCACCAACATTTTCTGGACTTTAGGGGGTCTAGGATGCCTGTAAAGCCCTTTTTTGGGCCTCCAAAGATTTCTACATTTTTGCAGGCCTAAAATGCATTTTAAGGCCTTTTTTGAGCTGCCAACATTTCCTGAACATTCGGGGGTGTAGGATGCATATTTCGTGACAAAAATATTTTTGGGAATTTCAGTGGTCTAGTATGCGGGTTAATGCCCCTTTCAGGCTGCAAATGTTTTTGGGACAATCAGAGCTCTCTGACACCATTTGTGGGCCACCAACATTTTCTGGACTTTAGGGGGTCTAGGATGCCTGTAAAGCCCTTTTTTGGGCCTCCAAAGATTTCTACATTTTTGCAGGCCTAAAATGCATTTTAAGGCCTTTTTTGAGCTGCCAACATTTCCTGAACATTCGGGGGTGTAGGATGCATATTTCGTGACAAAAATATTTTTGGGAATTTCAGTGGTCTAGTATGCGGGTTAATGCCCCTTTCAGGCTGCAAATGTTTTTGGGACAATCAGAGCTCTCTGACACCATTTGTGGGCCACCAACATTTTCTGGACTTTAGGGGGTCTAGGATGCCTGTAAAGCCCTTTTTTGGGCCTCCAAAGATTTCTACATTTTTGCAGGCCTAAAATGCATTTTAAGGCCTTTTTTGAGCTGCCAACATTTCCTGAACATTCGGGGGTGTAGGATGCATATTTCGTGACAAAAATATTTTTGGGAATTTCAGTGGTCTAGTATGCGGGTTAATGCCCCTTTCAGGCTGCAAATGTTTTTGGGACAATCAGAGCTCTCTGACAATATTTGTGGGCCACCAACATTTTCTGGACTTTAGGGGGTCTAGGATGCCTGTAAAGCCATTTTTTGGGCCTCCAAAGATTTCTACATTTTTGCAGGCCTAAAATGCATTTTAAGGCCTTTTTTGAGCTGCCAACATTTCCTGAACATTCGGGGGTGTAGGATGCATATTTCGTGACAAAAATATTTTTGGGAATTTCAGTGGTCTAGTATGCGGGTTAATGCCCCTTTCAGGCTGCAAATGTTTTTGGGACAATCAGAGCTCTCTGACACCATTTGTGGGCCACCAACATTTTCTGGACTTTAGGGGGTCTAGGATGCCTGTAAAGCCCTTTTTTGGGCCTCCAAAGTTTTCTACATTTTTGCAGGCCTAAAATGCATTTTAGGGACTTTTTTGGGCTGCCAACATTTTCTGAACTTTCAGGGGTGCAGGATGCATATTTCGTGACAAAAATATTTTTGGGAATTTCCGTGGTCTAGGATTTGGTTTAATGCCCCTTTCAGGCTGCAAGTGTTTTTGGGACAATCAGAGGTCTCTGACACCATTTGTGGGACACCAACATTTTCTTGACTTTAGGGGGTCTAGGATGCCTGTAAAGCCCTTTTTTGGGCCTCCAAAGATTTCTACATTTTTGCAGGCCTAAAATGCATTTTAAGGACTTTTTTGAGCTGCCAACATTTCCTGAACATTCGGGGGTGTAGGATGCATATTTCGTGACAAAAATATTTTTGGGAATTTCAGTGGTCTAGTATGCGGGTTAATGCCCCTTTCAGGCTGCAAATGTTTTTGGGACAATCAGAGCTCTCTGACACCATTTGTGGGCCACCAACATTTTCTGGACTTTAGGGGGTCTAGGATGCCTGTAAAGCCCTTTTTTGGGCCTCCAAAGATTTCTACATTTTTGCAGGCCTAAAATGCATTTTAAGGCCTTTTTTGAGCTGCCAACATTTCCTGAACATTCGGGGGTGTAGGATGCATATTTCGTGACAAAAATATTTTTGGGAATTTCAGTGGTCTAGTATGCGGGTTAATGCCCCTTTCAGGCTGCAAATGTTTTTGGGACAATCAGAGCTCTCTGACAATATTTGTGGGCCACCAACATTTTCTGGACTTTAGGGGGTCTAGGATGCCTGTAAAGCCATTTTTTGGGCCTCCAAAGATTTCTACATTTTTGCAGGCCTAAAATGCATTTTAAGGCCTTTTTTGAGCTGCCAACATTTCCTGAACATTCGGGGGTGTAGGATGCATATTTCGTGACAAAAATATTTTTGGGAATTTCAGTGGTCTAGTATGCGGGTTAATGCCCCTTTCAGGCTGCAAATGTTTTTGGGACAATCAGAGCTCTCTGACACCATTTGTGGGCCACCAACATTTTCTGGACTTTAGGGGGTCTAGGATGCCTGTAAAGCCCTTTTTTGGGCCTCCAAAGATTTCTACATTTTTGCAGGCCTAAAATGCATTTTAAGGCCTTTTTTGAGCTGCCAACATTTCCTGAACATTCGGGGGTGTAGGATGCATATTTCGTGACAAAAATATTTTTGGGAATTTCAGTGGTCTAGTATGCGGGTTAATGCCCCTTTCAGGCTGCAAATGATTTTGGGACAATCAGAGCTCTCTGACACAGTTATTGGGCCACCAACATTGTCTGGACTTTAGGGGGTCTAGGATGCCTGTAAAGCCCTTTTTTGGGCCTCCAAAGATTTCTACATTTTTGCAGGCCTAAAATGCATTTTAAGGCCTTTTTTGAGCTGCCAACATTTCCTGAACATTCGGGGGTGTAGGATGCATATTTCGTGACAAAAATATTTTTGGGAATTTCAGTGGTCTAGTATGCGGGTTAATGCCCCTTTCAGGCTGCAAATGTTTTTGGGACAATCAGAGCTCTCTGACACCATTTGTGGGCCACCAACATTTTCTGGACTTTAGGGGGTCTAGGATGCCTGTAAAGCCCTTTTTTGGGCCTCCAAAGATTTCTACATTTTTGCAGGCCTAAAATGCATTTTAAGGCCTTTTTTGAGCTGCCAACATTTCCTGAACATTCGGGGGTGTAGGATGCATATTTCGTGACAAAAATATTTTTGGGAATTTCAGTGGTCTAGTATGCGGGTTAATGCCCCTTTCAGGCTGCAAATGTTTTTGGGACAATCAGAGCTCTCTGACACCATTTGTGGGCCACCAACATTTTCTGGACTTTAGGGGGTCTAGGATGCCTGTAAAGCCCTTTTTTGGGCCTCCAAAGATTTCTACATTTTTGCAGGCCTAAAATGCATTTTAAGGCCTTTTTTGAGCTGCCAACATTTCCTGAACATTCGGGGGTGTAGGATGCATATTTCGTGACAAAAATATTTTTGGGAATTTCAGTGGTCTAGTATGCGGGTTAATGCCCCTTTCAGGCTGCAAATGTTTTTGGGACAATCAGAGCTCTCTGACACCATTTGTGGGCCACCAACATTTTCTGGACTTTAGGGGGTCTAGGATGCCTGTAAAGCCCTTTTTTGGGCCTCCAAAGATTTCTACATTTTTGCAGGCCTAAAATGCATTTTAAGGCCTTTTTTGAGCTGCCAACATTTCCTGAACATTCGGGGGTGTAGGATGCATATTTCGTGACAAAAATATTTTTGGGAATTTCAGTGGTCTAGTATGCGGGTTAATGCCCCTTTCAGGCTGCAAATGTTTTTGGGACAATCAGAGCTCTCTGACAATATTTGTGGGCCACCAACATTTTCTGGACTTTAGGGGGTCTAGGATGCCTGTAAAGCCATTTTTTGGGCCTCCAAAGATTTCTACATTTTTGCAGGCCTAAAATGCATTTTAAGGCCTTTTTTGAGCTGCCAACATTTCCTGAACATTCGGGGGTGTAGGATGCATATTTCGTGACAAAAATATTTTTGGGAATTTCAGTGGTCTAGTATGCGGGTTAATGCCCCTTTCAGGCTGCAAATGTTTTTGGGACAATCAGAGCTCTCTGACACCATTTGTGGGCCACCAACATTTTCTGGACTTTAGGGGGTCTAGGATGCCTGTAAAGCCCTTTTTTGGGCCTCCAAAGTTTTCTACATTTTTGCAGGCCTAAAATGCATTTTAGGGACTTTTTTGGGCTGCCAACATTTTCTGAACTTTCAGGGGTGCAGGATGCATATTTCGTGACAAAAATATTTTTGGGAATTTCCGTGGTCTAGGATTTGGTTTAATGCCCCTTTCAGGCTGCAAGTGTTTTTGGGACAATCAGAGGTCTCTGACACCATTTGTGGGACACCAACATTTTCTTGACTTTAGGGGGTCTAGGATGCCTGTAAAGCCCTTTTTTGGGCCTCCAAAGATTTCTACATTTTTGCAGGCCTAAAATGCATTTTAAGGACTTTTTTGAGCTGCCAACATTTCCTGAACATTCGGGGGTGTAGGATGCATATTTCGTGACAAAAATATTTTTGGGAATTTCAGTGGTCTAGTATGCGGGTTAATGCCCCTTTCAGGCTGCAAATGTTTTTGGGACAATCAGAGCTCTCTGACACCATTTGTGGGCCACCAACATTTTCTGGACTTTAGGGGGTCTAGGATGCCTGTAAAGCCCTTTTTTGGGCCTCCAAAGATTTCTACATTTTTGCAGGCCTAAAATGCATTTTAAGGCCTTTTTTGAGCTGCCAACATTTCCTGAACATTCGGGGGTGTAGGATGCATATTTCGTGACAAAAATATTTTTGGGAATTTCAGTGGTCTAGTATGCGGGTTAATGCCCCTTTCAGGCTGCAAATGTTTTTGGGACAATCAGAGCTCTCTGACAATATTTGTGGGCCACCAACATTTTCTGGACTTTAGGGGGTCTAGGATGCCTGTAAAGCCATTTTTTGGGCCTCCAAAGATTTCTACATTTTTGCAGGCCTAAAATGCATTTTAAGGCCTTTTTTGAGCTGCCAACATTTCCTGAACATTCGGGGGTGTAGGATGCATATTTCGTGACAAAAATATTTTTGGGAATTTCAGTGGTCTAGTATGCGGGTTAATGCCCCTTTCAGGCTGCAAATGTTTTTGGGACAATCAGAGCTCTCTGACACCATTTGTGGGCCACCAACATTTTCTGGACTTTAGGGGGTCTAGGATGCCTGTAAAGCCCTTTTTTGGGCCTCCAAAGATTTCTACATTTTTGCAGGCCTAAAATGCATTTTAAGGCCTTTTTTGAGCTGCCAACATTTCCTGAACATTCGGGGGTGTAGGATGCATATTTCGTGACAAAAATATTTTTGGGAATTTCAGTGGTCTAGTATGCGGGTTAATGCCCCTTTCAGGCTGCAAATGATTTTGGGACAATCAGAGCTCTCTGACACAGTTATTGGGCCACCAACATTGTCTGGACTTTAGGGGGTCTAGGATGCCTGTAAAGCCCTTTTTTGGGCCTCCAAAGATTTCTACATTTTTGCAGGCCTAAAATGCATTTTAAGGCCTTTTTTGAGCTGCCAACATTTCCTGAACATTCGGGGGTGTAGGATGCATATTTCGTGACAAAAATATTTTTGGGAATTTCAGTGGTCTAGTATGCGGGTTAATGCCCCTTTCAGGCTGCAAATGTTTTTGGGACAATCAGAGCTCTCTGACACCATTTGTGGGCCACCAACATTTTCTGGACTTTAGGGGGTCTAGGATGCCTGTAAAGCCCTTTTTTGGGCCTCCAAAGATTTCTACATTTTTGCAGGCCTAAAATGCATTTTAAGGCCTTTTTTGAGCTGCCAACATTTCCTGAACATTCGGGGGTGTAGGATGCATATTTCGTGACAAAAATATTTTTGGGAATTTCAGTGGTCTAGTATGCGGGTTAATGCCCCTTTCAGGCTGCAAATGTTTTTGGGACAATCAGAGCTCTCTGACACCATTTGTGGGCCACCAACATTTTCTGGACTTTAGGGGGTCTAGGATGCCTGTAAAGCCCTTTTTTGGGCCTCCAAAGATTTCTACATTTTTGCAGGCCTAAAATGCATTTTAAGGCCTTTTTTGAGCTGCCAACATTTCCTGAACATTCGGGGGTGTAGGATGCATATTTCGTGACAAAAATATTTTTGGGAATTTCAGTGGTCTAGTATGCGGGTTAATGCCCCTTTCAGGCTGCAAATGTTTTTGGGACAATCAGCGCTCTCTGACACCATTTGTGGGCCACCAACATTTTCTGGACTTTAGGGGGTCTAGGATGCCTGTAAAGCCCTTTTTTGGGCCTCCAAAGATTTCTACATTTTTGCAGGCCTAAAATGCATTTTAAGGCCTTTTTTGAGCTGCCAACATTTCCTGAACATTCGGGGGTGTAGGATGCATATTTCGTGACAAAAATATTTTTGGGAATTTCAGTGGTCTAGTATGCGGGTTAATGCCCCTTTCAGGCTGCAAATGTTTTTGGGACAATCAGAGCTCTCTGACAATATTTGTGGGCCACCAACATTTTCTGGACTTTAGGGGGTCTAGGATGCCTGTAAAGCCCTTTTTTGGGCCTCCAAAGATTTCTACATTTTTGCAGGCCTAAAATGCATTTTAAGGCCTTTTTTGAGCTGCCAACATTTCCTGAACATTCGGGGGTGTAGGATGCATATTTCGTGACAAAAATATTTTTGGGAATTTCAGTGGTCTAGTATGCGGGTTAATGCCCCTTTCAGGCTGCAAATGTTTTTGGGACAATCAGAGCTCTCTGACAATATTTGTGGGCCACCAACATTTTCTGGACTTTAGGGGGTCTAGGATGCCTGTAAAGCCATTTTTTGGGCCTCCAAAGATTTCTACATTTTTGCAGGCCTAAAATGCATTTTAAGGCCTTTTTTGAGCTGCCAACATTTCCTGAACATTCGGGGGTGTAGGATGCATATTTCGTGACAAAAATATTTTTGGGAATTTCAGTGGTCTAGTATGCGGGTTAATGCCCCTTTCAGGCTGCAAATGTTTTTGGGACAATCAGAGCTCTCTGACACCATTTGTGGGCCACCAACATTTTCTGGACTTTAGGGGGTCTAGGATGCCTGTAAAGCCCTTTTTTGGGCCTCCAAAGATTTCTACATTTTTGCAGGCCTAAAATGCATTTTAAGGCCTTTTTTGAGCTGCCAACATTTCCTGAACATTCGGGGGTGTAGGATGCATATTTCGTGACAAAAATATTTTTGGGAATTTCAGTGGTCTAGTATGCGGGTTAATGCCCCTTTCAGGCTGCAAATGATTTTGGGACAATCAGAGCTCTCTGACACAGTTATTGGGCCACCAACATTGTCTGGACTTTAGGGGGTCTAGGATGCCTGTAAAGCCCTTTTTTGGGCCTCCAAAGATTTCTACATTTTTGCAGGCCTAAAATGCATTTTAAGGCCTTTTTTGAGCTGCCAACATTTCCTGAACATTCGGGGGTGTAGGATGCATATTTCGTGACAAAAATATTTTTGGGAATTTCAGTGGTCTAGTATGCGGGTTAATGCCCCTTTCAGGCTGCAAATGATTTTGGGACAATCAGAGCTCTCTGACACAGTTATTGGGCCACCAACATTGTCTGGACTTTAGGGGGTCTACGATGCCTGTAAAGCCCTTTTTTGGGCCTCCAAAGTTTTCTACATTTTTGCAGGCCTAAAATGCATTTTAAGGCCTTTTTTGAGCTGCCAACATTTCCTGAACATTCGGGGGTGCAGGATGCATATTTCGTGACAAAAATATTTTTGGGAATTTCCGTGGTCTAGGATTTGGTTTAATGCCCCTTTCAGGCTGCAAGTGTTTTTGGGACAATCAGAGGTCTCTGACACCATTTGTGGGACACCAACATTTTCTGGACTTTAGGGGGTCTAGGATGCCTGTAAAGCCCTTTTTTGGGGCTCCAAAGTTTTCTACATTTTTGCAGGCCTAAAATGCATTTTAAGGCCTTATTTGAGCTGCCAACATTTCCTGAACATTCGGGGGTGTAGGATGCATATTTCGTGACAAAAAATTTTTTGGGAATTTCAGTGGTCTAGTATGCGGGTTAATGCCCCTTTCAGGCTGCAAATGTTTTTGGGACAATCAGAGCTCTCTGACACCATTTGTGGGCCACCAACATTTTCTGGACTTTAGGGGGTCTAGGATGCCTGTAAAGCCCTTTTTTGGGCCTCCAAAGTTTTCTACATTTTTGCAGGCCTAAAATGCATTTTAAGGACTTTTTTGGGCTGCCAACATTTTCTGAACTTTCAGGGGTGTAGGATGCATATTTCGTGACAAAAATATTTTTGGGAATTTCCGTGGTCTAGGATTTGGTTTAATGCCCCTTTCAGGCTGCAAGTGTTTTTGGGACAATCAGAGGTCTCTGACACCATTTGTGGGACACCAACATTTTCTTGACTTTAGGGGGTCTAGGATGCCTGTAAAGCCCTTTTTTGGGCCTCCAAAGATTTCTACATTTTTGCAGGCCTAAAATGCATTTTAAGGCCTTTTTTGAGCTGCCAACATTTCCTGAACATTCGGGGGTGTAGGATGCATATTTCGTGACAAAAATATTTTTGGGAATTTCAGTGGTCTAGTATGCGGGTTAATGCCCCTTTCAGGCTGCAAATGTTTTTGGGCCAATCAGAGCTCTCTGACACCATTTGTGGGCCACCAACATTTTCTGGACTTTAGGGGGTCTAGGATGCCTGTAAAGCCCTTTTTTGGGCCTCCAAAGATTTCTACATTTTTGCAGGCCTAAAATGCATTTTAAGGCCTTTTTTGAGCTGCCAACATTTCCTGAACATTCGGGGGTGTAGGATGCATATTTCGTGACAAGAATATTTTTGGGAATTTCAGTGGTCTAGTATGCGGGTTAATGCCCCTTTCAGGCTGCAAATGATTTTGGGACAATCAGAGCTCTCTGACACAGTTATTGGGCCACCAACATTGTCTGGACTTTAGGGGGTCTAGGATGCCTGTAAAGCCCTTTTTTGGGCCTCCAAAGGTTTCTACATTTTTGCAGGCCTAAAATGCATTTTAAGGCCTTTTTTGAGCTGCCAACATTTCCTGAACATTCGGGGGTGCAGGATGCATATTTCGTGACAAAAATAATTTTGGGAATTTCCGTGGTCTAGGATTTGGTTTAATGCCCCTTTCAGGCTGCAAGTGTTTTTGGGACAATCAGAGGTCTCTGACACCATTTGTGGGCCACCAACATTTTCTGGACTTTAGGGGGTCTAGGATGCCTGTAAAGCCCTTTTTTGGGCCTCCAAAGTTTTCTACATTTTTGCAGGCCTAAAATGCATTTTAAGGCCTTTTTTGGGCTGCCAACATTTTCTGAACTTTCAGGGGTGTAGGATGCATATTTCGTGACTAAAATATTTTTGGGAATTTCCGTGGTCTAGGATTTGGTTTAATGCCCCTTTCAGGCTGCAAGTGTTTTTGGGACAATCAGAGGTCTCTGACACCATTTGTGGGACACCAACATTTTCTGGACTTTAGGGGGTCTAGGATGCCTGTAAAGCCCTTTTTTGGGGCTCCAAAGTTTTCTACATTTTTGCAGGCCTAAAATGCATTTTAAGGCCTTTTTTGAGCTGCCAACATTTCCTGAACATTCGCGGGTGTAGGATGCATATTTCGTGACAAAAATATTTTTGGGAATTTCAGTGGTCTAGTATGCGGGTTAATGCCCCTTTCAGGCTGCAAATGTTTTTGGGACAATCAGAGCTCTCTGACACCATTTGTGGGCCACCAACATTTTCTGGACTTTAGGGGGTCTAGGATGCCTGTAAAGCCCTTTTTTGGGCCTCCAAAGTTTTCAACATTTTTGCAGGCCTAAAATGCATTTTAAGGACTTTTTTGGGCTGCCAACATTTTCTGAACTTTCAGGGGTGTAGGATGCATATTTCGTGACAAAAATATTTTTGGGAATTTCCGTGGTCTAGGATTTGGTTTAATGCCCCTTTCAGGCTGCAAGTGTTTTTGGGACAATCAGAGGTCTCTGACACCATTTGTGGGACACCAACATTTTCTGGACTTTAGGGGGTCTAGGATGCCTGTAAAGCCCTTTTTTGGGCCTCCAAAGTTTTCTACATTTTTGCAGGCCTAAAATGCATTTTAAGACCTTTTTTGAGCTACGAACATTTCCTGAACATTCGGGGTGTAGGATGCATATTTCGTGACAAAAATATTTTTGGGAATTTCAGTGGTCTAGTATGCGGGTTAATGCCCCTTTCAGGCTGCAAATGTTTTTGGGACAATCAGAGCTCTCTGACACCATTTGTGGGCCACCAACATTTTCTGGACTTTAGGGGGTCTAGGATGCCTGTAAAGCCCTTTTTTGGGCCTCCAAAGATTTCTACATTTTTGCAGGCCTAAAATGCATTTTAAGGCCTTTTTTGAGCTGCCAACATTTCCTGAACATTCGGGGGTGTAGGATGCATATTTCGTGACAAAAATATTTTTGGGAATTTCAGTGGTCTAGTATGCGGGTTAATGCCCCTTTCAGGCTGCAAATGTTTTTGGGACAATCAGAGCTCTCTGACACCATTTGTGGGCCACCAACATTTTCTGGACTTTAGGGGGTCTAGGATGCCTGTAAAGCCCTTTTTTGGGCCTCCAAAAATTTCTACATTTTTGCAGGCCTAAAATGCATTTTAAGGCCTTTTTTGGGCTGCCAACATTTTCTGAACCTTCAGGGGTGTAGGATGCATATTTCGTGACAAAAATATTTTTGGGAATTTCCGTGGTCTAGGATTTGGTTTAATGCCCCTTTCAGGCTGCAAGTGTTTTTGGGACAATCAGAGGTCTCTGACACCATTTGTGGGACACCAACATTTTCTGGACTTTAGGGGGTCTACGATGCCTGTAAAGCCCTTTTTTGGGGCTAGTTTTCTACATTTTTGCAGGCCTAAAATGCATTTTAAGGCCTTTTTTGAGCTGCCAACATTTCCTGAACATTCGGGGGTGTAGGATGCATATTTCGTGACAAAAATATTTTTGGGAATTTCAGTGGTCTAGTATGCGGGTTAATGCCCCTTTCAGGCTGCAAATGTTTTTGGGACAATCAGAGCTCTCTGACACCATTTGTGGGCCACCAACATTTTCTGGACTTTAGGGGGTCTAGGATGCCTGTAAAGCCCTTTTTTGGGCCTCCAAAGTTTTCTACATTTTTGCAGGCCTAAAATGCATTTTAGGGACTTTTTTGGGCTGCCAACATTTTCTGAACTTTCAGGGGTGCAGGATGCATATTTCGTGACAAAAATATTTTTGGGAATTTCCGTGGTCTAGGATTTGGTTTAATGCCCCTTTCAGGCTGCAAGTGTTTTTGGGACAATCAGAGGTCTCTGACACCATTTGTGGGACACCAACATTTTCTTGACTTTAGGGGGTCTAGGATGCCTGTAAAGCCCTTTTTTGGGCCTCCAAAGATTTCTACATTTTTGCAGGCCTAAAATGCATTTTAAGGACTTTTTTGAGCTGCCAACATTTCCTGAACATTCGGGGGTGTAGGATGCATATTTCGTGACAAAAATATTTTTGGGAATTTCAGTGGTCTAGTATGCGGGTTAATGCCCCTTTCAGGCTGCAAATGTTTTTGGGACAATCAGAGCTCTCTGACACCATTTGTGGGCCACCAACATTTTCTGGACTTTAGGGGGTCTAGGATGCCTGTAAAGCCCTTTTTTGGGCCTCCAAAGATTTCTACATTTTTGCAGGCCTAAAATGCATTTTAAGGCCTTTTTTGAGCTGCCAACATTTCCTGAACATTCGGGGGTGTAGGATGCATATTTCGTGACAAAAATATTTTTGGGAATTTCAGTGGTCTAGTATGCGGGTTAATGCCCCTTTCAGGCTGCAAATGTTTTTGGGACAATCAGAGCTCTCTGACAATATTTGTGGGCCACCAACATTTTCTGGACTTTAGGGGGTCTAGGATGCCTGTAAAGCCATTTTTTGGGCCTCCAAAGATTTCTACATTTTTGCAGGCCTAAAATGCATTTTAAGGCCTTTTTTGAGCTGCCAACATTTCCTGAACATTCGGGGGTGTAGGATGCATATTTCGTGACAAAAATATTTTTGGGAATTTCAGTGGTCTAGTATGCGGGTTAATGCCCCTTTCAGGCTGCAAATGTTTTTGGGACAATCAGAGCTCTCTGACACCATTTGTGGGCCACCAACATTTTCTGGACTTTAGGGGGTCTAGGATGCCTGTAAAGCCCTTTTTTGGGCCTCCAAAGTTTTCTACATTTTTGCAGGCCTAAAATGCATTTTAGGGACTTTTTTGGGCTGCCAACATTTTCTGAACTTTCAGGGGTGCAGGATGCATATTTCGTGACAAAAATATTTTTGGGAATTTCCGTGGTCTAGGATTTGGTTTAATGCCCCTTTCAGGCTGCAAGTGTTTTTGGGACAATCAGAGGTCTCTGACACCATTTGTGGGACACCAACATTTTCTTGACTTTAGGGGGTCTAGGATGCCTGTAAAGCCCTTTTTTGGGCCTCCAAAGATTTCTACATTTTTGCAGGCCTAAAATGCATTTTAAGGACTTTTTTGAGCTGCCAACATTTCCTGAACATTCGGGGGTGTAGGATGCATATTTCGTGACAAAAATATTTTTGGGAATTTCAGTGGTCTAGTATGCGGGTTAATGCCCCTTTCAGGCTGCAAATGTTTTTGGGACAATCAGAGCTCTCTGACACCATTTGTGGGCCACCAACATTTTCTGGACTTTAGGGGGTCTAGGATCCCTGTAAAGCCCTTTTTTGGGCCTCCAAAGATTTCTACATTTTTGCAGGCCTAAAATGCATTTTAAGGCCTTTTTTGAGCTGCCAACATTTCCTGAACATTCGGGGGTGTAGGATGCATATTTCGTGACAAAAATATTTTTGGGAATTTCAGTGGTCTAGTATGCGGGTTAATGCCCCTTTCAGGCTGCAAATGTTTTTGGGACAATCAGAGCTCTCTGACAATATTTGTGGGCCACCAACATTTTCTGGACTTTAGGGGGTCTAGGATGCCTGTAAAGCCATTTTTTGGGCCTCCAAAGATTTCTACATTTTTGCAGGCCTAAAATGCATTTTAAGGCCTTTTTTGAGCTGCCAACATTTCCTGAACATTCGGGGGTGTAGGATGCATATTTCGTGACAAAAATATTTTTGGGAATTTCAGTGGTCTAGTATGCGGGTTAATGCCCCTTTCAGGCTGCAAATGTTTTTGGGACAATCAGAGCTCTCTGACACCATTTGTGGGCCACCAACATTTTCTGGACTTTAGGGGGTCTAGGATGCCTGTAAAGCCCTTTTTTGGGCCTCCAAAGATTTCTACATTTTTGCAGGCCTAAAATGCATTTTAAGGCCTTTTTTGAGCTGCCAACATTTCCTGAACATTCGGGGGTGTAGGATGCATATTTCGTGACAAAAATATTTTTGGGAATTTCAGTGGTCTAGTATGCGGGTTAATGCCCCTTTCAGGCTGCAAATGATTTTGGGACAATCAGAGCTCTCTGACACAGTTATTGGGCCACCAACATTGTCTGGACTTTAGGGGGTCTAGGATGCCTGTAAAGCCCTTTTTTGGGCCTCCAAAGATTTCTACATTTTTGCAGGCCTAAAATGCATTTTAAGGCCTTTTTTGAGCTGCCAACATTTCCTGAACATTCGGGGGTGCAGGATGCATATTTCGTGACAAAAATAATTTTGGGAATTTCCGTGGTCTAGGATTTGGTTTAATGCCCCTTTCAGGCTGCAAGTGTTTTTGGGACAATCAGAGGTCTCTGACACCATTTGTGGGCCACCAACATTTTCTGGACTTTAGGGGGTCTAGGATGCCTGTAAAGCCCTTTTTTGGGGCTCCAAAGTTTTCTACATTTTTGCAGGCCTAAAATGCATTTTAAGGCCTTTTTTGAGCTGCCAACATTTCCTGAACATTCGGGGGTGTAGGATGCATATTTCGTGACAAAAATATTTTTGGGAATTTCAGTGGTCTAGTATGCGGGTTAATGCCCCTTTCAGGCTGCAAATGTTTTTGGGACAATCAGAGCTCTCTGACACCATTTGTGGGCCACCAACATTTTCTGGACTTTAGGGGGTCTAGGATGCCTGTAAAGCCCTTTTTTGGGCCTCCAAAGATTTCTACATTTTTGCAGGCCTAAAATGCATTTTAAGGCCTTTTTTGAGCTGCCAACATTTCCTGAACATTCGGGGGTGTAGGATGCATATTTCGTGACAAGAATATTTTTGGGAATTTCAGTGGTCTAGTATGCGGGTTAATGCCCCTTTCAGGCTGCAAATGATTTTGGGACAATCAGAGCTCTCTGACACAGTTATTGGGCCACCAACATTGTCTGGACTTTAGGGGGTCTAGGATGCCTGTAAAGCCCTTTTTTGGGCCTCCAAAGGTTTCTACATTTTTGCAGGCCTAAAATGCATTTTAAGGCCTTTTTTGAGCTGCCAACATTTCCTGAACATTCGGGGGTGCAGGATGCATATTTCGTGACAAAAATAATTTTGGGAATTTCCGTGGTCTAGGATTTGGTTTAATGCCCCTTTCAGGCTGCAAGTGTTTTTGGGACAATCAGAGGTCTCTGACACCATTTGTGGGCCACCAACATTTTCTGGACTTTAGGGGGTCTAGGATGCCTGTAAAGCCCTTTTTTGGGCCTCCAAAGTTTTCTACATTTTTGCAGGCCTAAAATGCATTTTAAGGCCTTTTTTGGGCTGCCAACATTTTCTGAACTTTCAGGGGTGTAGGATGCATATTTCGTGACTAAAATATTTTTGGGAATTTCCGTGGTCTAGGATTTGGTTTAATGCCCCTTTCAGGCTGCAAGTGTTTTTGGGACAATCAGAGGTCTCTGACACCATTTGTGGGACACCAACATTTTCTGGACTTTAGGGGGTCTAGGATGCCTGTAAAGCCCTTTTTTGGGGCTCCAAAGTTTTCTACATTTTTGCAGGCCTAAAATGCATTTTAAGGCCTTTTTTGAGCTGCCAACATTTCCTGAACATTCGCGGGTGTAGGATGCATATTTCGTGACAAAAATATTTTTGGGAATTTCAGTGGTCTAGTATGCGGGTTAATGCCCCTTTCAGGCTGCAAATGTTTTTGGGACAATCAGAGCTCTCTGACACCATTTGTGGGCCACCAACATTTTCTGGACTTTAGGGGGTCTAGGATGCCTGTAAAGCCCTTTTTTGGGCCTCCAAAGTTTTCAACATTTTTGCAGGCCTAAAATGCATTTTAAGGACTTTTTTGGGCTGCCAACATTTTCTGAACTTTCAGGGGTGTAGGATGCATATTTCGTGACAAAAATATTTTTGGGAATTTCCGTGGTCTAGGATTTGGTTTAATGCCCCTTTCAGGCTGCAAGTGTTTTTGGGACAATCAGAGGTCTCTGACACCATTTGTGGGACACCAACATTTTCTGGACTTTAGGGGGTCTAGGATGCCTGTAAAGCCCTTTTTTGGGCCTCCAAAGTTTTCTACATTTTTGCAGGCCTAAAATGCATTTTAAGACCTTTTTTGAGCTACGAACATTTCCTGAACATTCGGGGTGTAGGATGCATATTTCGTGACAAAAATATTTTTGGGAATTTCAGTGGTCTAGTATGCGGGTTAATGCCCCTTTCAGGCTGCAAATGTTTTTGGGACAATCAGAGCTCTCTGACACCATTTGTGGGCCACCAACATTTTCTGGACTTTAGGGGGTCTAGGATGCCTGTAAAGCCCTTTTTTGGGCCTCCAAAGATTTCTACATTTTTGCAGGCCTAAAATGCATTTTAAGGCCTTTTTTGAGCTGCCAACATTTCCTGAACATTCGGGGGTGTAGGATGCATATTTCGTGACAAAAATATTTTTGGGAATTTCAGTGGTCTAGTATGCGGGTTAATGCCCCTTTCAGGCTGCAAATGTTTTTGGGACAATCAGAGCTCTCTGACACCATTTGTGGGCCACCAACATTTTCTGGACTTTAGGGGGTCTAGGATGCCTGTAAAGCCCTTTTTTGGGCCTCCAAAAATTTCTACATTTTTGCAGGCCTAAAATGCATTTTAAGGCCTTTTTTGGGCTGCCAACATTTTCTGAACCTTCAGGGGTGTAGGATGCATATTTCGTGACAAAAATATTTTTGGGAATTTCCGTGGTCTAGGATTTGGTTTAATGCCCCTTTCAGGCTGCAAGTGTTTTTGGGACAATCAGAGGTCTCTGACACCATTTGTGGGACACCAACATTTTCTGGACTTTAGGGGGTCTACGATGCCTGTAAAGCCCTTTTTTGGGGCTAGTTTTCTACATTTTTGCAGGCCTAAAATGCATTTTAAGGCCTTTTTTGAGCTGCCAACATTTCCTGAACATTCGGGGGTGTAGGATGCATATTTCGTGACAAAAATATTTTTGGGAATTTCAGTGGTCTAGTATGCGGGTTAATGCCCCTTTCAGGCTGCAAATGTTTTTGGGACAATCAGAGCTCTCTGACACCATTTGTGGGCCACCAACATTTTCTGGACTTTAGGGGGTCTAGGATGCCTGTAAAGCCCTTTTTTGGGCCTCCAAAGTTTTCTACATTTTTGCAGGCCTAAAATGCATTTTAGGGACTTTTTTGGGCTGCCAACATTTTCTGAACTTTCAGGGGTGCAGGATGCATATTTCGTGACAAAAATATTTTTGGGAATTTCCGTGGTCTAGGATTTGGTTTAATGCCCCTTTCAGGCTGCAAGTGTTTTTGGGACAATCAGAGGTCTCTGACACCATTTGTGGGACACCAACATTTTCTTGACTTTAGGGGGTCTAGGATGCCTGTAAAGCCCTTTTTTGGGCCTCCAAAGATTTCTACATTTTTGCAGGCCTAAAATGCATTTTAAGGACTTTTTTGAGCTGCCAACATTTCCTGAACATTCGGGGGTGTAGGATGCATATTTCGTGACAAAAATATTTTTGGGAATTTCAGTGGTCTAGTATGCGGGTTAATGCCCCTTTCAGGCTGCAAATGTTTTTGGGACAATCAGAGCTCTCTGACACCATTTGTGGGCCACCAACATTTTCTGGACTTTAGGGGGTCTAGGATGCCTGTAAAGCCCTTTTTTGGGCCTCCAAAGATTTCTACATTTTTGCAGGCCTAAAATGCATTTTAAGGCCTTTTTTGAGCTGCCAACATTTCCTGAACATTCGGGGGTGTAGGATGCATATTTCGTGACAAAAATATTTTTGGGAATTTCAGTGGTCTAGTATGCGGGTTAATGCCCCTTTCAGGCTGCAAATGTTTTTGGGACAATCAGAGCTCTCTGACAATATTTGTGGGCCACCAACATTTTCTGGACTTTAGGGGGTCTAGGATGCCTGTAAAGCCATTTTTTGGGCCTCCAAAGATTTCTACATTTTTGCAGGCCTAAAATGCATTTTAAGGCCTTTTTTGAGCTGCCAACATTTCCTGAACATTCGGGGGTGTAGGATGCATATTTCGTGACAAAAATATTTTTGGGAATTTCAGTGGTCTAGTATGCGGGTTAATGCCCCTTTCAGGCTGCAAATGTTTTTGGGACAATCAGAGCTCTCTGACACCATTTGTGGGCCACCAACATTTTCTGGACTTTAGGGGGTCTAGGATGCCTGTAAAGCCCTTTTTTGGGCCTCCAAAGTTTTCTACATTTTTGCAGGCCTAAAATGCATTTTAGGGACTTTTTTGGGCTGCCAACATTTTCTGAACTTTCAGGGGTGCAGGATGCATATTTCGTGACAAAAATATTTTTGGGAATTTCCGTGGTCTAGGATTTGGTTTAATGCCCCTTTCAGGCTGCAAGTGTTTTTGGGACAATCAGAGGTCTCTGACACCATTTGTGGGACACCAACATTTTCTTGACTTTAGGGGGTCTAGGATGCCTGTAAAGCCCTTTTTTGGGCCTCCAAAGATTTCTACATTTTTGCAGGCCTAAAATGCATTTTAAGGACTTTTTTGAGCTGCCAACATTTCCTGAACATTCGGGGGTGTAGGATGCATATTTCGTGACAAAAATATTTTTGGGAATTTCAGTGGTCTAGTATGCGGGTTAATGCCCCTTTCAGGCTGCAAATGTTTTTGGGACAATCAGAGCTCTCTGACACCATTTGTGGGCCACCAACATTTTCTGGACTTTAGGGGGTCTAGGATCCCTGTAAAGCCCTTTTTTGGGCCTCCAAAGATTTCTACATTTTTGCAGGCCTAAAATGCATTTTAAGGCCTTTTTTGAGCTGCCAACATTTCCTGAACATTCGGGGGTGTAGGATGCATATTTCGTGACAAAAATATTTTTGGGAATTTCAGTGGTCTAGTATGCGGGTTAATGCCCCTTTCAGGCTGCAAATGTTTTTGGGACAATCAGAGCTCTCTGACAATATTTGTGGGCCACCAACATTTTCTGGACTTTAGGGGGTCTAGGATGCCTGTAAAGCCATTTTTTGGGCCTCCAAAGATTTCTACATTTTTGCAGGCCTAAAATGCATTTTAAGGCCTTTTTTGAGCTGCCAACATTTCCTGAACATTCGGGGGTGTAGGATGCATATTTCGTGACAAAAATATTTTTGGGAATTTCAGTGGTCTAGTATGCGGGTTAATGCCCCTTTCAGGCTGCAAATGTTTTTGGGACAATCAGAGCTCTCTGACACCATTTGTGGGCCACCAACATTTTCTGGACTTTAGGGGGTCTAGGATGCCTGTAAAGCCCTTTTTTGGGCCTCCAAAGATTTCTACATTTTTGCAGGCCTAAAATGCATTTTAAGGCCTTTTTTGAGCTGCCAACATTTCCTGAACATTCGGGGGTGTAGGATGCATATTTCGTGACAAAAATATTTTTGGGAATTTCAGTGGTCTAGTATGCGGGTTAATGCCCCTTTCAGGCTGCAAATGATTTTGGGACAATCAGAGCTCTCTGACACAGTTATTGGGCCACCAACATTGTCTGGACTTTAGGGGGTCTAGGATGCCTGTAAAGCCCTTTTTTGGGCCTCCAAAGATTTCTACATTTTTGCAGGCCTAAAATGCATTTTAAGGCCTTTTTTGAGCTGCCAACATTTCCTGAACATTCGGGGGTGCAGGATGCATATTTCGTGACAAAAATAATTTTGGGAATTTCCGTGGTCTAGGATTTGGTTTAATGCCCCTTTCAGGCTGCAAGTGTTTTTGGGACAATCAGAGGTCTCTGACACCATTTGTGGGCCACCAACATTTTCTGGACTTTAGGGGGTCTAGGATGCCTGTAAAGCCCTTTTTTGGGGCTCCAAAGTTTTCTACATTTTTGCAGGCCTAAAATGCATTTTAAGGCCTTTTTTGAGCTGCCAACATTTCCTGAACATTCGGGGGTGTAGGATGCATATTTCGTGACAAAAATATTTTTGGGAATTTCAGTGGTCTAGTATGCGGGTTAATGCCCCTTTCAGGCTGCAAATGTTTTTGGGACAATCAGAGCTCTCTGACACCATTTGTGGGACACCAACATTTTCTTGACTTTAGGGGGTCTAGGATGCCTGTAAAGCCCTTTTTTGGGCCTCCAAAGATTTCTACATTTTTGCAGGCCTAAAATGCATTTTAAGGACTTTTTTGAGCTGCCAACATTTCCTGAACATTCGGGGGTGTAGGATGCATATTTCGTGACAAAAATATTTTTGGGAATTTCAGTGGTCTAGTATGCGGGTTAATGCCCCTTTCAGGCTGCAAATGTTTTTGGGACAATCAGAGCTCTCTGACACCATTTGTGGGCCACCAACATTTTCTGGACTTTAGGGGGTCTAGGATGCCTGTAAAGCCCTTTTTTGGGCCTCCAAAGATTTCTACATTTTTGCAGGCCTAAAATGCATTTTAAGGACTTTTTTGAGCTGCCAACATTTCCTTAACATTCGGGGGTGTAGGATGCATATTTCGTGACAAAAATATTTTTGGGAATTTCAGTGGTCTAGTATGCGGGTTAATGCCCCTTTCAGGCTGCAAATGTTTTTGGGACAACCAGAGCTCTCTGACACCATTTGTGGGCCACCAACATTTTCTGGACTTTAGGGGGTCTAGGATGCCTGTAAAGCCCTTTTTTGGGGCTCCAAAGTTTTCTACATTTTTGCAGGCCTAAAATGCATTTTAAGGCCTTTTTTGAGCTGCCAACATTTCCTGAACATTCGGGGGTGTAGGATGCATATTTCGTGACAAAAATATTTTTGGGAATTTCAGTGGTCTAGTATGCGGGTTAATGCCCCTTTCAGGCTGCAAATGTTTTTGGGACAATCAGAGCTCTCTGACACCATTTGTGGGCCACCAACATTTTCTGGACTTTAGGGGGTCTTGGATGCCTGTAAAGCCCTTTTTTGGGCCTCCAAAGTTTTCTACATTTTTGCAGGCCTAAAATGCATTTTAGGGACTTTTTTGGGCTGCCAACATTTTCTGAACTTTCAGGGGTGCAGGATGCATATTTCGTGACAAAAATATTTTTGGGAATTTCCGTGGTCTAGGATTTGGTTTAATGCCCCTTTCAGGCTGCAAGTGTTTTTGGGACAATCAGAGGTCTCTGACACCATTTGTGGGACACCAACATTTTCTTGACTTTAGGGGGTCTAGGATGCCTGTAAAGCCCTTTTTTGGGCCTCCAAAGATTTCTACATTTTTGCAGGCCTAAAATGCATTTTAAGGACTTTTTTGAGCTGCCAACATTTCCTGAACATTCGGGGGTGTAGGATGCATATTTCGTGACAAAAATATTTTTGGGAATTTCAGTGGTCTAGTATGCGGGTTAATGCCCCTTTCAGGCTGCAAATGATTTTGGGACAATCAGAGCTCTCTGACACAGTTATTGGGCCACCAACATTGTCTGGACTTTAGGGGGTCTAGGATGCCTGTAAAGCCCTTTTTTGGGCCTCCAAAGTTTTCTACATTTTTGCAGGCCTAAAATGCATTTTAAGGCCTTTTTTGAGCTGCCAACATTTCCTGAACATTCGGGGGTGCAGGATGCATATTTCGTGACAAAAATAATTTTGGGAATTTCCGTGGTCTAGGATTTGGTTAAATCCCCTTTCAGGCTGCAAGTGTTTTTGGGACAATCAGAGGTCTCTGACACCATTTGTGGGCCACCAACATTTTCTGGACTTTAGGGGGTCTAGGATGCCTGTAAAGCCCTTTTTTGGGGCTCCAAAGTTTTCTACATTTTTGCAGGCCTAAAATGCATTTTAAGGCCTTTTTTGAGCTGCCAACATTTCCTGAACATTCGGGGGTGTAGGATGCATATTTCGTGACAAAAATATTTTTGGGAATTTCAGTGGTCTAGTATGCGGGTTAATGCCCCTTTCAGGCTGCAAATGTTTTTGGGACAATCAGAGCTCTCTGACACCATTTGTGGGCCACCAACATTTTCTGGACTTTAGGGGGTCTAGGATGCCTGTAAAGCCCTTTTTTGGGCCTCCAAAGTTTTCTACATTTTTGCAGGCCTAAAATGCATTTTAGGGACTTTTTTGGGCTGCCAACATTTTCTGAACTTTCAGGGGTGCAGGATGCATATTTCGTGACAAAAATATTTTTGGGAATTTCCGTGGTCTAGGATTTGGTTTAATGCCCCTTTCAGGCTGCAAGTGTTTTTGGGACAATCAGAGGTCTCTGACACCATTTGTGGGACACCAACATTTTCTTGACTTTAGGGGGTCTAGGATGCCTGTAAAGCCCTTTTTGGGCCTCCAAAGATTTCTACATTTTTGCAGGCCTAAAATGCATTTTAAGGCCTTTTTTGAGCTGCCAACATTTCCTGAACATTCGGGGGTGTAGGATGCATATTTCGTGACAAAAATATTTTTGGGAATTTCAGTGGTCTAGTATGCGGGTTAATGCCCCTTTCAGGCTGCAAATGTTTTTGGGACAATCAGAGCTCTCTGACACCATTTGTGGGCCACCAACATTTTCTGGACTTTAGGGGGTCTAGGATGCCTGTAAAGCCCTTTTTTGGGCCTCCAAAGATTTCTACATTTTTGCAGGCCTAAAATGCATTTTAAGGCCTTTTTTGAGCTGCCAACATTTCCTGAACATTCGGGGGTGTAGGATGCATATTTCGTGACAAAAATATTTTTGGGAATTTCAGTGGTCTAGTATGCGGGTTAATGCCCCTTTCAGGCTGCAAATGTTTTTGGGACAATCAGAGCTCTCTGACACCATTTGTGGGCCACCAACATTTTCTGGACTTTAGGGGGTCTAGGATGCCTGTAAAGCCATTTTTTGGGCCTCCAAAGATTTCTACATTTTTGCAGGCCTAAAATGCATTTTAAGGCCTTTTTTGAGCTGCCAACATTTCCTGAACATTCGGGGGTGTAGGATGCATATTTCGTGACAAAAATATTTTTGGGAATTTCAGTGGTCTAGTATGCGGGTTAATGCCCCTTTCAGGCTGCAAATGTTTTTGGGACGATCAGAGCTCTCTGACACCATTTGTGGGCCACCAACATTTTCTGGACTTTAGGGGGTCTAGGATGCCTGTAAAGCCCTTTTTTGGGCCTCCAAAGATTTCTACATTTTTGCAGGCCTAAAATGCATTTTAAGGCCTTTTTTGAGCTGCCAACATTTCCTGAACATTCGGGGGTGTAGGATGCATATTTCGTGACAAAAATATTTTTGGGAATTTCAGTGGTCTAGTATGCGGGTTAATGCCCCTTTCAGGCTGCAAATGATTTTGGGACAATCAGAGCTCTCTGACACAGTTATTGGGCCACCAACATTGTCTGGACTTTAGGGGGTCTAGGATGCCTGTAAAGCCCTTTTTTGGGCCTCCAAAGTTTTCTACATTTTTGCAGGCCTAAAATGCATTTTAAGGCCTTTTTTGAGCTGCCAACATTTCCTGAACATTCGGGGGTGCAGGATGCATATTTCGTGACAAAAATAATTTTGGGAATTTCCGTGGTCTAGGATTTGGTTTAATGCCCCTTTCAGGCTGCAAGTGTTTTTGGGACAATCAGAGGTCTCTGACACCATTTGTGGGCCACCAACATTTTCTGGACTTTAGGGGGTCTAGGATGCCTGTAAAGCCCTTTTTTGGGGCTCCAAAGTTTTCTACATTTTTGCAGGCCTAAAATGCATTTTAAGGCCTTTTTTGAGCTGCCAACATTTCCTGAACATTCGGGGGTGTAGGATGCATATTTCGTGACAAAAATATTTTTGGGAATTTCAGTGGTCTAGTATGCGGGTTAATGCCCCTTTCAGGCTGCAAATGTTTTTGGGACAATCAGAGCTCTCTGACACCATTTGTGGGCCACCAACATTTTCTGGACTTTAGGGGGTCTAGGATGCCTGTAAAGCCCTTTTTTGGGCCTCCAAAGTTTTCTACATTTTTGCAGGCCTAAAATGCATTTTAGGGACT
Organism: Ambystoma mexicanum; assembly: GCF_040938575.1. NCBI lineage: Eukaryota > Metazoa > Chordata > Amphibia > Caudata > Ambystomatidae > Ambystoma > Ambystoma mexicanum. Next base: position 551,027,429 of record NC_090936.1, on the reverse strand, counting down.
TTTTTGGGCTGCCAACATTTTCTGAACTTTCAGGGGTGCAGGATGCATATTTCGTGACAAAAATATTTTTGGGAATTTCCGTGGTCTAGGATTTGGTTTAATGCCCCTTTCAGGCTGCAAGTGTTTTTGGGACAATCAGAGGTCTCTGACACCATTTGTGGGACACCAACATTTTCTTGACTTTAGGGGGTCTAGGATGCCTGTAAAGCCCTTTTTTGGGCCTCCAAAGATTTCTACATTTTTGCAGGCCTAAAATGCATTTTAAGGACTTTTTTGAGCTGCCAACATTTCCTGAACATTCGGGGGTGTAGGATGCATATTTCGTGACAAAAATATTTTTGGGAATTTCAGTGGTCTAGTATGCGGGTTAATGCCCCTTTCAGGCTGCAAATGTTTTTGGGACAATCAGAGCTCTCTGACACCATTTGTGGGCCACCAACATTTTCTGGACTTTAGGGGGTCTAGGATGCCTGTAAAGCCCTTTTTTGGGCCTCCAAAGATTTCTACATTTTTGCAGGCCTAAAATGCATTTTAAGGCCTTTTTTGAGCTGCCAACATTTCCTGAACATTCAGGGGTGTAGGATGCATATTTCGTGACAAAAATATTTTTGGGAATTTCAGTGGTCTAGTATGCGGGTTAATGCCCCTTTCAGGCTGCAAATGTTTTTGGGACAATCAGAGCTCTCTGACACCATTTGTGGGCCACCAACATTTTCTGGACTTTAGGGGGTCTAGGATGCCTGTAAAGCCCTTTTTTGGGCCTCCAAAGATTTCTACATTTTTGCAGGCCTAAAATGCATTTTAAGGCCTTTTCTGAGCTGCCAACATTTCCTGAACATTCGGGGGTGTAGGATGCATATTTCGTGACAAAAATATTTTTGGGAATTTCAGTGGTCTAGTATGCGGGTTAATGCCCCTTTCAGGCTGCAAATGATTTTGGGACAATCAGAGCTCTCTGACACAGTTATTGGGCCACCAACATTGTCTGGACTTTAGGGGGTCTAGGATGCCTGTAAAGCCCTTTTTTGGGCCTCCAAAGTTTTCTACATTTTTGCAGGCCTAAAATGCATTTTAAGGCCTTTTTTGAGCTGCCAACATTTCCTGAACATTCGGGGGTGCAGGATGCATATTTCGTGACAAAAATAATTTTGGGAATTTCCGTGGTCTAGGATTTGGTTTAATGCCCCTTTCAGGCTGCAAGTGTTTTTGGGACAATCAGAGGTCTCTGACACCATTTGTGGGCCACCAACATTTTCTGGACTTTAGGGGGTCTAGGATGCCTGTAAAGCCCTTTTTTGGGCCTCCAAAGTTTTCTACATTTTTGCAGGCCTAAAATGCATTTTAAGGCCTTTTTTGGGCTGCCAACATTTTCTGAACTTTCAGGGGTGTAGGATGCATATTTCGTGACTAAAATATTTTTGGGAATTTCCGTGGTCTAGGATTTGGTTTAATGCCCCTTTCAGGCTGCAAGTGTTTTTGGGACAATCAGAGGTCTCTGACACCATTTGTGGGACACCAACATTTTCTGGACTTTAGGGGGTCTAGGATGCCTGTAAAGCCCTTTTTTGGGGCTCCAAAGTTTTCTACATTTTTGCAGGCCTAAAATGCATTTTAAGGCCTTTTTTGAGCTGCCAACATTTCCTGAACATTCGGGGGTGTAGGATGCATATTTCGTGACAAAAATATTTTTGGGAATTTCAGTGGTCTAGTATGCGGGTTAATGCCCCTTTCAGGCTGCAAATGTTTTTGGGACAATCAGAGCTCTCTGACACCATTTGTGGGCCACCAACATTTTCTGGACTTTAGGGGGTCTAGGATGCCTGTAAAGCCCTTTTTTGGGCCTCCAAAGTTTTCAACATTTTTGCAGGCCTAAAATGCATTTTAAGGACTTTTTTGGGCTGCCAACATTTTCTGAACTTTCAGGGGTGTAGGATGCATATTTCGTGACAAAAATATTTTTGGGAATTTCCGTGGTCTAGGATTTGGTTTAATGCCCCTTTCAGGCTGCAAGTGTTTTTGGGACAATCAGAGGTCTCTGACACCATTTGTGGGACACCAACATTTTCTGGACTTTAGGGGGTCTAGGATGCCTGTAAAGCCCTTTTTTGGGCCTCCAAAGTTTTCTACATTTTTGCAGGCCTAAAATGCATTTTAAGACCTTTTTTGAGCTACCAACATTTCCTGAACATTCGGGGTGTAGGATGCATATTTCGTGACAAAAATATTTTTGGGAATTTCAGTGGTCTAGTATGCGGGTTAATGCCCCTTTCAGGCTGCAAATGTTTTTGGGACAATCAGAGCTCTCTGACACCATTTGTGGGCCACCAACATTTTCTGGACTTTAGGGGGTCTAGGATGCCTGTAAAGCCCTTTTTTGGGCCTCCAAAGATTTCTACATTTTTGCAGGCCTAAAATGCATTTTAAGGCCTTTTTTGAGCTGCCAACATTTCCTGAACATTCGGGGGTGTAGGATGCATATTTCGTGACAAAAATATTTTTGGGAATTTCAGTGGTCTAGTATGCGGGTTAATGCCCCTTTCAGGCTGCAAATGTTTTTGGGACAATCAGAGCTCTCTGACACCATTTGTGGGCCACCAACATTTTCTGGACTTTAGGGGGTCTAGGATGCCTGTAAAGCCCTTTTTTGGGCCTCCAAAGTTTTCTACATTTTTGCAGGCCTAAAATGCATTTTAGGGACTTTTTTGGGCTGCCAACATTTTCTGAACTTTCAGGGGTGCAGGATGCATATTTCGTGACAAAAATATTTTTGGGAATTTCCGTGGTCTAGGATTTGGTTTAATGCCCCTTTCAGGCTGCAAGTGTTTTTGGGACAATCAGAGGTCTCTGACACCATTTGTGGGACACCAACATTTTCTTGACTTTAGGGGGTCTAGGATGCCTGTAAAGCCCTTTTTTGGGCCTCCAAAGATTTCTACATTTTTGCAGGCCTAAAATGCATTTTAAGGACTTTTTTGAGCTGCCAACATTTCCTGAACATTCGGGGGTGTAGGATGCATATTTTGTGACAAAAATATTTTTGGGAATTTCAGTGGTCTAGTATGCGGGTTAATGCCCCTTTCAGGCTGCAAATGTTTTTGGGACAATCAGAGCTCTCTGACACCATTTGTGGGCCACCAACATTTTCTGGACTTTAGGGGGTCTAGGATGCCTGTAAAGCCCTTTTTTGGGCCTCCAAAGATTTCTACATTTTTGCAGGCCTAAAATGCATTTTAAGGCCTTTTTTGAGCTGCCAACATTTCCTGAACATTCGGGGGTGTAGGATGCATATTTCGTGACAAAAATATTTTTGGGAATTTCAGTGGTCTAGTATGCAGGTTAATGCCCCTTTCAGGCTGCAAATGTTTTTGGGACAATCAGAGCTCTCTGACACCATTTGTGGGCCACCAACATTTTCTGGACTTTAGGGGGTCTAGGATGCCTGTAAAGCCCTTTTTTGGGCCTCCAAAGTTTTCTACATTTTTGCAGGCCTAAAATGCATTTTAGGGACTTTTTTGGGCTGCCAACATTTTCTGAACTTTCAGGGGTGCAGGATGCATATTTCGTGACAAAAATATTTTTGGGAATTTCCGTGGTCTAGGATTTGGTTTAATGCCCCTTTCAGGCTGCAAGTGTTTTTGGGACAATCAGAGGTCTCTGACACCATTTGTGGGACACCAACATTTTCTTGACTTTAGGGGGTCTAGGATGCCTGTAAAGCCCTTTTTTGGGCCTCCAAAGATTTCTACATTTTTGCAGGCCTAAAATGCATTTTAAGGACTTTTTTGAGCTGCCAACATTTCCTGAACATTCGGGGGTGTAGGATGCATATTTCGTGACAAAAATATTTTTGGGAATTTCAGTGGTCTAGTATGCGGGTTAATGCCCCTTTCAGGCTGCAAATGTTTTTGGGACAATCAGAGCTCTCTGACACCATTTGTGGGCCACCAACATTTTCTGGACTTTAGGGGGTCTAGGATGCCTGTAAAGCCCTTTTTTGGGCCTCCAAAGATTTCTACATTTTTGCAGGCCTAAAATGCATTTTAAGGCCTTTTTTGAGCTGCCAACATTTCCTGAACATTCGGGGGTGTAGGATGCATATTTCGTGACAAAAATATTTTTGGGAATTTCAGTGGTCTAGTATGCGGGTTAATGCCCCTTTCAGGCTGCAAATGTTTTTGGGACAATCAGAGCTCTCTGACAATATTTGTGGGCCACCAACATTTTCTGGACTTTAGGGGGTCTAGGATGCCTGTAAAGCCATTTTTTGGGCCTCCAAAGATTTCTACATTTTTGCAGGCCTAAAATGCATTTTAAGGCCTTTTTTGAGCTGCCAACATTTCCTGAACATTCGGGGGTGTAGGATGCATATTTCGTGACAAAAATATTTTTGGGAATTTCAGTGGTCTAGTATGCGGGTTAATGCCCCTTTCAGGCTGCAAATGTTTTTGGGACAATCAGAGCTCTCTGACACCATTTGTGGGCCACCAACATTTTCTGGACTTTAGGGGGTCTAGGATGCCTGTAAAGCCCTTTTTTGGGCCTCCAAAGTTTTCTACATTTTTGCAGGCCTAAAATGCATTTTAGGGACTTTTTTGGGCTGCCAACATTTTCTGAACTTTCAGGGGTGCAGGATGCATATTTCGTGACAAAAATATTTTTGGGAATTTCCGTGGTCTAGGATTTGGTTTAATGCCCCTTTCAGGCTGCAAGTGTTTTTGGGACAACCAGAGGTCTCTGACACCATTTGTGGGACACCAACATTTTCTTGACTTTAGGGGGTCTAGGATGCCTGTAAAGCCCTTTTTTGGGCCTCCAAAGATTTCTACATTTTTGCAGGCCTAAAATGCATTTTAAGGACTTTTTTGAGCTGCCAACATTTCCTGAACATTCGGGGGTGTAGGATGCATATTTCGTGACAAAAATATTTTTGGGAATTTCAGTGGTCTAGTATGCGGGTTAATGCCCCTTTCAGGCTGCAAATGTTTTTGGGACAATCAGAGCTCTCTGACACCATTTGTGGGCCACCAACATTTTCTGGACTTTAGGGGGTCTAGGATGCCTGTAGAGCCCTTTTTTGGGCCTCCAAAGATTTCTACATTTTTGCAGGCCTAAAATGCATTTTAAGGCCTTTTTTGAGCTGCCAACATTTCCTGAACATTCGGGGGTGTAGGATGCATATTTCGTGACAAAAATATTTTTGGGAATTTCAGTGGTCTAGTATGCGGGTTAATGCCCCTTTCAGGCTGCAAATGTTTTTGGGACAATCAGAGCTCTCTGACAATATTTGTGGGCCAGCAACATTTTCTGGACTTTAGGGGGTCTAGGATGCCTGTAAAGCCATTTTTTGGGCCTCCAAAGATTTCTACATTTTTGCAGGCCTAAAATGCATTTTAAGGCCTTTTTTGAGCTGCCAACATTTCCTGAACATTCGGGGGTGTAGGATGCATATTTCGTGACAAAAATATTTTTGGGAATTTCAGTGGTCTAGTATGCGGGTTAATGCCCCTTTCAGGCTGCAAATGTTTTTGGGACAATCAGAGCTCTCTGACACCATTTGTGGGCCACCAACATTTTCTGGACTTTAGGGGGTCTAGGATGCCTGTAAAGCCCTTTTTTGGGCCTCCAAAGATTTCTACATTTTTGCAGGCCTAAAATGCATTTTAAGGCCTTTTTTGAGCTGCCAACATTTCCTGAACATTCGGGGGTGTAGGATGCATATTTCGTGACAAAAATATTTTTGGGAATTTCAGTGGTCTAGTATGCGGGTTAATGCCCCTTTCAGGCTGCAAATGATTTTGGGACAATCAGAGCTCTCTGACACAGTTATTGGGCCACCAACATTGTCTGGACTTTAGGGGGTCTAGGATGCCTGTAAAGCCCTTTTTTGGGCCTCCAAAGATTTCTACATTTTTGCAGGCCTAAAATGCATTTTAAGGCCTTTTTTGAGCTGCCAACATTTCCTGAACATTCGGGGGTGCAGGATGCATATTTCGTGACAAAAATAATTTTGGGAATTTCCGTGGTCTAGGATTTGGTTTAATGCCCCTTTCAGGCTGCAAGTGTTTTTGGGACAATCAGAGGTCTCTGACACCATTTGTGGGCCACCAACATTTTCTGGACTTTAGGGGGTCTAGGATGCCTGTAAAGCCCTTTTTTGGGGCTCCAAAGTTTTCTACATTTTTGCAGGCCTAAAATGCATTTTAAGGCCTTTTTTGAGCTGCCAACATTTCCTTAACATTCGGGGGTGTAGGATGCATATTTCGTGACAAAAATATTTTTGGGAATTTCAGTGGTCTAGTATGCGGGTTAATGCCCCTTTCAGGCTGCAAATGTTTTTGGGACAATCAGAGCTCTCTGACACCATTTGTGGGCCACCAACATTTTCTGGACTTTAGGGGGTCTAGGATGCCTGTAAAGCCCTTTTTTGGGCCTCCAAAGTTTTCTACATTTTTGCAGGCCTAAAATGCATTTTAGGGACTTTTTTGGGCTGCCAACATTTTCTGAACTTTCAGGGGTGCAGGATGCATATTTCGTGACAAAAATATTTTTGGGAATTTCCGTGGTCTAGTATGCGGGTTAATGCCCCTTTCAGGCTGCAAATGTTTTTGGGACAATCAGAGCTCTCTGACACCATTTGTGGGACACCAACATTTTCTTGACTTTAGGGGGTCTAGGATGCCTGTAAAGCCCTTTTTTGGGCCTCCAAAGATTTCTACATTTTTGCAGGCCTAAAATGCATTTTAAGGACTTTTTTGAGCTGCCAACATTTCCTGAACATTCGGGGGTGTAGGATGCATATTTCGTGACAAAAATATTTTTGGGAATTTCAGTGGTCTAGTATGCGGGTTAATGCCCCTTTCAGGCTGCAAATGTTTTTGGGACAATCAGAGCTCTCTGACACCATTTGTGGGCCACCAACATTTTCTGGACTTTAGGGGGTCTAGGATGCCTGTAAAGCCCTTTTTTGGGCCTCCAAAGATTTCTACATTTTTGCAGGCCTAAAATGCATTTTAAGGACTTTTTTGAGCTGCCAACATTTCCTGAACATTCGGGGGTGTAGGATGCATATTTCGTGACAAAAATATTTTTGGGAATTTCAGTGGTCTAGTATGCGGGTTAATGCCCCTTTCAGGCTGCAAATGTTTTTGGGACAATCAGAGCTCTCTGACACCATTTGTGGGCCACCAACATTTTCTGGACTTTAGGGGGTCTAGGATGCCTGTAAAGCCCTTTTTTGGGCCTCCAAAGATTTCTACATTTTTGCAGGCCTAAAATGCATTTTAAGGACTTTTTTGAGCTGCCAACATTTCCTGAACATTCGGGGGTGTAGGATGCATATTTCGTGACAAAAATATTTTTGGGAATTTCAGTGGTCTAGTATGCGGGTTAATGCCCCTTTCAGGCTGCAAATGTTTTTGGGACAATCAGAGCTCTCTGACACCATTTGTGGGCCACCAACATTTTCTGGACTTTAGGGGGTCTAGGATGCCTGTAAAGCCCTTTTTTGGGCCTCCAAAGATTTCTACATTTTTGCAGGCCTAAAATGCATTTTAAGGCCTTTTTTGAGCTGCCAACATTTCCTGAACATTCGGGGGTGTAGGATGCATATTTCGTGACAAAAATATTTTTGGGAATTTCAGTGGTCTAGTATGCGGGTTAATGCCCCTTTCAGGCTGCAAATGTTTTTGGGACAATCAGAGCTCTCTGACACCATTTGTGGGCCACCAACATTTTCTGGACTTTAGGGGGTCTAGGATGCCTGTAAAGCCCTTTTTTGGGCCTCCAAAGATTTCTACATTTTTGCAGGCCTAAAATGCATTTTAAGGACTTTTTTGAGCTGCCAACATTTCCTGAACATTCGGGGGTGTAGGATGCATATTTCGTGACAAAAATATTTTTGGGAATTTCAGTGGTCTAGTATGCGGGTTAATGCCCCTTTCAGGCTGCAAATGTTTTTGGGACAATCAGAGCTCTCTGACACCATTTGTGGGCCACCAACATTTTCTGGACTTTAGGGGGTCTAGGATGCCTGTAAAGCCCTTTTTTGGGCCTCCAAAGATTTCTACATTTTTGCAGGCCTAAAATGCATTTTAAGGACTTTTTTGAGCTGCCAACATTTCCTGAACATTCGGGGGTGTAGGATGCATATTTCGTGACAAAAATATTTTTGGGAATTTCAGTGGTCTAGTATGCGGGTTAATGCCCCTTTCAGGCTGCAAATGTTTTTGGGACAATCAGAGCTCTCTGACACCATTTGTGGGCCACCAACATTTTCTGGACTTTAGGGGGTCTAGGATGCCTGTAAAGCCCTTTTTTGGGCCTCCAAAGATTTCTACATTTTTGCAGGCCTAAAATGCATTTTAAGGCCTTTTTTGAGCTGCCAACATTTCCTGAACATTCGGGGGTGTAGGATGCATATTTCGTGACAAAAATATTTTTGGGAATTTCAGTGGTCTAGTATGCGGGTTAATGCCCCTTTCAGGCTGCAAATGTTTTTGGGACAATCAGAGCTCTCTGACAATATTTGTGGGCCACCAACATTTTCTGGACTTTAGGGGGTCTAGGATGCCTGTAAAGCCATTTTTTGGGCCTCCAAAGATTTCTACATTTTTGCAGGCCTAAAATGCATTTTAAGGCCTTTTTTGAGCTGCCAACATTTCCTGAACATTCGGGGGTGTAGGATGCATATTTCGTGACAAAAATATTTTTGGGAATTTCAGTGGTCTAGTATGCGGGTTAATGCCCCTTTCAGGCTGCAAATGTTTTTGGGACAATCAGAGCTCTCTGACACCATTTGTGGGCCACCAACATTTTCTGGACTTTAGGGGGTCTAGGATGCCTGTAAAGCCCTTTTTTGGGCCTCCAAAGATTTCTACATTTTTGCAGGCCTAAAATGCATTTTAAGGCCTTTTTTGAGCTGCCAACATTTCCTGAACATTCGGGGGTGTAGGATGCATATTTCGTGACAAAAATATTTTTGGGAATTTCAGTGGTCTAGTATGCGGGTTAATGCCCCTTTCAGGCTGCAAATGATTTTGGGACAATCAGAGCTCTCTGACACAGTTATTGGGCCACCAACATTGTCTGGACTTTAGGGGGTCTAGGATGCCTGTAAAGCCCTTTTTTGGGCCTCCAAAGATTTCTACATTTTTGCAGGCCTAAAATGCATTTTAAGGCCTTTTTTGAGCTGCCAACATTTCCTGAACATTCGGGGGTGTAGGATGCATATTTCGTGACAAAAATATTTTTGGGAATTTCAGTGGTCTAGTATGCGGGTTAATGCCCCTTTCAGGCTGCAAATGATTTTGGGACAATCAGAGCTCTCTGACACAGTTATTGGGCCACCAACATTGTCTGGACTTTAGGGGGTCTACGATGCCTGTAAAGCCCTTTTTTGGGCCTCCAAAGTTTTCTACATTTTTGCAGGCCTAAAATGCATTTTAAGGCCTTTTTTGAGCTGCCAACATTTCCTGAACATTCGGGGGTGCAGGATGCATATTTCGTGACAAAAATATTTTTGGGAATTTCCGTGGTCTAGGATTTGGTTTAATGCCCCTTTCAGGCTGCAAGTGTTTTTGGGACAATCAGAGGTCTCTGACACCATTTGTGGGACACCAACATTTTCTGGACTTTAGGGGGTCTAGGATGCCTGTAAAGCCCTTTTTTGGGGCTCCAAAGTTTTCTACATTTTTGCAGGCCTAAAATGCATTTTAAGGCCTTATTTGAGCTGCCAACATTTCCTGAACATTCGGGGGTGTAGGATGCATATTTCGTGACAAAAAAATTTTTGGGAATTTCAGTGGTCTAGTATGCGGGTTAATGCCCCTTTCAGGCTGCAAATGTTTTTGGGACAATCAGAGCTCTCTGACACCATTTGTGGGCCACCAACATTTTCTGGACTTTAGGGGGTCTAGGATGCCTGTAAAGCCCTTTTTTGGGCCTCCAAAGTTTTCTACATTTTTGCAGGCCTAAAATGCATTTTAAGGCCTTTTTTGGGCTGCCAACATTTTCTGAACTTTCAGGGGTGTAGGATGCATATTTCGTGACTAAAATATTTTTGGGAATTTCCGTGGTCTAGGATTTGGTTTAATGCCCCTTTCAGGCTGCAAGTGTTTTTGGGACAATCAGAGGTCTCTGACACCATTTGTGGGACACCAACATTTTCTGGACTTTAGGGGGTCTAGGATGCCTGTAAAGCCCTTTTTTGGGGCTCCAAAGTTTTCTACATTTTTGCAGGCCTAAAATGCATTTTAAGGCCTTTTTTGAGCTGCCAACATTTCCTGAACATTCGGGGGTGTAGGATGCATATTTCGTGACAAAAATATTTTTGGGAATTTCAGTGGTCTAGTATGCGGGTTAATGCCCCTTTCAGGCTGCAAATGTTTTTGGGACAATCAGAGCTCTCTGACACCATTTGTGGGCCACCAACATTTTCTGGACTTTAGGGGGTCTAGGATGCCTGTAAAGCCCTTTTTTGGGCCTCCAAAGTTTTCAACATTTTTGCAGGCCTAAAATGCATTTTAAGGACTTTTTTGGGCTGCCAACATTTTCTGAACTTTCAGGGGTGTAGGATGCATATTTCGTGACAAAAATATTTTTGGGAATTTCCGTGGTCTAGGATTTGGTTTAATGCCCCTTTCAGGCTGCAAGTGTTTTTGGGACAATCAGAGGTCTCTGACACCATTTGTGGGACACCAACATTTTCTGGACTTTAGGGGGTCTAGGATGCCTGTAAAGCCCTTTTTTGGGCCTCCAAAGTTTTCTACATTTTTGCAGGCCTAAAATGCATTTTAAGACCTTTTTTGAGCTACCAACATTTCCTGAACATTCGGGGTGTAGGATGCATATTTCGTGACAAAAATATTTTTGGGAATTTCAGTGGTCTAGTATGCGGGTTAATGCCCCTTTCAGGCTGCAAATGTTTTTGGGACAATCAGAGCTCTCTGACACCATTTGTGGGCCACCAACATTTTCTGGACTTTAGGGGGTCTAGGATGCCTGTAAAGCCCTTTTTTGGGCCTCCAAAGATTTCTACATTTTTGCAGGCCTAAAATGCATTTTAAGGCCTTTTTTGAGCTGCCAACATTTCCTGAACATTCGGGGGTGTAGGATGCATATTTCGTGACAAAAATATTTTTGGGAATTTCAGTGGTCTAGTATGCGGGTTAATGCCCCTTTCAGGCTGCAAATGTTTTTGGGACAATCAGAGCTCTCTGACACCATTTGTGGGCCACCAACATTTTCTGGACTTTAGGGGGTCTAGGATGCCTGTAAAGCCCTTTTTTGGGCCTCCAAAGTTTTCTACATTTTTGCAGGCCTAAAATGCATTTTAAGGCCTTTTTTGGGCTGCCAACATTTTCTGAACCTTCAGGGGTGTAGGATGCATATTTCGTGACAAAAATATTTTTGGGAATTTCCGTGGTCTAGGATTTGGTTTAATGCCCCTTTCAGGCTGCAAGTGTTTTTGGGACAATCAGAGGTCTCTGACACCATTTGTGGGACACCAACATTTTCTGGACTTTAGGGGGTCTACGATGCCTGTAAAGCCCTTTTTTGGGGCTAGTTTTCTACATTTTTGCAGGCCTAAAATGCATTTTAAGGCCTTTTTTGAGCTGCCAACATTTCCTGAACATTCGGGGGTGTAGGATGCATATTTCGTGACAAAAATATTTTTGGGAATTTCAGTGGTCTAGTATGCGGGTTAATGCCCCTTTCAGGCTGCAAATGTTTTTGGGACAATCAGAGCTCTCTGACACCATTTGTGGGCCACCAACATTTTCTGGACTTTAGGGGGTCTAGGATGCCTGTAAAGCCCTTTTTTGGGCCTCCAAAGTTTTCTACATTTTTGCAGGCCTAAAATGCATTTTAGGGACTTTTTTGGGCTGCCAACATTTTCTGAACTTTCAGGGGTGCAGGATGCATATTTCGTGACAAAAATATTTTTGGGAATTTCCGTGGTCTAGGATTTGGTTTAATGCCCCTTTCAGGCTGCAAGTGTTTTTGGGACAATCAGAGGTCTCTGACACCATTTGTGGGACACCAACATTTTCTTGACTTTAGGGGGTCTAGGATGCCTGTAAAGCCCTTTTTTGGGCCTCCAAAGATTTCTACATTTTTGCAGGCCTAAAATGCATTTTAAGGACTTTTTTGAGCTGCCAACATTTCCTGAACATTCGGGGGTGTAGGATGCATATTTCGTGACAAAAATATTTTTGGGAATTTCAGTGGTCTAGTATGCGGGTTAATGCCCCTTTCAGGCTGCAAATGTTTTTGGGACAATCAGAGCTCTCTGACACCATTTGTGGGCCACCAACATTTTCTGGACTTTAGGGGGTCTAGGATGCCTGTAAAGCCCTTTTTTGGGCCTCCAAAGATTTCTACATTTTTGCAGGCCTAAAATGCATTTTAAGGCCTTTTTTGAGCTGCCAACATTTCCTGAACATTCGGGGGTGTAGGATGCATATTTCGTGACAAAAATATTTTTGGGAATTTCAGTGGTCTAGTATGCGGGTTAATGCCCCTTTCAGGCTGCAAATGTTTTTGGGACAATCAGAGCTCTCTGACACCATTTGTGGGCCACCAACATTTTCTGGACTTTAGGGGGTCTAGGATGCCTGTAAAGCCCTTTTTTGGGCCTCCAAAGTTTTCTACATTTTTGCAGGCCTAAAATGCATTTTAGGGACTTTTTTGGGCTGCCAACATTTTCTGAACTTTCAGGGGTGCAGGATGCATATTTCGTGACAAAAATATTTTTGGGAATTTCCGTGGTCTAGGATTTGGTTTAATGCCCCTTTCAGGCTGCAAGTGTTTTTGGGACAATCAGAGGTCTCTGACACCATTTGTGGGACACCAACATTTTCTTGACTTTAGGGGGTCTAGGATGCCTGTAAAGCCCTTTTTTGGGCCTCCAAAGATTTCTACATTTTTGCAGGCCTAAAATGCATTTTAAGGACTTTTTTGAGCTGCCAACATTTCCTGAACATTCGGGGGTGTAGGATGCATATTTCGTGACAAAAATATTTTTGGGAATTTCAGTGGTCTAGTATGCGGGTTAATGCCCCTTTCAGGCTGCAAATGTTTTTGGGACAATCAGAGCTCTCTGACACCATTTGTGGGCCACCAACATTTTCTGGACTTTAGGGGGTCTAGGATGCCTGTAAAGCCCTTTTTTGGGCCTCCAAAGATTTCTACATTTTTGCAGGCCTAAAATGCATTTTAAGGCCTTTTTTGAGCTGCCAACATTTCCTGAACATTCGGGGGTGTAGGATGCATATTTCGTGACAAAAATATTTTTGGGAATTTCAGTGGTCTAGTATGCGGGTTAATGCCCCTTTCAGGCTGCAAATGTTTTTGGGACAATCATAGCTCTCTGACAATATTTGTGGGCCACCAACATTTTCTGGACTTTAGGGGGTCTAGGATGCCTGTAAAGCCATTTTTTGGGCCTCCAAAGATTTCTACATTTTTGCAGGCCTAAAATGCATTTTAAGGCCTTTTTTGAGCTGCCAACATTTCCTGAACATTCGGGGGTGTAGGATGCATATTTCGTGACAAAAATATTTTTGGGAATTTCAGTGGTCTAGTATGCGGGTTAATGCCCCTTTCAGGCTGCAAATGTTTTTGGGACAATCAGAGCTCTCTGACACCATTTGTGGGCCACCAACATTTTCTGGACTTTAGGGGGTCTAGGATGCCTGTAAAGCCCTTTTTTGGGCCTCCAACGTTTTCTACATTTTTGCAGGCCTAAAATGCATTTTAGGGACTTTTTTGGGCTGCCAACATTTCCTGAACATTCGGGGGTGTAGGATGCATATTTCGTGACAAAAATATTTTTGGGAATTTCAGTGGTCTAGTATGCGGGTTAATGCCCCTTTCAGGCTGCAAATGTTTTTGGGACAATCAGAGCTCTCTGACACCATTTGTGGGCCACCAACATTTTCTGGACTTTAGGGGGTCTAGGATGCCTGTAAAGCCCTTTTTTGGGCCTCCAAAGATTTCTACATTTTTGCAGGCCTAAAATGCATTTTAAGGCCTTTTTTGAGCTGCCAATATTTCCTGAACATTCGGGGGTGTAGGATGCATATTTCGTGACAAAAATATTTTTGGGAATTTCAGTGGTCTAGTATGCGGGTTAATGCCCCTTTCAGGCTGCAAATGTTTTTGGGACAATCAGAGCTCTCTGACAATATTTGTGGGCCACCAACATTTTCTGGACTTTAGGGGGTCTAGGATGCCTGTAAAGCCATTTTTTGGGCCTCCAAAGATTTCTACATTTTTGCAGGCCTAAAATGCATTTTAAGGCCTTTTTTGAGCTGCCAACATTTCCTGAACATTCGGGGGTGTAGGATGCATATTTCGTGACAAAAATATTTTTGGGAATTTCAGTGGTCTAGTATGCGGGTTAATGCCCCTTTCAGGCTGCAAATGTTTTTGGGACAATCAGAGCTCTCTGACACCATTTGTGGGCCACCAACATTTTCTGGACTTTAGGGGGTCTAGGATGCCTGTAAAGCCCTTTTTTGGGCCTCCAAAGATTTCTACATTTTTGCAGGCCTAAAATGCATTTTAAGGCCTTTTTTGAGCTGCCAACATTTCCTGAACATTCGGGGGTGTAGGATGCATATTTCGTGACAAAAATATTTTTGGGAATTTCAGTGGTCTAGTATGCGGGTTAATGCCCCTTTCAGGCTGCAAATGATTTTGGGACAATCAGAGCTCTCTGACACAGTTATTGGGCCACCAACATTGTCTGGACTTTAGGGGGTCTAGGATGCCTGTAAAGCCCTTTTTTGGGCCTCCAAAGATTTCTACATTTTTGCAGGCCTAAAATGCATTTTAAGGCCTTTTTTGAGCTGCCAACATTTCCTGAACATTCGGGGGTGTAGGATGCATATTTCGTGACAAAAATATTTTTGGGAATTTCAGTGGTCTAGTATGCGGGTTAATGCCCCTTTCAGGCTGCAAATGTTTTTGGGACAATCAGAGCTCTCTGACACCATTTGTGGGCCACCAACATTTTCTGGCCTTTAGGGGGTCTAGGATGCCTGTAAAGCCATTTTTTGGGCCTCCAAAGATTTCTACATTTTTGCAGGCCTAAAATGCATTTTAAGGCCTTTTTTGAGCTGCCAACATTTCCTGAACATTCGGGGGTGTAGGATGCATATTTCGTGACAAAAATATTTTTGGGAATTTCAGTGGTCTAGTATGCGGGTTAATGCCCCTTTCAGGCTGCAAATGATTTTGGGACAATCAGAGCTCTCTGACACAGTTATTGGGCCACCAACATTGTCTGGACTTTAGGGGGTCTAGGATGCCTGTAAAGCCCTTTTTTGGGCCTCCAAAGTTTTCTACATTTTTGCAGGCCTAAAATGCATTTTAAGGCCTTTTTTGAGCTGCCAACATTTCCTGAACATTCGGGGGTGCAGGATGCATATTTCGTGACAAAAATATTTTTGGGAATTTCCGTGGTCTAGGATTTGGTTTAATGCCCCTTTCAGGCTGCAAGTGTTTTTGGGACAATCAGAGGTCTCTGACACCATTTGTGGGACACCAACATTTTCTGGACTTTAGGGGGTCTAGGATGCCTGTAAAGCCCTTTTTTGGGGCTCCAAAGTTTTCTACATTTTTGCAGGCCTAAAATGCATTTTAAGGCCTTATTTGAGCTGCCAACATTTCCTGAACATTCGGGGGTGTAGGATGCATATTTCGTGACAAAAAATTTTTTGGGAATTTCAGTGGTCTAGTATGCGGGTTAATGCCCCTTTCAGGCTGCAAATGTTTTTGGGACAATCAGAGCTCTCTGACACCATTTGTGGGCCACCAACATTTTCTGGACTTTAGGGGGTCTAGGATGCCTGTAAAGCCCTTTTTTGGGCCTCCAAAGTTTTCTACATTTTTGCAGGCCTAAAATGCATTTTAAGGACTTTTTTGGGCTGCCAACATTTTCTGAACTTTCAGGGGTGTAGGATGCATATTTCGTGACAAAAATATTTTTGGGAATTTCCGTGGTCTAGGATTTGGTTTAATGCCCCTTTCAGGCTGCAAATGTTTTTGGGACAATCAGAGCTCTCTGACAATATTTGTGGGCCACCAACATTTTCTGGACTTTAGGGGGTCTAGGATGCCTGTAAAGCCATTTTTTGGGCCTCCAAAGATTTCTACATTTTTGCAGGCCTAAAATGCATTTTAAGGCCTTTTTTGAGCTGCCAACATTTCCTGAACATTCGGGGGTGTAGGATGCATATTTCGTGACAAAAATATTTTTGGGAATTTCAGTGGTCTAGTATGCGGGTTAATGCCCCTTTCAGGCTGCAAATGTTTTTGGGACAATCAGAGCTCTCTGACACCATTTGTGGGCCACCAACATTTTCTGGACTTTAGGGGGTCTAGGATGCCTGTAAAGCCCTTTTTTGGGCCTCCAAAGACTTCTACATTTTTGCAGGCCTAAAATGCATTTTAAGGCCTTTTTTGAGCTGCCAACATTTCCTGAACATTCGGGGGTGTAGGATGCATATTTCGTGACAAAAATATTTTTGGGAATTTCAGTGGTCTAGTATGCGGGTTAATGCCCCTTTCAGGCTGCAAATGATTTTGGGACAATCAGAGCTCTCTGACACCATTTGTGGGCCACCAACATTTTCTGGACTTTAGGGGGTCTAGGATGCCTGTAAAGCCATTTTTTGGGCCTCCAAAGATTTCTACATTTTTGCAGGCCTAAAATGCATTTTAAGGCCTTTTTTGAGCTGCCAACATTTCCTGAACATTCGGGGGTGTAGGATGCATATTTCGTGACAAAAATATTTTTGGGAATTTCAGTGGTCTAATAGCGGGTTAATGCCCCTTTCAGGCTGCAAATGTTTTTGGGACAATCAGAGCTCTCTGACACCATTTGTGGGCCACCAACATTTTCTGGACTTTAGGGGGTCTAGGATGCCTGTAAAGCCATTTTTTGGGCCTCCAAAGATTTCTACATTTTTGCAGGCCTAAAATGCATTTTAAGGCCTTTTTTGAGCTGCCAACATTTCCTGAACATTCGGGGGTGTAGGATGCATATTTCGTGACAAAAATATTTTTGGGAATTTCAGTGGTCTAGTATGCGGGTTAATGCCCCTTTCAGGCTGCAAATGTTTTTGGGACAATCAGAGCTCTCTGACACCATTTGTGGGCCACCAACATTTTCTGGACTTTAGGGGGTCTAGGATGCCTGTAAAGCCCTTTTTTGGGCCTCCAAAGATTTCTACATTTTTGCAGGCCTAAAATGCATTTTAAGGCCTTTTTTGAGCTGCCAACATTTCCTGAACATTCGGGGGTGTAGGATGCATATTTCGTGACAAAAATATTTTTGGGAATTTCAGTGGTCTAGTATGCGGGTTAATGCCCCTTTCAGGCTGCAAATGATTTTGGGACAATCAGAGCTCTCTGACACAGTTATTGGGCCACCAACATTGTCTGGACTTTAGGGGGTCTAGGATGCCTGTAAAGCCCTTTTTTGGGCCTCCAAAGTTTTCTACATTTTTGCAGGCCTAAAATGCATTTTAAGGCCTTTTTTGAGCTGCCAACATTTCCTGAACATTCGGGGGTGCAGGATGCATATTTCGTGACAAAAATATTTTTGGGAATTTCCGTGGTCTAGGATTTGGTTTAATGCCCCTTTCAGGCTGCAAGTGTTTTTGGGACAATCAGAGGTCTCTGACACCATTTGTGGGACACCAACATTTTCTGGACTTTAGGGGGTCTAGGATGCCTGTAAAGCCCTTTTTTGGGGCTCCAAAGTTTTCTACATTTTTGCAGGCCTAAAATGCATTTTAAGGCCTTATTTGAGCTGCCAACATTTCCTGAACATTCGGGGGTGTAGGATGCATATTTCGTGACAAGAATTTTTTTGGGAATTTCAGTGGTCTAGTATGCGGGTTAATGCCCCTTTCAGGCTGCAAATGTTTTTGGGACAATCAGAGCTCTCTGACACCATTTGTGGGCCACCAACATTTTCTGGACTTTAGGGGGTCTAGGATGCCTGTAAAGCCCTTTTTTGGGCCTCCAAAGTTTTCTACATTTTTGCAGGCCTAAAATGCATTTTAAGGACTTTTTTGGGCTGCCAACATTTTCTGAACTTTCAGGGGTGTAGGATGCATATTTCGTGACAAAAATATTTTTGGGAATTTCCGTGGTCTAGGATTTGGTTTAATGCCCCTTTCAGGCTGCAAGTGTTTTTGGGACAATCAGAGGTCTCTGACACCATTTGTGGGACACCAACATTTTCTTGACTTTAGGGGGTCTAGGATGCCTGTAAAGCCCTTTTTTGGGGCTCCAAAGTTTTCTACATTTTTGCAGGCCTAAAATGCATTTTAAGGCCTTTTTTGAGCTGCCAAAATTTCCTGAACATTCGGGGGTGTAGGATGCATATTTCGTGATAAAAATGTTTTTGGGAATTTCAGTGGTCTAGTATGCGGGTTAATGCCCCTTTCAGGCTGCAAATGTTTTTGGGACAATCAGAGCTCTCTGACACCATTTGTGGGCCACCAACATTTTCTGGACTTTAGGGAGTCTAGGATGCCTGTAAAGCCCTTTTTTGGGCCTCCAAAGTTTTCTACATTTTTGCAGGCCTAAAATGCATTTTAAGGACTTTTTTGGGCTGCCAACATTTTCTGAACTTTCAGGGGTGTAGGATGCATATTTCGTGACAAAAATATTTTTGGGAATTTCCGTGGTCTAGGATTTGGTTTAATGCCCCTTTCAGGCTGCAAGTGTTTTTGGGACAATCAGAGGTCTCTGACACAATTTGTGGGACACCAACATTTTCTTGACTTTAGGGGGTCTAGGATGCCTGTAAAGCCCTTTTTTGGGCCTCCAAAGTTTTCTACATTTTTGCCGGCCTAAAATGCATTTTAAGGCCTTTTTTGAGCTGTCAACATTTCCTGAACATTCGGGGTGTATGATGCATATTTCGTGACAAAAATATTTTTGGGAATTTCAGTGGTCTAGTATGCGGGTTAATGCCCCTTTCAGGCTGCAAATGTTTTTGGGACAATCAGAGCTCTCTGACACCATTTGTGGGCCACCAACATTTTCTGGACTTTAGGGGGGCTAGGATGCCTGTAAAGCCCTTTTTTGGGCCTCCAAAGATTTCTACATTTTTGCAGGCCTAAAATGCATTTTAAGGACTTTTTTGAGCTGCCAACATTTCCTGAACATTCGGGGGTGTAGGATGCATATTTCGTGACAAAAATATTTTTGGGAATTTCAGTGGTCTAGTATGCGGGTTAATGCCCCTTTCAGGCTGCAAATGTTTTTGGGACAATCAGAGCTCTCTGACACCATTTGTGGGCCACCAACATTTTCTGGACTTTAGGGGGTCTAGGATGCCTGTAAAGCCCTTTTTTGGGCCTCCAAAGATTTCTACATTTTTGCAGGCCTAAAATGCATTTTAAGGCCTTTTTTGAGCTGCCAACATTTCCTGAACATTCGGGGGTGTAGGATGCATATTTCGTGACAAAAATATTTTTGGGAATTTCAGTGGTCTAGTATGCGGGTTAATGCCCCTTTCAGGCTGCAAATGTTTTTGGGACAATCAGAGCTCTCTGACAATATTTGTGGGCCACCAACATTTTCTGGACTTTAGGGGGTCTAGGATGCCTGTAAAGCCATTTTTTGGGCCTCCAAAGATTTCTACATTTTTGCAGGCCTAAAATGCATTTTAAGGCCTTTTTTGAGCTGCCAACATTTCCTGAACATTCGGGGGTGTAGGATGCATATTTCGTGACAAAAATATTTTTGGGAATTTCAGTGGTCTAGTATGCGGGTTAATGCCCCTTTCAGGCTGCAAATGTTTTTGGGACAATCAGAGCTCTCTGACACCATTTGTGGGCCACCAACATTTTCTGGACTTTAGGGGGTCTAGGATGCCTGTAAAGCCCTTTTTTGGGCCTCCAAAGATTTCTACATTTTTGCAGGCCTAAAATGCATTTTAAGGCCTTTTTTGAGCTGCCAACATTTCCTGAACATTCGGGGGTGTAGGATGCATATTTCGTGACAAAAATATTTTTGGGAATTTCAGTGGTCTAGTATGCGGGTTAATGCCCCTTTCAGGCTGCAAATGATTTTGGGACAATCAGAGCTCTCTGACACAGTTATTGGGCCACCAACATTGTCTGGACTTTAGGGGGTCTAGGATGCCTGTAAAGCCCTTTTTTGGGCCTCCAAAGATTTCTACATTTTTGCAGGCCTAAAATGCATTTTAAGGCCTTTTTTGAGCTGCCAACATTTCCTGAACATTCGGGGGTGTAGGATGCATATTTCGTGACAAAAATATTTTTGGGAATTTCAGTGGTCTAGTATGCGGGTTAATGCCCCTTTCAGGCTGCAAATGATTTTGGGACAATCAGAGCTCTCTGACACAGTTATTGGGCCACCAACATTGTCTGGACTTTAGGGGGTCTACGATGCCTGTAAAGCCCTTTTTTGGGCCTCCAAAGTTTTCTACATTTTTGCAGGCCTAAAATGCATTTTAAGGCCTTTTTTGAGCTGCCAACATTTCCTGAACATTCGGGGGTGCAGGATGCATATTTCGTGACAAAAATATTTTTGGGAATTTCCGTGGTCTAGGATTTGGTTTAATGCCCCTTTCAGGCTGCAAGTGTTTTTGGGACAATCAGAGGTCTCTGACACCATTTGTGGGACACCAACATTTTCTGGACTTTAGGGGGTCTAGGATGCCTGTAAAGCCCTTTTTTGGGGCTCCAAAGTTTTCTACATTTTTGCAGGCCTAAAATGCATTTTAAGGCCTTATTTGAGCTGCCAACATTTCCTGAACATTCGGGGGTGTAGGATGCATATTTCGTGACAAAAAAATTTTTGGGAATTTCAGTGGTCTAGTATGCGGGTTAATGCCCCTTTCAGGCTGCAAATGTTTTTGGGACAATCAGAGCTCTCTGACACCATTTGTGGGCCACCAACATTTTCTGGACTTTAGGGGGTCTAGGATGCCTGTAAAGCCCTTTTTTGGGCCTCCAAAGTTTTCTACATTTTTGCAGGCCTAAAATGCATTTTAAGGCCTTTTTTGGGCTGCCAACATTTTCTGAACTTTCAGGGGTGTAGGATGCATATTTCGTGACTAAAATATTTTTGGGAATTTCCGTGGTCTAGGATTTGGTTTAATGCCCCTTTCAGGCTGCAAGTGTTTTTGGGACAATCAGAGGTCTCTGACACCATTTGTGGGACACCAACATTTTCTGGACTTTAGGGGGTCTAGGATGCCTGTAAAGCCCTTTTTTGGGGCTCCAAAGTTTTCTACATTTTTGCAGGCCTAAAATGCATTTTAAGGCCTTTTTTGAGCTGCCAACATTTCCTGAACATTCGGGGGTGTAGGATGCATATTTCGTGACAAAAATATTTTTGGGAATTTCAGTGGTCTAGTATGCGGGTTAATGCCCCTTTCAGGCTGCAAATGTTTTTGGGACAATCAGAGCTCTCTGACACCATTTGTGGGCCACCAACATTTTCTGGACTTTAGGGGGTCTAGGATGCCTGTAAAGCCCTTTTTTGGGCCTCCAAAGTTTTCAACATTTTTGCAGGCCTAAAATGCATTTTAAGGACTTTTTTGGGCTGCCAACATTTTCTGAACTTTCAGGGGTGTAGGATGCATATTTCGTGACAAAAATATTTTTGGGAATTTCCGTGGTCTAGGATTTGGTTTAATGCCCCTTTCAGGCTGCAAGTGTTTTTGGGACAATCAGAGGTCTCTGACACCATTTGTGGGACACCAACATTTTCTGGACTTTAGGGGGTCTAGGATGCCTGTAAAGCCCTTTTTTGGGCCTCCAAAGTTTTCTACATTTTTGCAGGCCTAAAATGCATTTTAAGACCTTTTTTGAGCTACCAACATTTCCTGAACATTCGGGGTGTAGGATGCATATTTCGTGACAAAAATATTTTTGGGAATTTCAGTGGTCTAGTATGCGGGTTAATGCCCCTTTCAGGCTGCAAATGTTTTTGGGACAATCAGAGCTCTCTGACACCATTTGTGGGCCACCAACATTTTCTGGACTTTAGGGGGTCTAGGATGCCTGTAAAGCCCTTTTTTGGGCCTCCAAAGATTTCTACATTTTTGCAGGCCTAAAATGCATTTTAAGGCCTTTTTTGAGCTGCCAACATTTCCTGAACATTCGGGGGTGTAGGATGCATATTTCGTGACAAAAATATTTTTGGGAATTTCAGTGGTCTAGTATGCGGGTTAATGCCCCTTTCAGGCTGCAAATGTTTTTGGGACAATCAGAGCTCTCTGACACCATTTGTGGGCCACCAACATTTTCTGGACTTTAGGGGGTCTAGGATGCCTGTAAAGCCCTTTTTTGGGCCTCCAAAGTTTTCTACATTTTTGCAGGCCTAAAATGCATTTTAAGGCCTTTTTTGGGCTGCCAACATTTTCTGAACCTTCAGGGGTGTAGGATGCATATTTCGTGACAAAAATATTTTTGGGAATTTCCGTGGTCTAGGATTTGGTTTAATGCCCCTTTCAGGCTGCAAGTGTTTTTGGGACAATCAGAGGTCTCTGACACCATTTGTGGGACACCAACATTTTCTGGACTTTAGGGGGTCTACGATGCCTGTAAAGCCCTTTTTTGGGGCTAGTTTTCTACATTTTTGCAGGCCTAAAATGCATTTTAAGGCCTTTTTTGAGCTGCCAACATTTCCTGAACATTCGGGGGTGTAGGATGCATATTTCGTGACAAAAATATTTTTGGGAATTTCAGTGGTCTAGTATGCGGGTTAATGCCCCTTTCAGGCTGCAAATGTTTTTGGGACAATCAGAGCTCTCTGACACCATTTGTGGGCCACCAACATTTTCTGGACTTTAGGGGGTCTAGGATGCCTGTAAAGCCCTTTTTTGGGCCTCCAAAGTTTTCTACATTTTTGCAGGCCTAAAATGCATTTTAGGGACTTTTTTGGGCTGCCAACATTTTCTGAACTTTCAGGGGTGCAGGATGCATATTTCGTGACAAAAATATTTTTGGGAATTTCCGTGGTCTAGGATTTGGTTTAATGCCCCTTTCAGGCTGCAAGTGTTTTTGGGACAATCAGAGGTCTCTGACACCATTTGTGGGACACCAACATTTTCTTGACTTTAGGGGGTCTAGGATGCCTGTAAAGCCCTTTTTTGGGCCTCCAAAGATTTCTACATTTTTGCAGGCCTAAAATGCATTTTAAGGACTTTTTTGAGCTGCCAACATTTCCTGAACATTCGGGGGTGTAGGATGCATATTTCGTGACAAAAATATTTTTGGGAATTTCAGTGGTCTAGTATGCGGGTTAATGCCCCTTTCAGGCTGCAAATGTTTTTGGGACAATCAGAGCTCTCTGACACCATTTGTGGGCCACCAACATTTTCTGGACTTTAGGGGGTCTAGGATGCCTGTAAAGCCCTTTTTTGGGCCTCCAAAGATTTCTACATTTTTGCAGGCCTAAAATGCATTTTAAGGCCTTTTTTGAGCTGCCAACATTTCCTGAACATTCGGGGGTGTAGGATGCATATTTCGTGACAAAAATATTTTTGGGAATTTCAGTGGTCTAGTATGCGGGTTAATGCCCCTTTCAGGCTGCAAATGTTTTTGGGACAATCAGAGCTCTCTGACACCATTTGTGGGCCACCAACATTTTCTGGACTTTAGGGGGTCTAGGATGCCTGTAAAGCCCTTTTTTGGGCCTCCAAAGTTTTCTACATTTTTGCAGGCCTAAAATGCATTTTAGGGACTTTTTTGGGCTGCCAACATTTTCTGAACTTTCAGGGGTGCAGGATGCATATTTCGTGACAAAAATATTTTTGGGAATTTCCGTGGTCTAGGATTTGGTTTAATGCCCCTTTCAGGCTGCAAGTGTTTTTGGGACAATCAGAGGTCTCTGACACCATTTGTGGGACACCAACATTTTCTTGACTTTAGGGGGTCTAGGATGCCTGTAAAGCCCTTTTTTGGGCCTCCAAAGATTTCTACATTTTTGCAGGCCTAAAATGCATTTTAAGGACTTTTTTGAGCTGCCAACATTTCCTGAACATTCGGGGGTGTAGGATGCATATTTCGTGACAAAAATATTTTTGGGAATTTCAGTGGTCTAGTATGCGGGTTAATGCCCCTTTCAGGCTGCAAATGTTTTTGGGACAATCAGAGCTCTCTGACACCATTTGTGGGCCACCAACATTTTCTGGACTTTAGGGGGTCTAGGATGCCTGTAAAGCCCTTTTTTGGGCCTCCAAAGATTTCTACATTTTTGCAGGCCTAAAATGCATTTTAAGGCCTTTTTTGAGCTGCCAACATTTCCTGAACATTCGGGGGTGTAGGATGCATATTTCGTGACAAAAATATTTTTGGGAATTTCAGTGGTCTAGTATGCGGGTTAATGCCCCTTTCAGGCTGCAAATGTTTTTGGGACAATCATAGCTCTCTGACAATATTTGTGGGCCACCAACATTTTCTGGACTTTAGGGGGTCTAGGATGCCTGTAAAGCCATTTTTTGGGCCTCCAAAGATTTCTACATTTTTGCAGGCCTAAAATGCATTTTAAGGCCTTTTTTGAGCTGCCAACATTTCCTGAACATTCGGGGGTGTAGGATGCATATTTCGTGACAAAAATATTTTTGGGAATTTCAGTGGTCTAGTATGCGGGTTAATGCCCCTTTCAGGCTGCAAATGTTTTTGGGACAATCAGAGCTCTCTGACACCATTTGTGGGCCACCAACATTTTCTGGACTTTAGGGGGTCTAGGATGCCTGTAAAGCCCTTTTTTGGGCCTCCAACGTTTTCTACATTTTTGCAGGCCTAAAATGCATTTTAGGGACTTTTTTGGGCTGCCAACATTTCCTGAACATTCGGGGGTGTAGGATGCATATTTCGTGACAAAAATATTTTTGGGAATTTCAGTGGTCTAGTATGCGGGTTAATGCCCCTTTCAGGCTGCAAATGTTTTTGGGACAATCAGAGCTCTCTGACACCATTTGTGGGCCACCAACATTTTCTGGACTTTAGGGGGTCTAGGATGCCTGTAAAGCCCTTTTTTGGGCCTCCAAAGATTTCTACATTTTTGCAGGCCTAAAATGCATTTTAAGGCCTTTTTTGAGCTGCCAATATTTCCTGAACATTCGGGGGTGTAGGATGCATATTTCGTGACAAAAATATTTTTGGGAATTTCAGTGGTCTAGTATGCGGGTTAATGCCCCTTTCAGGCTGCAAATGTTTTTGGGACAATCAGAGCTCTCTGACAATATTTGTGGGCCACCAACATTTTCTGGACTTTAGGGGGTCTAGGATGCCTGTAAAGCCATTTTTTGGGCCTCCAAAGATTTCTACATTTTTGCAGGCCTAAAATGCATTTTAAGGCCTTTTTTGAGCTGCCAACATTTCCTGAACATTCGGGGGTGTAGGATGCATATTTCGTGACAAAAATATTTTTGGGAATTTCAGTGGTCTAGTATGCGGGTTAATGCCCCTTTCAGGCTGCAAATGTTTTTGGGACAATCAGAGCTCTCTGACACCATTTGTGGGCCACCAACATTTTCTGGACTTTAGGGGGTCTAGGATGCCTGTAAAGCCCTTTTTTGGGCCTCCAAAGATTTCTACATTTTTGCAGGCCTAAAATGCATTTTAAGGCCTTTTTTGAGCTGCCAACATTTCCTGAACATTCGGGGGTGTAGGATGCATATTTCGTGACAAAAATATTTTTGGGAATTTCAGTGGTCTAGTATGCGGGTTAATGCCCCTTTCAGGCTGCAAATGATTTTGGGACAATCAGAGCTCTCTGACACAGTTATTGGGCCACCAACATTGTCTGGACTTTAGGGGGTCTAGGATGCCTGTAAAGCCCTTTTTTGGGCCTCCAAAGATTTCTACATTTTTGCAGGCCTAAAATGCATTTTAAGGCCTTTTTTGAGCTGCCAACATTTCCTGAACATTCGGGGGTGTAGGATGCATATTTCGTGACAAAAATATTTTTGGGAATTTCAGTGGTCTAGTATGCGGGTTAATGCCCCTTTCAGGCTGCAAATGTTTTTGGGACAATCAGAGCTCTCTGACACCATTTGTGGGCCACCAACATTTTCTGGCCTTTAGGGGGTCTAGGATGCCTGTAAAGCCATTTTTTGGGCCTCCAAAGATTTCTACATTTTTGCAGGCCTAAAATGCATTTTAAGGCCTTTTTTGAGCTGCCAACATTTCCTGAACATTCGGGGGTGTAGGATGCATATTTCGTGACAAAAATATTTTTGGGAATTTCAGTGGTCTAGTATGCGGGTTAATGCCCCTTTCAGGCTGCAAATGTTTTTGGGACAATCAGAGCTCTCTGACACCATTTGTGGGCCACCAACATTTTCTGGACTTTAGGGGGTCTAGGATGCCTGTAAAGCCCTTTTTTGGGCCTCCAAAGATTTCTACATTTTTGCAGGCCTAAAATGCATTTTAAGACCTTTTTTGAGCTGCCAACATTTCCTGAACATTCGGGGGTGTAGGATGCATATTTCGTGACAAAAATATTTTTGGGAATTTCAGTGGTCTAGTATGCGGGTTAATGCCCCTTTCAGGCTGCAAATGATTTTGGGACAATCAGAGCTCTCTGACACAGTTATTGGGCCACCAACATTGTCTGGACTTTAGGGGGTCTAGGATGCCTGTAAAGCCCTTTTTTGGGCCTCCAAAGTTTTCTACATTTTTGCAGGCCTAAAATGCATTTTAAGGCCTTTTTTGAGCTGCCAACATTTCCTGAACATTCGGGGGTGCAGGATGCATATTTCGTGACAAAAATATTTTTGGGAATTTCCGTGGTCTAGGATTTGGTTTAATGCCCCTTTCAGGCTGCAAGTGTTTTTGGGACAATCAGAGGTCTCTGACACCATTTGTGGGACACCAACATTTTCTGGACTTTAGGGGGTCTAGGATGCCTGTAAAGCCCTTTTTTGGGGCTCCAAAGTTTTCTACATTTTTGCAGGCCTAAAATGCATTTTAAGGCCTTATTTGAGCTGCCAACATTTCCTGAACATTCGGGGGTGTAGGATGCATATTTCGTGACAAAAAATTTTTTGGGAATTTCAGTGGTCTAGTATGCGGGTTAATGCCCCTTTCAGGCTGCAAATGTTTTTGGGACAATCAGAGCTCTCTGACACCATTTGTGGGCCACCAACATTTTCTGGACTTTAGGGGGTCTAGGATGCCTGTAAAGCCCTTTTTTGGGCCTCCAAAGTTTTCTACATTTTTGCAGGCCTAAAATGCATTTTAAGGACTTTTTTGGGCTGCCAACATTTTCTGAACTTTCAGGGGTGTAGGATGCATATTTCGTGACAAAAATATTTTTGGGAATTTCCGTGGTCTAGGATTTGGTTTAATGCCCCTTTCAGGCTGCAAATGTTTTTGGGACAATCAGAGCTCTCTGACAATATTTGTGGGCCACCAACATTTTCTGGACTTTAGGGGGTCTAGGATGCCTGTAAAGCCATTTTTTGGGCCTCCAAAGATTTCTACATTTTTGCAGGCCTAAAATGCATTTTAAGGCCTTTTTTGAGCTGCCAACATTTCCTGAACATTCGGGGGTGTAGGATGCATATTTCGTGACAAAAATATTTTTGGGAATTTCAGTGGTCTAGTATGCGGGTTAATGCCCCTTTCAGGCTGCAAATGTTTTTGGGACAATCAGAGCTCTCTGACACCATTTGTGGGCCACCAACATTTTCTGGACTTTAGGGGGTCTAGGATGCCTGTAAAGCCCTTTTTTGGGCCTCCAAAGACTTCTACATTTTTGCAGGCCTAAAATGCATTTTAAGGCCTTTTTTGAGCTGCCAACATTTCCTGAACATTCGGGGGTGTAGGATGCATATTTCGTGACAAAAATATTTTTGGGAATTTCAGTGGTCTAGTATGCGGGTTAATGCCCCTTTCAGGCTGCAAATGATTTTGGGACAATCAGAGCTCTCTGACACCATTTGTGGGCCACCAACATTTTCTGGACTTTAGGGGGTCTAGGATGCCTGTAAAGCCATTTTTTGGGCCTCCAAAGATTTCTACATTTTTGCAGGCCTAAAATGCATTTTAAGGCCTTTTTTGAGCTGCCAACATTTCCTGAACATTCGGGGGTGTAGGATGCATATTTCGTGACAAAAATATTTTTGGGAATTTCAGTGGTCTAATAGCGGGTTAATGCCCCTTTCAGGCTGCAAATGTTTTTGGGACAATCAGAGCTCTCTGACACCATTTGTGGGCCACCAACATTTTCTGGACTTTAGGGGGTCTAGGATGCCTGTAAAGCCATTTTTTGGGCCTCCAAAGATTTCTACATTTTTGCAGGCCTAAAATGCATTTTAAGGCCTTTTTTGAGCTGCCAACATTTCCTGAACATTCGGGGGTGTAGGATGCATATTTCGTGACAAAAATATTTTTGGGAATTTCAGTGGTCTAGTATGCGGGTTAATGCCCCTTTCAGGCTGCAAATGTTTTTGGGACAATCAGAGCTCTCTGACACCATTTGTGGGCCACCAACATTTTCTGGACTTTAGGGGGTCTAGGATGCCTGTAAAGCCCTTTTTTGGGCCTCCAAAGATTTCTACATTTTTGCAGGCCTAAAATGCATTTTAAGGCCTTTTTTGAGCTGCCAACATTTCCTGAACATTCGGGGGTGTAGGATGCATATTTCGTGACAAAAATATTTTTGGGAATTTCAGTGGTCTAGTATGCGGGTTAATGCCCCTTTCAGGCTGCAAATGATTTTGGGACAATCAGAGCTCTCTGACACAGTTATTGGGCCACCAACATTGTCTGGACTTTAGGGGGTCTAGGATGCCTGTAAAGCCCTTTTTTGGGCCTCCAAAGTTTTCTACATTTTTGCAGGCCTAAAATGCATTTTAAGGCCTTTTTTGAGCTGCCAACATTTCCTGAACATTCGGGGGTGCAGGATGCATATTTCGTGACAAAAATATTTTTGGGAATTTCCGTGGTCTAGGATTTGGTTTAATGCCCCTTTCAGGCTGCAAGTGTTTTTGGGACAATCAGAGGTCTCTGACACCATTTG
The DNA here is from genome assembly GCF_040938575.1 of Ambystoma mexicanum. Taxonomy (NCBI): domain Eukaryota; kingdom Metazoa; phylum Chordata; class Amphibia; order Caudata; family Ambystomatidae; genus Ambystoma; species Ambystoma mexicanum. Next base: position 550,998,395 of record NC_090936.1, on the reverse strand, counting down.
TGGGACACCAACATTTTCTGGACTTTAGGGGGTCTAGGATGCCTGTAAAGCCCTTTTTTGGGGCTCCAAAGTTTTCTACATTTTTGCAGGCCTAAAATGCATTTTAAGGCCTTATTTGAGCTGCCAACATTTCCTGAACATTCGGGGGTGTAGGATGCATATTTCGTGACAAGAATTTTTTTGGGAATTTCAGTGGTCTAGTATGCGGGTTAATGCCCCTTTCAGGCTGCAAATGTTTTTGGGACAATCAGAGCTCTCTGACACCATTTGTGGGCCACCAACATTTTCTGGACTTTAGGGGGTCTAGGATGCCTGTAAAGCCCTTTTTTGGGCCTCCAAAGTTTTCTACATTTTTGCAGGCCTAAAATGCATTTTAAGGACTTTTTTGGGCTGCCAACATTTTCTGAACTTTCAGGGGTGTAGGATGCATATTTCGTGACAAAAATATTTTTGGGAATTTCCGTGGTCTAGGATTTGGTTTAATGCCCCTTTCAGGCTGCAAGTGTTTTTGGGACAATCAGAGGTCTCTGACACCATTTGTGGGACACCAACATTTTCTTGACTTTAGGGGGTCTAGGATGCCTGTAAAGCCCTTTTTTGGGGCTCCAAAGTTTTCTACATTTTTGCAGGCCTAAAATGCATTTTAAGGCCTTTTTTGAGCTGCCAAAATTTCCTGAACATTCGGGGGTGTAGGATGCATATTTCGTGATAAAAATGTTTTTGGGAATTTCAGTGGTCTAGTATGCGGGTTAATGCCCCTTTCAGGCTGCAAATGTTTTTGGGACAATCAGAGCTCTCTGACACCATTTGTGGGCCACCAACATTTTCTGGACTTTAGGGAGTCTAGGATGCCTGTAAAGCCCTTTTTTGGGCCTCCAAAGTTTTCTACATTTTTGCAGGCCTAAAATGCATTTTAAGGACTTTTTTGGGCTGCCAACATTTTCTGAACTTTCAGGGGTGTAGGATGCATATTTCGTGACAAAAATATTTTTGGGAATTTCCGTGGTCTAGGATTTGGTTTAATGCCCCTTTCAGGCTGCAAGTGTTTTTGGGACAATCAGAGGTCTCTGACACAATTTGTGGGACACCAACATTTTCTTGACTTTAGGGGGTCTAGGATGCCTGTAAAGCCCTTTTTTGGGCCTCCAAAGTTTTCTACATTTTTGCCGGCCTAAAATGCATTTTAAGGCCTTTTTTGAGCTGTCAACATTTCCTGAACATTCGGGGTGTATGATGCATATTTCGTGACAAAAATATTTTTGGGAATTTCAGTGGTCTAGTATGCGGGTTAATGCCCCTTTCAGGCTGCAAATGTTTTTGGGACAATCAGAGCTCTCTGACACCATTTGTGGGCCACCAACATTTTCTGGACTTTAGGGGGGCTAGGATGCCTGTAAAGCCCTTTTTTGGGCCTCCAAAGATTTCTACATTTTTGCAGGCCTAAAATGCATTTTAAGGCCTTTTTTGAGCTGCCAACATTTCCTGAACATTCGGTGGTGCAGGATGCATATTTCGTGACAAAAATAATTTTGGGAATTTCCGTGGTCTAGGATTTGGTTTAATGCCCCTTTCAGGCTGCAAGTGTTTTTGGGACAATCAGAGGTCTCTGACACCATTTGTGGGCCACCAACATTTTCTGGACTTTAGGGGGTCTAGGATGCCTGTAAAGCCCTTTTTGGGCCTCCAAAGTTTTCTACATTTTTGCAGGCCTAAAATGCATTTTAAGGCCTTTTTTGGGCTGCCAACATTTTCTGAACTTTCAGGGGTGTAGGATGCATATTTCGTGACTAAAATATTTTTGGGAATTTCCGTGGTCTAGGATTTGGTTTAATGCCCCTTTCAGGCTGCAAGTGTTTTTGGGACAATCAGAGGTCTCTGACACCATTTGTGGGACACCAACATTTTCTGGACTTAAGGGGGTCTAGGATGCCTGTAAAGCCCTTTTTTGGGGCTCCAAAGTTTTCTACATTTTTGCAGGCCTAAAATGCATTTTAAGGCCTTTTTTGAGCTGCCAACATTTCCTGAACATTCGGGGGTGTAGGATGCATATTTCGTGACAAAAATATTTTTGGGAATTTCAGTGGTCTAGTATGCGGGTTAATGCCCCTTTCAGGCTGCAAATGTTTTTGGGACAATCAGAGCTCTCTGACACCATTTGTGGGCCACCAACATTTTCTGGACTTTAGGGGGTCTAGGATGCCTGTAAAGCCCTTTTTTGGGCCTCCAAAGTTTTCAACATTTTTGCAGGCCTAAAATGCATTTTAAGGACTTTTTTGGGCTGCCAACATTTTCTGAACTTTCAGGGGTGCAGGATGCATATTTCGTGACAAAAATATTTTTGGGAATTTCCGTGGTCTAGGATTTGGTTTAATGCCCCTTTCAGGCTGCAAGTGTTTTTGGGACAATCAGAGGTCTCTGACACCATTTGTGGGACACCAACATTTTCTTGACTTTAGGGGGTCTAGGATGCCTGTAAAGCCCTTTTTTGGGCCTCCAAAGATTTCTACATTTTTGCAGGCCTAAAATGCATTTTAAGGACTTTTTTGAGCTGCCAACATTTCCTGAACATTCGGGGGTGTAGGATGCATATTTCGTGACAAAAATATTTTTGGGAATTTCAGTGGTCTAGTATGCGGGTTAATGCCCCTTTCAGGCTGCAAATGTTTTTGGGACAATCAGAGCTCTCTGACACCATTTGTGGGCCACCAACATTTTCTGGACTTTAGGGGGTCTAGGATGCCTGTAAAGCCCTTTTTTGGGCCTCCAAAGATTTCTACATTTTTGCAGGCCTAAAATGCATTTTAAGGACTTTTTTGAGCTGCCAACATTTCCTGAACATTCGGGGGTGTAGGATGCATATTTCGTGACAAAAATATTTTTGGGAATTTCAGTGGTCTAGTATGCGGGTTAATGCCCCTTTCAGGCTGCAAATGTTTTTGGGACAATCAGAGCTCTCTGACACCATTTGTGGGCCACCAACATTTTCTGGACTTTAGGGGGTCTAGGATGCCTGTAAAGCCCTTTTTTGGGCCTCCAAAGATTTCTACATTTTTGCATGCCTAAAATGCATTTTAAGGCCTTTTTTGAGCTGCCAACATTTCCTGAACATTCGGGGGTGTAGGATGCATATTTCGTGACAAAAATATTTTTGGGAATTTCAGTGGTCTAGTATGCGGGTTAATGCCCCTTTCAGGCTGCACATGATTTTGGGACAATCAGAGCTCTCTGACACAGTTATTGGGCCACCAACATTGTCTGGACTTTAGGGGGTCTAGGATGCCTGTAAAGCCCTTTTTTGGGCCTCCAAAGTTTTCTACATTTTTGCAGGCCTAAAATGCATTTTAAGGCCTTTTTTGAGCTGCCAACATTTCCTGAACATTCGGGGGTGCAGGATGCATATTTCGTGACAAAAATAATTTTGGGAATTTCCGTGGTCTAGGATTTGGTTTAATGCCCCTTTCAGGCTGCAAGTGTTTTTGGGACAATCAGAGGTCTCTGACACCATTTGTGGGCCACCAACATTTTCTGGACTTTAGGGGGTCTAGGATGCCTGTAAAGCCCTTTTTTGGGCCTCCAAAGTTTTCTACATTTTTGCAGGCCTAAAATGCATTTTAAGGCCTTTTTTGGGCTGCCAACATTTTCTGAACTTTCAGGGGTGTAGGATGCATATTTCGTGACAAAAATATTTTTGGGAATTTCCGTGGTCTAGGATTTGGTTTAATGCCCCTTTCAGGCTGCAAGTGTTTTTGGGACAATCAGAGGTCTCTGACACCATTTGTGGGACACCAACATTTTCTGGACTTTAGGGGGTCTAGGATGCCTGTAAAGCCCTTTTTTGGGCCTCCAAAGTTTTCTACATTTTTGCCGGCCTAAAATGCATTTTAAGGCCTTTTTTGAGCTGTCAACATTTCCTGAACATTCGGGGTGTATGATGCATATTTCGTGACAAAAATATTTTTGGGAATTTCAGTGGTCTAGTATGCGGGTTAATGCCCCTTTCAGGCTGCAAATGTTTTTGGGACAATCAGAGCTCTCTGACACCATTTGTGGGCCACCAACATTTTCTGGACTTTAGGGGGTCTAGGATGCCTGTAAAGCCCTTTTTTGGGCCTCCAAAGATTTCTACATTTTTGCAGGCCTAAAATGCATTTTAAGGCCTTTTTTGAGCTGCCAGCATTTCCTGAACATTCGGGGGTGTAGGATGCATATTTCGTGACAAAAATATTTTTGGGAATTTCAGTGGTCTAGTATGCGGGTTAATGCCCCTTTCAGGCTGCAAATGTTTTTGGGACAATCAGAGCTCTCTGACACCATTTGTGGGCCACCAACATTTTCTGGACTTTAGGGGGTCTAGGATGCCTGTAAAGCCCTTTTTTGGGCCTCCAAAGATTTCTACATTTTTGCAGGCCTAAAATGCATTTTAAGGCCTTTTTTGAGCTGCCAACATTTCCTGAACATTCGGGGGTGTAGGATGCATATTTCGTGACAAAAATATTTTTGGGAATTTCAGTGGTCTAGTATGCGGGTTAATGCCCCTTTCAGGCTGCAAATGATTTTGGGACAATCAGAGCTCTCTGACACAGTTATTGGGCCACCAACATTGTCTGGACTTTAGGGGGTCTAGGATGCCTGTAAAGCCCTTTTTTGGGCCTCCAAAGTTTTCTACTTTTTTGCAGGCCTAAAATGCATTTTAAGGCCTTTTTTGAGCTGCCAACATTTCCTGAACATTCGGTGGTGCAGGATGCATATTTCGTGACAAAAATAATTTTGGGAATTTCCGTGGTCTAGGATTTGGTTTAATGCCCCTTTCAGGCTGCAAGTGTTTTTGGGACAATCAGAGGTCTCTGACACCATTTGTGGGCCACCAACATTTTCTGGACTTTAGGGGGTCTAGGATGCCTGTAAAGCCCTTTTTTGGGCCTCCAAAGTTTTCTACATTTTTGCAGGCCTAAAATGCATTTTAAGGCCTTTTTTGGGCTGCCAACATTTTCTGAACTTTCAGGGGTGTAGGATGCATATTTCGTGACTAAAATATTTTTGGGAATTTCCGTGGTCTAGGATTTGGTTTAATGCCCCTTTCAGGCTGCAAGTGTTTTTGGGACAATCAGAGGTCTCTGACACCATTTGTGGGACACCAACATTTTCTGGACTTAAGGGGGTCTAGGATGCCTGTAAAGCCCTTTTTTGGGGCTCCAAAGTTTTCTACATTTTTGCAGGCCTAAAATGCATTTTAAGGCCTTTTTTGAGCTGCCAACATTTCCTGAACATTCGGGGGTGTAGGATGCATATTTCGTGACAAAAATATTTTTGGGAATTTCAGTGGTCTAGTATGCGGGTTAATGCCCCTTTCAGGCTGCAAATATTTTTGGGACAATCAGAGCTCTCTGACACCATTTGTGGGCCACCAACATTTTCTGGACTTTAGGGGGTCTAGGATGCCTGTAAAGCCCTTTTTTGGGCCTCCAAAGTTTTCAACATTTTTGCAGGCCTAAAATGCATTTTAAGGACTTTTTTGGGCTGCCAACATTTTCTGAACTTTCAGGGGTGCAGGATGCATATTTCGTGACAAAAATATTTTTGGGAATTTCCGTGGTCTAGGATTTGGTTTAATGCCCCTTTCAGGCTGCAAGTGTTTTTGGGACAATCAGAGGTCTCTGACACCATTTGTGGGACACCAACATTTTCTTGACTTTAGGGGGTCTAGGATGCCTGTAAAGCCCTTTTTTGGGCCTCCAAAGATTTCTACATTTTTGCAGGCCTAAAATGCATTTTAAGGACTTTTTTGAGCTGCCAACATTTCCTGAACATTCGGGGGTGTAGGATGCATATTTCGTGACAAAAATATTTTTGGGAATTTCAGTGGTCTAGTATGCGGGTTAATGCCCCTTTCAGGCTGCAAATGTTTTTGGGACAATCAGAGCTCTCTGACACCATTTGTGGGCCACCAACATTTTCTGGACTTTAGGGGGTCTAGGTTGCCTGTAAAGCCCTTTTTTGGGCCTCCAAAGATTTCTACATTTTTGCAGGCCTAAAATGCATTTTAAGGACTTTTTTGAGCTGCCAACATTTCCTGAACATTCGGGGGTGTAGGATGCATATTTCGTGACAAAAATATTTTTGGGAATTTCAGTGGTCTAGTATGCGGGTTAATGCCCCTTTCAGGCTGCAAATGTTTTTGGGACAATCAGAGCTCTCTGACACCATTTGTGGGCCACCAACATTTTCTGGACTTTAGGGGGTCTAGGATGCCTGTAAAGCCCTTTTTTGGGCCTCCAAAGATTTCTACATTTTTGCAGGCCTAAAATGCATTTTAAGGCCTTTTTTGAGCTGCCAACATTTCCTGAACATTCGGGGGTGTAGGATGCATATTTCGTGACAAAAATATTTTTGGGAATTTCAGTGGTCTAGTATGCGGGTTAATGCCCCTTTCAGGCTGCACATGATTTTGGGACAATCAGAGCTCTCTGACACAGTTATTGGGCCACCAACATTGTCTGGACTTTAGGGGGTCTAGGATGCCTGTAAAGCCCTTTTTTGGGCCTCCAAAGTTTTCTACATTTTTGCAGGCCTAAAATGCATTTTAAGGCCTTTTTTGAGCTGCCAACATTTCCTGAACATTCGGGGGTGCAGGATGCATATTTCGTGACAAAAATAATTTTGGGAATTTCCGTGGTCTAGGATTTGGTTTAATGCCCCTTTCAGGCTGCAAGTGTTTTTGGGACAATCAGAGGTCTCTGACACCATTTGTGGGCCACCAACATTTTCTGGACTTTAGGGGGTCTAGGATGCCTGTAAAGCCCTTTTTTGGGCCTCCAAAGTTTTCTACATTTTTGCAGGCCTAAAATGCATTTTAAGGCCTTTTTTGGGCTGCCAACATTTTCTGAACTTTCAGCGGTGTAGGATGCATATTTCGTGACAAAAATATTTTTGGGAATTTCCGTGGTCTAGGATTTGGTTTAATGCCCCTTTCAGGCTGCAGGTGTTTTTGGGACAATCAGAGCTCTCTGACACCATTTGTGGGCCACCAACATTTTCTGGACTTTAGGGGGTCTAGGATGCCTGTAAAGCCCTTTTTTGGGCCTCCAAAGATTTCTACATTTTTGCAGGCCTAAAATGCATTTTAAGGACTTTTTTGAGCTGCCAACATTTCCTGAACATTCGGGGGTGTAGGATGCATATTTCGTGACAAAAATATTTTTGGGAATTTCAGTGGTCTAGTATGCGGGTTAATGCCCCTTTCAGGCTGCACATGATTTTGGGACAATCAGAGCTCTCTGACACAGTTATTGGGCCACCAACATTGTCTGGACTTTAGGGGGTCTAGGATGCCTGTAAAGCCCTTTTTTGGGCCTCCAAAGTTTTCTACATTTTTGCAGGCCTAAAATGCATTTTAAGGCCTTTTTTGAGCTGCCAACATTTCCTGAACATTCGGGGGTGCAGGATGCATATTTCGTGACAAAAATAATTTTGGGAATTTCCGTGGTCTAGGATTTGGTTTAATGCCCCTTTCAGGCTGCAAGTGTTTTTGGGACAATCAGAGGTCTCTGACACCATTTGTGGGCCACCAACATTTTCTGGACTTTAGGGGGTCTAGGATGCCTGTAAAGCCCTTTTTTGGGCCTCCAAAGTTTTCTACATTTTTGCAGGCCTAAAATGCATTTTAAGGCCTTTTTTGGGCTGCCAACATTTTCTGAACTTTCAGGGGTGTAGGATGCATATTTCGTGACAAAAATATTTTTGGGAATTTCCGTGGTCTAGGATTTGGTTTAATGCCCCTTTCAGGCTGCAAGTGTTTTTGGGACAATCAGAGGTCTCTGACACCATTTGTGGGACACCAACATTTTCTGGACTTTAGGGGGTCTAGGATGCCTGTAAAGCCCTTTTTTGGGGCTCCAAAGTTTTCTACATTTTTGCAGGCCTAAAATGCATTTTAAGGCCTTTTTTGAGCTGCCAACATTTCCTGAACATTCGGGGGTGTAGGATGCATATTTCGTGACAAAAATATTTTTGGGAATTTCAGTGGTCTGGTATGCGGGTTAATGCCCCTTTCAGGCTGCAAATGTTTTTGGGACAATCAGAGCTCTCTGACACCATTTGTAGGCCACCAACATTTTCTGGACTTTAGGGGGTCTAGGATGCCTGTAAAGCCCTTTTTTGGGCCTCCAAAGATTTCTACATTTTTGCAGGCCTAAAATGCATTTTAAGGCCTTTTTTGAGCTGCCAACATTTCCTGAACATTCGGGGGTGTAGGATGCATATTTCGTGACAAAAATATTTTTGGGAATTTCAGTGGTCTAGTATGCGGGTTAATGCCCCTTTCAGGCTGCACATGATTTTGGGACAATCAGAGCTCTCTGACACAGTTATTGGGCCACCAACATTGTCTGGACTTTAGGGGGTCTAGGATGCCTGTAAAGCCCTTTTTTGGGCCTCCAAAGTTTTCTACATTTTTGCAGGCCTAAAATGCATTTTAAGGCCTTTTTTGAGCTGCCAACATTTCCTGAACATTCGGGGGTGCAGGATGCATATTTCGTGACAAAAATAATTTTGGGAATTTCCGTGGTCTAGGATTTGGTTTAATGCCCCTTTCAGGCTGCAAGTGTTTTTGGGACAATCAGAGGTCTCTGACACCATTTGTGGGCCACCAACATTTTCTGGACTTTAGGGGGTCTAGGATGCCTGTAAAGCCCTTTTTTGGGCCTCCAAAGTTTTCTACATTTTTGCAGGCCTAAAATGCATTTTAAGGCCTTTTTTGGGCTGCCAACATTTTCTGAACTTTCAGGGGTGTAGGATGCATATTTCGTGACAAAAATATTTTTGGGAATTTCCGTGGTCTAGGATTTGGTTTAATGCCCCTTTCAGGCTGCAAATGATTTTGGGACAATCAGAGCTCTCTGACACAGTTATTGGGCCACCAACATTGTCTGGACTTTAGGGGGTCTAGGATGCCTGTAAAGCCCTTTTTTGGGCCTCCAAAGTTTTCTACATTTTTGCAGGCCTAAAATGCATTTTAAGGCCTTTTTTGAGCTGCCAACATTTCCTGAACATTCGGGGGTGCAGGATGCATATTTCGTGACAAAAATAATTTTGGGAATTTCCGTGGTCTAGGATTTGGTTTAATGCCCCTTTCAGGCTGCAAGTGTTTTTGGGACAATCAGAGGTCTCTGACACCATTTGTGGGCCACCAACATTTTCTGGACTTTAGGGGGTCTAGGATGCCTGTAAAGTCCTTTTTTGGGCCTCCAAAGTTTTCTACATTTTTGCAGGCCTAAAATGCATTTTAAGGCCTTTTTTGGGCTGCCAACATTTTCTGAACTTTCAGGGGTGTAGGATGCATATTTCGTGACAAAAATATTTTTGGGAATTTCCGTGGTCTAGGATTTGGTTTAATGCCCCTTTCAGGCTGCAAGTGTTTTTGGGACAATCAGAGATCTCTGACACCATTTGTGGGACACCAACATTTTCTGGACTTTAGGGGGTCTAGGATGCCTGTAAAGCCCTTTTTTGGGCCTCCAAAGTTTTCTACATTTTTGCCGGCCTAAAATGCATTTTAAGGCCTTTTTTGAGCTGTCAACATTTCCTGAACATTCGGGGTGTATGATGCATATTTCGTGACAAAAATATTTTTGGGAATTTCAGTGGTCTAGTATGCGGGTTAATGCCCCTTTCAGGCTGCAAATGTTTTTGGGACAATCAGAGCTCTCTGACACCATTTGTGGGCCACCAACATTTTCTGGACTTTAGGGGGTCTAGGATGCCTGTAAAGCCCTTTTTTGGGCCTCCAAAGATTTCTACATTTTTGCAGGCCTAAAATGCATTTTAAGGCCTTTTTTGAGCTGCCAGCATTTCCTGAACATTCGGGGGTGTAGGATGCATATTTCGTGACAAAAATATTTTTGGGAATTTCAGTGGTCTAGTATGCGGGTTAATGCCCCTTTCAGGCTGCAAATGTTTTTGGGACAATCAGAGCTCTCTGACACCATTTGTGGGCCACCAACATTTTCTGGACTTTAGGGGGTCTAGGATGCCTGTAAAGCCCTTTTTTGGGCCTCCAAAGATTTCTACATTTTTGCAGGCCTAAAATGCATTTTAAGGCCTTTTTTGAGCTGCCAACATTTCCTGAACATTGGGGGTGTAGGATGCATATTTCGTGACAAAAATATTTTTGGGAATTTCAGTGGTCTAGTATGCGGGTTAATGCCCCTTTCAGGCTGCAAATGATTTTGGGACAATCAGAGCTCTCTGACACAGTTATTGGGCCACCAACATTGTCTGGACTTTAGGGGGTCTAGGATGCCTGTAAAGCCCTTTTTTGGGCCTCCAAAGTTTTCTACTTTTTTGCAGGCCTAAAATGCATTTTAAGGCCTTTTTTGAGCTGCCAACATTTCCTGAACATTCGGTGGTGCAGGATGCATATTTCGTGACAAAAATAATTTTGGGAATTTCCGTGGTCTAGGATTTGGTTTAATGCCCCTTTCAGGCTGCAAGTGTTTTTGGGACAATCAGAGGTCTCTGACACCATTTGTGGGCCACCAACATTTTCTGGACTTTAGGGGGTCTAGGATGCCTGTAAAGCCCTTTTTTGGGCCTCCAAAGTTTTCTACATTTTTGCAGGCCTAAAATGCATTTTAAGGCCTTTTTTGGGCTGCCAACATTTTCTGAACTTTCAGGGGTGTAGGATGCATATTTCGTGACTAAAATATTTTTGGGAATTTCCGTGGTCTAGGATTTGGTTTAATGCCCCTTTCAGGCTGCAAGTGTTTTTGGGACAATCAGAGGTCTCTGACACCATTTGTGGGACACCAACATTTTCTGGACTTAAGGGGGTCTAGGATGCCTGTAAAGCCCTTTTTTGGGGCTCCAAAGTTTTCTACATTTTTGCAGGCCTAAAATGCATTTTAAGGCCTTTTTTGAGCTGCCAACATTTCCTGAACATTCGGGGGTGTAGGATGCATATTTCGTGACAAAAATATTTTTGGGAATTTCAGTGGTCTAGTATGCGGGTTAATGCCCCTTTCAGGCTGCAAATGTTTTTGGGACAATCAGAGCTCTCTGACACCATTTGTGGGCCACCAACATTTTCTGGACTTTAGGGGGTCTAGGATGCCTGTAAAGCCCTTTTTTGGGCCTCCAAAGTTTTCAACATTTTTGCAGGCCTAAAATGCATTTTAAGGACTTTTTTGGGCTGCCAACATTTTCTGAACTTTCAGGGGTGCAGGATGCATATTTCGTGACAAAAATATTTTTGGGAATTTCCGTGGTCTAGGATTTGGTTTAATGCCCCTTTCAGGCTGCAAGTGTTTTTGGGACAATCAGAGGTCTCTGACACCATTTGTGGGACACCAACATTTTCTTGACTTTAGGGGGTCTAGGATGCCTGTAAAGCCCTTTTTTGGGCCTCCAAAGATTTCTACATTTTTGCAGGCCTAAAATGCATTTTAAGGACTTTTTTGAGCTGCCAACATTTCCTGAACATTCGGGGGTGTAGGATGCATATTTCGTGACAAAAATATTTTTGGGAATTTCAGTGGTCTAGTATGCGGGTTAATGCCCCTTTCAGGCTGCAAATGTTTTTGGGACAATCAGAGCTCTCTGACACCATTTGTGGGCCACCAACATTTTCTGGACTTTAGGGGGTCTAGGATGCCTGTAAAGCCCTTTTTTGGGCCTCCAAAGATTTCTACATTTTTGCAGGCCTAAAATGCATTTTAAGGACTTTTTTGAGCTGCCAACATTTCCTGAACATTCGGGGGTGTAGGATGCATATTTCGTGACAAAAATATTTTTGGGAATTTCAGTGGTCTAGTATGCGGGTTAATGCCCCTTTCAGGCTGCAAATGTTTTTGGGACAATCAGAGCTCTCTGACACCATTTGTGGGCCACCAACATTTTCTGGACTTTAGGGGGTCTAGGATGCCTGTAAAGCCCTTTTTTGGGCCTCCAAAGATTTCTACATTTTTGCAGGCCTAAAATGCATTTTAAGGCCTTTTTTGAGCTGCCAACATTTCCTGAACATTCGGGGGTGTAGGATGCATATTTCGTGACAAAAATATTTTTGGGAATTTCAGTGGTCTAGTATGCGGGTTAATGCCCCTTTCAGGCTGCACATGATTTTGGGACAATCAGAGCTCTCTGACACAGTTATTGGGCCACCAACATTGTCTGGACTGTAGGGGGTCTAGGATGCCTGTAAAGCCCTTTTTTGGGCCTCCAAAGTTTTCTACATTTTTGCAGGCCTAAAATGCATTTTAAGGCCTTTTTTGAGCTGCCAACATTTCCTGAACATTCGGGGGTGCAGGATGCATATTTCGTGACAAAAATAATTTTGGGAATTTCCGTGGTCTAGGATTTGGTTTAATGCCCCTTTCAGGCTGCAAGTGTTTTTGGGACAATCAGAGGTCTCTGACACCATTTGTGGGCCACCAACATTTTCTGGACTTTAGGGGGTCTAGGATGCCTGTAAAGCCCTTTTTTGGGCCTCCAAAGTTTTCTACATTTTTGCAGGCCTAAAATGCATTTTAAGGCCTTTTTTGGGCTGCCAACATTTTCTGAACTTTCAGCGGTGTAGGATGCATATTTCGTGACAAAAATATTTTTGGGAATTTCCGTGGTCTAGGATTTGGTTTAATGCCCCTTTCAGGCTGCAAGTGTTTTTGGGACAATCAGAGCTCTCTGACACCATTTGTGGGCCACCAACATTTTCTGGACTTTAGGGGGTCTAGGATGCCTGTAAAGCCCTTTTTTGGGCCTCCAAAGATTTCTACATTTTTGCAGGCCTAAAATGCATTTTAAGGACTTTTTTGAGCTGCCAACATTTCCTGAACATTCGGGGGTGTAGGATGCATATTTCGTGACAAAAATATTTTTGGGAATTTCAGTGGTCTAGTATGCGGGTTAATGCCCCTTTCAGGCTGCACATGATTTTGGGACAATCAGAGCTCTCTGACACAGTTATTGGGCCACCAACATTGTCTGGACTTTAGGGGGTCTAGGATGCCTGTAAAGCCCTTTTTTGGGCCTCCAAAGTTTTCTACATTTTTGCAGGCCTAAAATGCATTTTAAGGCCTTTTTTGAGCTGCCAACATTTCCTGAACATTCGGGGGTGCAGGATGCATATTTCGTGACAAAAATAATTTTGGGAATTTCCGTGGTCTAGGATTTGGTTTAATGCCCCTTTCAGGCTGCAAGTGTTTTTGGGACAATCAGAGGTCTCTGACACCATTTGTGGGCCACCAACATTTTCTGGACTTTAGGGGGTCTAGGATGCCTGTAAAGCCCTTTTTTGGGCCTCCAAAGTTTTCTACATTTTTGCAGGCCTAAAATGCATTTTAAGGCCTTTTTTGGGCTGCCAACATTTTCTGAACTTTCAGGGGTGTAGGATGCATATTTCGTGACAAAAATATTTTTGGGAATTTCCGTGGTCTAGGATTTGGTTTAATGCCCCTTTCAGGCTGCAAGTGTTTTTGGGACAATCAGAGGTCTCTGACACCATTTGTGGGACACCAACATTTTCTGGACTTTAGGGGGTCTAGGATGCCTGTAAAGCCCTTTTTTGGGGCTCCAAAGTTTTCTACATTTTTGCAGGCCTAAAATGCATTTTAAGGCCTTTTTTGAGCTGCCAACATTTCCTGAACATTCGGGGGTGTAGGATGCATATTTCGTGACAAAAATATTTTTGGGAATTTCAGTGGTCTGGTATGCGGGTTAATGCCCCTTTCAGGCTGCAAATGTTTTTGGGACAATCAGAGCTCTCTGACACCATTTGTAGGCCACCAACATTTTCTGGACTTTAGGGGGTCTAGGATGCCTGTAAAGCCCTTTTTTGGGCCTCCAAAGATTTCTACATTTTTGCAGGCCTAAAATGCATTTTAAGGCCTTTTTTGAGCTGCCAACATTTCCTGAACATTCGGGGGTGTAGGATGCATATTTCGTGACAAAAATATTTTTGGGAATTTCAGTGGTCTAGTATGCGGGTTAATGCCCCTTTCAGGCTGCACATGATTTTGGGACAATCAGAGCTCTCTGACACAGTTATTGGGCCACCAACATTGTCTGGACTTTAGGGGGTCTAGGATGCCTGTAAAGCCCTTTTTTGGGCCTCCAAAGTTTTCTACATTTTTGCAGGCCTAAAATGCATTTTAAGGCCTTTTTTGAGCTGCCAACATTTCCTGAACATTCGGGGGTGCAGGATGCATATTTCGTGACAAAAATAATTTTGGGAATTTCCGTGGTCTAGGATTTGGTTTAATGCCCCTTTCAGGCTGCAAGTGTTTTTGGGACAATCAGAGGTCTCTGACACCATTTGTGGGCCACCAACATTTTCTGGACTTTAGGGGGTCTAGGATGCCTGTAAAGCCCTTTTTTGGGCCTCCAAAGTTTTCTACATTTTTGCAGGCCTAAAATGCATTTTAAGGCCTTTTTTGGGCTGCCAACATTTTCTGAACTTTCAGGGGTGTAGGATGCATATTTCGTGACAAAAATATTTTTGGGAATTTCCGTGGTCTAGGATTTGGTTTAATGCCCCTTTCAGGCTGCAAATGATTTTGGGACAATCAGAGCTCTCTGACACAGTTATTGGGCCACCAACATTGTCTGGACTTTAGGGGGTCTAGGATGCCTGTAAAGCCCTTTTTTGGGCCTCCAAAGTTTTCTACATTTTTGCAGGCCTAAAATGCATTTTAAGGCCTTTTTTGAGCTGCCAACATTTCCTGAACATTCGGGGGTGCAGGATGCATATTTCGTGACAAAAATAATTTTGGGAATTTCCGTGGTCTAGGATTTGGTTTAATGCCCCTTTCAGGCTGCAAGTGTTTTTGGGACAATCAGAGGTCTCTGACACCATTTGTGGGCCACCAACATTTTCTGGACTTTAGGGGGTCTAGGATGCCTGTAAAGCCCTTTTTTGGGCCTCCAAAGTTTTCTACATTTTTGCAGGCCTAAAATGCATTTTAAGGCCTTTTTTGGGCTGCCAACATTTTCTGAACTTTCAGGGGTGTAGGATGCATATTTCGTGACTAAAATATTTTTGGGAATTTCCGTGGTCTAGGATTTGGTTTAATGCCCCTTTCAGGCTGCAAGTGTTTTTGGGACAATCAGAGGTCTCTGACACCATTTGTGGGACACCAACATTTTCTGGACTTTAGGGGGTCTAGGATGCCTGTAAAGCCCTTTTTTGGGGCTCCAAAGTTTTCTACATTTTTGCAGGCCTAAAATGCATTTTAAGGCCTTTTTTGAGCTGCCAACATTTCCTGAACATTCGGGGGTGTAGGATGCATATTTCGTGACAAAAAATTTTTTGGGAATTTCAGTGGTCTAGTATGCGGGTTAATGCCCCTTTCAGGCTGCAAATGTTTTTGGGACAATCAGAGCTCTCTGACACCATTTGTGGGCCACCAACATTTCTGGACTTTAGGGGGTCTAGGATGCCTGTAAAGCCCTTTTTTGGGCCTCCAAAGTTTTCTACATTTTTGCAGGCCTAAAATGCATTTTAAGGACTTTTTTGGGCTGCCAACATTTTCTGAACTTTCAGGGGTGTAGGATGCATATTTCGTGACAAAAATATTTTTGGGAATTTCCGTGGTCTAGGATTTGGTTTAATGCCCCTTTCAGGCTGCAAGTGTTTTTGGGACAATCAGAGGTCTCTGACACCATTTGTGGGACACCAACATTTTCTTGACTTTAGGGGGTCTAGGATGCCTGTAAAGCCCTTTTTTGGGCCTCCAAAGTTTTCTACATTTTTGCAGGCCTAAAATGCATTTTAAGGACTTTTTTGAGCTGCCAACATTTCCTGAACATTCGGGGGTGTAGGATGCATATTTCGTGACAAAAATATTTTTGGGAATTTCAGTGGTCTAGTATGCGGGTTAATGCCCCTTTCAGGCTGCAAATGTTTTGTGGACAATCAGAGCTCTCTGACACCATTTGTGGGCCACCAACATTTCTGGACTTTAGGGGGTCTAGGATGCCTGTAAAGCCCTTTTTTGGGCCTCCAAAGTTTTCTACATTTTTGCAGGCCTAAAATGCATTTTAAGGACTTTTTTGGGCTGCCAACATTTTCTGAACTTTCAGGGGTGTAGGATGCATATTTCGTGACAAAAATATTTTTGGGAATTTCCGTGGTCTAGGATTTGGTTTAATGCCCCTTTCAGGCTGCAAGTGTTTTTGGGACAATCAGAGGTCTCTGACACCATTTGTGGGACACCAACATTTTCTTGACTTTAGGGGGTCTAGGATGCCTGTAAAGCCCTTTTTTGGGCCTCCAAAGTTTTCTACATTTTTGCAGGCCTAAAATGCATTTTAAGGACTTTTTTGAGCTGCCAACATTTCCTGAACATTCGGGGGTGTAGGATGCATATTTCATGACAAAAATATTTTTGGGAATTTCAGTGGTCTAGTATGCGGGTTAATGCCCCTTTCAGGCTGCAAATGTTTTGTGGACAATCAGAGCTCTCTGACACCATTTGTGGGCCACCAACATTTTCTGGACTTTAGGGGGTCTAGGATGCCTGTAAAGCCCTTTTTTGGGCCTCCAAAGATTTCTACATTTTTGCAGGCCTAAAATGCATTTTAAGGACTTTTTTGAGCTGCCAACATTTCCTGAACATTCGGGGGTGTAGGATGCATATTTCGTGACAAAAATATTTTTGGGAATTTCAGTGGTCTAGTATGCGGGTTAATGCCCCTTTCAGGCTGCAAATGTTTTTGGGACAATCAGAGCTCTCTGACACCATTTGTGGGCCACCAACATTTTCTGGACTTTAGGGGGTCTAGGATGCCTGTAAAGCCCTTTTTTGGGCCTCCAAAGATTTCTACATTTTTGCAGGCCTAAAATGCATTTTAAGGCCTTTTTTGAGCTGCCAACATTTCCTGAACATTCGGGGGTGTAGGATGCATATTTCGTGACAAAAATATTTTTGGGAATTTCAGTGGTCTAGTATGCGGGTTAATGCCCCTTTCAGGCTGCACATGATTTTGGGACAATCAGAGCTCTCTGACACAGTTATTGGGCCACCAACATTGTCTGGACTTTAGGGGGTCTAGGATGCCTGTAAAGCCCTTTTTTGGGCCTCCAAAGTTTTCTACATTTTTGCAGGCCTAAAATGCATTTTAAGGCCTTTTTTGAGCTGCCAACATTTCCTGAACATTCGGGGGTGCAGGATGCATATTTCGTGACAAAAATAATTTTGGGAATTTCCGTGGTCTAGGATTTGGTTTAATGCCCCTTTCAGGCTGCAAGTGTTTTTGGGACAATCAGAGGTCTCTGACACCATTTGTGGGCCACCAACATTTTCTGGACTTTAGGGGGTCTAGGATGCCTGTAAAGCCCTTTTTTGGGCCTCCAAAGTTTTCTACATTTTTGCAGGCCTAAAATGCATTTTAAGGCCTTTTTTGGGCTGCCAACATTTTCTGAACTTTCAGGGGTGTAGGATGCATATTTCGTGACAAAAATATTTTTGGGAATTTCCGTGGTCTAGGATTTGGTTTAATGCCCCTTTCAGGCTGCAAGTGTTTTTGGGACAATCAGAGGTCTCTGACACCATTTGTGGGACACCAACATTTTCTGGACTTTAGGGGGTCTAGGATGCCTGTAAAGCCCTTTTTTGGGGCTCCAAAGTTTTCTACATTTTTGCAGGCCTAAAATGCATTTTAAGGCCTTATTTGAGCTGCCAACATTTCCTGAACATTCGGGGGTGTAGGATGCATATTTCGTGACAAAAAAGTTTTTGGGAATTTCAGTGGTCTAGTATGCGGGTTAATGCCCCTTTCAGGCTGCAAATGTTTTTGGGACAATCAGAGCTCTCTGACACCATTTGTGGGCCACCAACATTTTCTGGACTTTAGGGGGTCTAGGATGCCTGTAAAGCCCTTTTTTGGGCCTCCAAAGTTTTCTACATTTTTGCAGGCCTAAAATGCATTTTAAGGACTTTTTTGGGCTGCCAACATTTTCTGAACTTTCAGGGGTGTAGGATGCATATTTCGTGACAAAAATATTTTTGGGAATTTCCGTGGTCTAGGATTTGGTTTAATGCCCCTTTCAGGCTGCAAGTGTTTTTGGGACAATCAGAGGTCTCTGACACCATTTGTGGGACACCAACATTTTCTTGACTTTAGGGGGTCTAGGATGCCTGTAAAGCCCTTTTTTGGGCCTCCAAAGTTTTCTACATTTTTGCCGGCCTAAAATGCATTTTAAGGCCTTTTTTGAGCTGTCAACATTTCCTGAACATTCGGGGTGCATGATGCATATTTCGTGACAAAAATATTTTTGGGAATTTCAGTGGTCTAGTATGCGGGTTAATGCCCCTTTCAGGCTGCAAATGTTTTTGGGACAATCAGAGCTCTCTGACACCATTTGTGGGCCACCAACATTTTCTGGACTTTAGGGGGTCTAGGATGCCTGTAAAGCCCTTTTTTGGGCCTCCAAAGATTTCTACATTTTTGCAGGCCTAAAATGATGCATTTTAAGGCCTTTTTTGAGCTGCCAACATTTCCTGAACATTCGGGGGTGTAGGATGCATATTTCGTGACAAAAATATTTTTGGGAATTTCAGTGGTCTAGTATGCGGGTTAATGCCCCTTTCAGGCTGCAAATGATTTTGGGACAATCAGAGCTCTCTGACACAGTTATTGGGCCACCAACATTGTCTGGACTTTAGGGGGTCTAGGATGCCTGTAAAGCCCTTTTTTGGGCCTCCAAAGTTTTCTACATTTTTGCAGGCCTAAAATGCATTTTAAGGCCTTTTTTGAGCTGCCAACATTTCCTGAACATTCGGGGGTGCAGGATGCATATTTCGTGACAAAAATAATTTTGGGAATTTCCGTGGTCTAGGATTTGGTTTAATGCCCCTTTCAGGCTGCAAGTGTTTTTGGGACAATCAGAGGTCTCTGACACCATTTGTGGGCCACCAACATTTTCTGGACTTTAGGGGGTCTAGGATGCCTGTAAAGCCCTTTTTTGGGCCTCCAAAGTTTTCTACATTTTTGCAGGCCTAAAATGCATTTTAAGGCCTTTTTTGGGCTGCCAACATTTTCTGAACTTTCAGGGGTGTAGGATGCATATTTCGTGACTAAAATATTTTTGGGAATTTCCGTGGTCTAGGATTTGGTTTAATGCCCCTTTCAGGCTGCAAGTGTTTTTGGGACAATCAGAGGTCTCTGACACCATTTGTGGGACACCAACATTTTCTGGACTTTAGGGGGTCTAGGATGCCTGTAAAGCCCTTTTTTGGGGCTCCAAAGTTTTCTACATTTTTGCAGGCCTAAAATGCATTTTAAGGCCTTTTTTGAGCTGCCAACATTTCCTGAACATTCGGGGGTGTAGGATGCATATTTCGTGACAAAAATATTTTTGGGAATTTCAGTGGTCTAGTATGCGGGTTAATGCCCCTTTCAGGCTGCAAATGTTTTTGGGACAATCAGAGCTCTCTGACACCATTTGTGGGCCACCAACATTTTCTGGACTTTAGGGGGTCTAGGATGCCTGTAAAGCCCTTTTTTGGGCCTCCAAAGTTTTCAACATTTTTGCAGGCCTAAAATGCATTTTAAGGACTTTTTTGGGCTGCCAACATTTTCTGAACTTTCAGGGGTGTAGGATGCATATTTCGTGACAAAAATATTTTTGGCAATTTCCGTGGTCTAGGATTTGGTTTAATGCCCCTTTCAGGCTGCAAGTGTTTTTGGGACAATCAGAGGTCTCTGACACCATTTGTGGGACACCAACATTTTCTGGACTTTAGGGGGTCTAGGATGCCTGTAAAGCCCTTTTTTGGGCCTCCAAAGTTTTCTACATTTTTGCAGGCCTAAAATGCATTTTAAGACCTTTTTTGAGCTACCAACATTTCCTGAACATTCGGGGTGTAGGATGCATATTTCGTGACAAAAATATTTTTGGGAATTTCAGTGGTCTAGTATGCGGGTTAATGCCCCTTTCAGGCTGCACATGATTTTGGGACAATCAGAGCTCTCTGACACCATTTGTGGGCCACCAACATTTTCTGGACTTTAGGGGGTCTAGGATGCCTGTAAAGCCCTTTTTTGGGCCTCCAAAGATTTCTACATTTTTGCAGGCCTAAAATGCATTTTAAGGCCTTTTTTGAGCTGCCAACATTTCCTGAACATTCGGGGGTGTAGGATGCATATTTCGTGACAAAAATATTTTTGGGAATTTCAGTGGTCTAGTATGCGGGTTAATGCCCCTTTCAGGCTGCACATGATTTTGGGACAATCAGAGCTCTCTGACACAGTTATTGGGCCACCAACATTGTCTGGACTTTAGGGGGTCTAGGATGCCTGTAAAGCCCTTTTTTGGGCCTCCAAAGTTTTCTACATTTTTGCAGGCCTAAAATGCATTTTAAGGCCTTTTTTGAGCTGCCAACATTTCCTGAACATTCGGGGGTGCAGGATGCATATTTCGTGACAAAAATAATTTTGGGAATTTCCGTGGTCTAGGATTTGGTTTAATGCCCCTTTCAGGCTGCAAGTGTTTTTGGGACAATCAGAGGTCTCTGACACCATTTGTGGGCCACCAACATTTTCTGGACTTTAGGGGGTCTAGGATGCCTGTAAAGCCCTTTTTTGGGCCTCCAAAGTTTTCTACATTTTTGCAGGCCTAAAATGCATTTTAAGGCCTTTTTTGGGCTGCCAACATTTTCTGAACTTTCAGGGGTGTAGGATGCATATTTCGTGACAAAAATATTTTTGGGAATTTCCGTGGTCTAGGATTTGGTTTAATGCCCCTTTCAGGCTGCAAGTGTTTTTGGGACAATCAGAGGTCTCTGACACCATTTGTGGGACACCAACATTTTCTGGACTTTAGGGGGTCTAGGATGCC
This sequence comes from Ambystoma mexicanum, assembly GCF_040938575.1. NCBI lineage: Eukaryota > Metazoa > Chordata > Amphibia > Caudata > Ambystomatidae > Ambystoma > Ambystoma mexicanum. The sequence goes on along the minus strand of NC_090936.1, from coordinate 550,977,568 downwards.
TGTAAAGCCCTTTTTTGGGGCTCCAAAGTTTTCTACATTTTTGCAGGCCTAAAATGCATTTTAAGGCCTTATTTGAGCTGCCAACATTTCCTGAACATTCGGGGGTGTAGGATGCATATTTCGTGACAAAAAAGTTTTTGGGAATTTCAGTGGTCTAGTATGCGGGTTAATGCCCCTTTCAGGCTGCAAATGTTTTTGGGACAATCAGAGCTCTCTGACACCATTTGTGGGCCACCAACATTTTCTGGACTTTAGGGGGTCTAGGATGCCTGTAAAGCCCTTTTTTGGGCCTCCAAAGTTTTCTACATTTTTGCAGGCCTAAAATGCATTTTAAGGACTTTTTTGGGCTGCCAACATTTTCTGAACTTTCAGGGGTGTAGGATGCATATTTCGTGACAAAAATATTTTTGGGAATTTCCGTGGTCTAGGATTTGGTTTAATGCCCCTTTCAGGCTGCAAGTGTTTTTGGGACAATCAGAGGTCTCTGACACCATTTGTGGGACACCAACATTTTCTTGACTTTAGGGGGTCTAGGATGCCTGTAAAGCCCTTTTTTGGGCCTCCAAAGTTTTCTACATTTTTGCCGGCCTAAAATGCATTTTAAGGCCTTTTTTGAGCTGTCAACATTTCCTGAACATTCGGGGTGCATGATGCATATTTCGTGACAAAAATATTTTTGGGAATTTCAGTGGTCTAGTATGCGGGTTAATGCCCCTTTCAGGCTGCAAATGTTTTTGGGACAATCAGAGCTCTCTGACACCATTTGTGGGCCACCAACATTTTCTGGACTTTAGGGGGTCTAGGATGCCTGTAAAGCCCTTTTTTGGGCCTCCAAAGATTTCTACATTTTTGCAGGCCTAAAATGATGCATTTTAAGGCCTTTTTTGAGCTGCCAACATTTCCTGAACATTCGGGGGTGTAGGATGCATATTTCGTGACAAAAATATTTTTGGGAATTTCAGTGGTCTAGTATGCGGGTTAATGCCCCTTTCAGGCTGCAAATGATTTTGGGACAATCAGAGCTCTCTGACACAGTTATTGGGCCACCAACATTGTCTGGACTTTAGGGGGTCTAGGATGCCTGTAAAGCCCTTTTTTGGGCCTCCAAAGTTTTCTACATTTTTGCAGGCCTAAAATGCATTTTAAGGCCTTTTTTGAGCTGCCAACATTTCCTGAACATTCGGGGGTGCAGGATGCATATTTCGTGACAAAAATAATTTTGGGAATTTCCGTGGTCTAGGATTTGGTTTAATGCCCCTTTCAGGCTGCAAGTGTTTTTGGGACAATCAGAGGTCTCTGACACCATTTGTGGGCCACCAACATTTTCTGGACTTTAGGGGGTCTAGGATGCCTGTAAAGCCCTTTTTTGGGCCTCCAAAGTTTTCTACATTTTTGCAGGCCTAAAATGCATTTTAAGGCCTTTTTTGGGCTGCCAACATTTTCTGAACTTTCAGGGGTGTAGGATGCATATTTCGTGACTAAAATATTTTTGGGAATTTCCGTGGTCTAGGATTTGGTTTAATGCCCCTTTCAGGCTGCAAGTGTTTTTGGGACAATCAGAGGTCTCTGACACCATTTGTGGGACACCAACATTTTCTGGACTTTAGGGGGTCTAGGATGCCTGTAAAGCCCTTTTTTGGGGCTCCAAAGTTTTCTACATTTTTGCAGGCCTAAAATGCATTTTAAGGCCTTTTTTGAGCTGCCAACATTTCCTGAACATTCGGGGGTGTAGGATGCATATTTCGTGACAAAAATATTTTTGGGAATTTCAGTGGTCTAGTATGCGGGTTAATGCCCCTTTCAGGCTGCAAATGTTTTTGGGACAATCAGAGCTCTCTGACACCATTTGTGGGCCACCAACATTTTCTGGACTTTAGGGGGTCTAGGATGCCTGTAAAGCCCTTTTTTGGGCCTCCAAAGTTTTCAACATTTTTGCAGGCCTAAAATGCATTTTAAGGACTTTTTTGGGCTGCCAACATTTTCTGAACTTTCAGGGGTGTAGGATGCATATTTCGTGACAAAAATATTTTTGGCAATTTCCGTGGTCTAGGATTTGGTTTAATGCCCCTTTCAGGCTGCAAGTGTTTTTGGGACAATCAGAGGTCTCTGACACCATTTGTGGGACACCAACATTTTCTGGACTTTAGGGGGTCTAGGATGCCTGTAAAGCCCTTTTTTGGGCCTCCAAAGTTTTCTACATTTTTGCAGGCCTAAAATGCATTTTAAGACCTTTTTTGAGCTACCAACATTTCCTGAACATTCGGGGTGTAGGATGCATATTTCGTGACAAAAATATTTTTGGGAATTTCAGTGGTCTAGTATGCGGGTTAATGCCCCTTTCAGGCTGCAAATGTTTTTGGGACAATCAGAGCTCTCTGACACCATTTGTGGGCCACCAACATTTTCTGGACTTTAGGGGGTCTAGGATGCCTGTAAAGCCCTTTTTTGGGCCTCCAAAGATTTCTACATTTTTGCAGGCCTGAAATGCATTTTAAGGCCTTTTTTGAGGTGCCAACATTTCCTGAACATTCGGGGGTGTAGGATGCATATTTCGTGACAAAAATATTTTTGGGAATTTCAGTGGTCTAGTATGCGGGTTAATGCCCCTTTCAGGCTGCAAATGTTTTTGGGACAATCAGAGCTCTCTGACACCATTTGTGGGCCACCAACATTTTCTGGACTTTAGGGGGTCTAGGATGCCTGTAAAGCCCTTTTTTGGGCCTCCAAAGTTTTCTACATTTTTGCAGGCCTAAAATGCATTTTAAGGCCTTTTTTGGGCTGCCAACATTTTCTGAACCTTCAGGGGTGTAGGATGCATATTTCGTGACAAAAATATTTTTGGGAATTTCCGTGGTCTAGGATTTGGTTTAATGCCCCTTTCAGGCTGCAAGTGTTTTTGGGACAATCAGAGGTCTCTGACACCATTTGTGGGACACCAACATTTTCTGGACTTTAGGGGGTCTAGGATGCCTGTAAAGCCCTTTTTTGGGGCTCCAAAGTTTTCTACATTTTTGCAGGCCTAAAATGCATTTTAAGGCCTTTTTTGAGCTGCCAACATTTCCTGAACATTCGGGGGTGTAGGATGCATATTTCGTGACAAAAATATTTTTGGGAATTTCAGTGGTCTAGTATGCGGGTTAATGCCCCTTTCAGGCTGCAAATGTTTTTGGGACAATCAGAGCTCTCTGACACCATTTGTGGGCCACCAACATTTTCTGGACTTTAGGGGGTCTAGGATGCCTGTAAAGCCCTTTTTTGGGCCTCCAAAGTTTTCTACATTTTTGCAGGCCTAAAATGCATTTTAGGGACTTTTTTGGGCTGCCAACATTTTCTGAACTTTCAGGGGTGCAGGATGCATATTTCGTGACAAAAATATTTTTGGGAATTTCCGTGGTCTAGGATTTGGTTTAATGCCCCTTTCAGGCTGCAAGTGTTTTTGGGACAATCAGAGGTCTCTGACACCATTTGTGGGACACCAACATTTTCTTGACTTTAGGGGGTCTAGGATGCCTGTAAAGCCCTTTTTTGGGCCTCCAAAGATTTCTACATTTTTGCAGGCCTAAAATGCATTTTAAGGACTTTTTTGAGCTGCCAACATTTCCTGAACATTCGGGGGTGTAGGATGCATATTTCGTGACAAAAATATTTTTGGGAATTTCAGTGGTCTAGTATGCGGGTTAATGCCCCTTTCAGGCTGCAAATGTTTTTGGGACAATCAGAGCTCTCTGACACCATTTGTGGGCCACCAACATTTTCTGGACTTTAGGGGGTCTAGGATGCCTGTAAAGCCCTTTTTTGGGCCTCCAAAGATTTCTACATTTTTGCAGGCCTAAAATGCATTTTAAGGCCTTTTTTGAGCTGCCAACATTTCCTGAACATTCGGGGGTGTAGGATGCATATTTCGTGACAAAAATATTTTTGGGAATTTCAGTGGTCTAGTATGCGGGTTAATGCCCCTTTCAGGCTGCAAATGTTTTTGGGACAATCAGAGCTCTCTGACACCATTTGTGGGCCACCAACATTTTCTGGACTTTAGGGGGTCTAGGATGCCTGTAAAGCCCTTTTTTGGGCCTCCAAAGTTTTCTACATTTTTGCAGGCCTAAAATGCATTTTAGGGACTTTTTTGGGCTGCCAACATTTTCTGAACTTTCAGGGGTGCAGGATGCATATTTCGTGACAAAAATATTTTTGGGAATTTCCGTGGTCTAGGATTTGGTTTAATGCCCCTTTCAGGCTGCAAGTGTTTTTGGGACAATCAGAGGTCTCTGACACCATTTGTGGGACACCAACATTTTCTTGACTTTAGGGGGTCTAGGATGCCTGTAAAGCCCTTTTTTGGGCCTCCAAAGATTTCTACATTTTTGCAGGCCTAAAATGCATTTTAAGGACTTTTTTGAGCTGCCAACATTTCCTGAACATTTCGGGGGTGTAGGATGCATATTTCGTGACAAAAATATTTTTGGGAATTTCAGTGGTCTAGTATGCGGGTTAATGCCCCTTTCAGGCTGCAAATGTTTTTGGGACAATCAGAGCTCTCTGACACCATTTGTGGGCCACCAACATTTTCTGGACTTTAGGGGGTCTAGGATGCCTGTAAAGCCCTTTTTTGGGCCTCCAAAGATTTCTACATTTTTGCAGGCCTAAAATGCATTTTAAGGCCTTTTTTGAGCTGCCAACATTTCCTGAACATTCGGGGGTGTAGGATGCATATTTCGTGACAAAAATATTTTTGGGAATTTCAGTGGTCTAGTATGCGGGTTAATGCCCCTTTCAGGCTGCAAATGATTTTGGGACAATCAGAGCTCTCTGACACAGTTATTGGGCCACCAACATTGTCTGGACTTTAGGGGGTCTAGGATGCCTGTAAAGCCCTTTTTTGGGCCTCCAAAGATTTCTACATTTTTGCAGGCCTAAAATGCATTTTAAGGCCTTTTTTGAGCTGCCAACATTTCCTGAACATTCGGGGGTGTAGGATGCATATTTCGTGACAAAAATATTTTTGGGAATTTCAGTGGTCTAGTATGCGGGTTAATGCCCCTTTCAGGCTGCAAATGTTTTTGGGACAATCAGAGCTCTCTGACACCATTTGTGGGCCACCAACATTTTCTGGCCTTTAGGGGGTCTAGGATGCCTGTAAAGCCATTTTTTGGGCCTCCAAAGATTTCTACATTTTTGCAGGCCTAAAATGCATTTTAAGGCCTTTTTTGAGCTGCCAACATTTCCTGAACATTCGGGGGTGTAGGATGCATATTTCGTGACAAAAATATTTTTGGGAATTTCAGTGGTCTAGTATGCGGGTTAATGCCCCTTTCAGGCTGCAAATGTTTTTGGGACAATCAGAGCTCTCTGACACCATTTGTGGGCCACCAACATTTTCTGGACTTTAGGGGGTCTAGGATGCCTGTAAAGCCCTTTTTTGGGCCTCCAAAGATTTCTACATTTTTGCAGGCCTAAAATGCATTTTAAGACCTTTTTTGAGCTGCCAACATTTCCTGAACATTCGGGGGTGTAGGATGCATATTTCGTGACAAAAATATTTTTGGGAATTTCAGTGGTCTAGTATGCGGGTTAATGCCCCTTTCAGGCTGCAAATGTTTTTGGGACAATCAGAGCTCTCTGACACCATTTGTGGGCCACCAACATTTTCTGGACTTTAGGGGGTCTAGGATGCCTGTAAAGCCATTTTTTGGGCCTCCAAAGATTTCTACATTTTTGCAGGCCTAAAATGCATTTTAAGGCCTTTTTTGAGCTGCCAACATTTCCTGAACATTCGGGGGTGTAGGATGCATATTTCGTGACAAAAATATTTTTGGGAATTTCAGTGGTCTAGTATGCGGGTTAATGCCCCTTTCAGGCTGCAAATGTTTTTGGGACAATCAGAGCTCTCTGACACCATTTGTGGGCCACCAACATTTTCTGGACTTTAGGGGGTCTAGGATGCCTGTAAAGCCCTTTTTTGGGCCTCCAAAGATTTCTACATTTTTGCAGGCCTAAAATGCATTTTAAGGCCTTTTTTGAGCTGCCAACATTTCCTGAACATTCGGGGGTGTAGGATGCATATTTCGTGACAAAAATATTTTTGGGAATTTCAGTGGTCTAGTATGCGGGTTAATGCCCCTTTCAGGCTGCAAATGATTTTGGGACAATCAGAGCTCTCTGACACAGTTATTGGGCCACCAACATTGTCTGGACTTTAGGGGGTCTAGGATGCCTGTAAAGCCCTTTTTTGGGCCTCCAAAGTTTTCTACATTTTTGCAGGCCTAAAATGCATTTTAAGGCCTTATTTGAGCTGCCAACATTTCCTGAACATTCGGGGGTGTAGGATGCATATTTCGTGACAAAAATTCTTTTGGGAATTTCAGTGGTCTAGTATGCGGGTTAATGCCCCTTTCAGGCTGCAAATGTTTTTGGGACAATCAGAGCTCTCTGACACCATTTGTGGGCCACCAACATTTTCTGGACTTTAGGGGGTCTAGGATGCCTGTAAAGCCCTTTTTTGGGCCTCCAAAGTTTTCTACATTTTTGCAGGCCTAAAATGCATTTTAAGGACTTTTTTGGGCTGCCAACATTTTCTGAACTTTCAGGGGTGTAGGATGCATATTTCGTGACAAAAATATTTTTGGGAATTTCCGTGGTCTAGGATTTGGTTTAATGCCCCTTTCAGGCTGCAAGTGTTTTTGGGACAATCAGAGGTCTCTGACACCATTTGTGGGACACCAACATTTTCTTGACTTTAGGGGGTCTAGGATGCCTGTAAAGCCCTTTTTTGGGCCTCCAAAGTTTTCTACATTTTTGCCGGCCTAAAATGCATTTTAAGGCCTTTTTTGAGCTGTCAACATTTCCTGAACATTCGGGGTGTATGATGCATATTTCGTGACAAAAATATTTTTGGGAATTTCAGTGGTCTAGTATGCGGGTTAATGCCCCTTTCAGGCTGCAAATTTTATTGGGACAATCAGAGCTCTCTGACACCATTTGTGGGCCACCAACATTTTCTGGACTTTAGGGGGTCTAGGATGCCTGTAAAGCCATTTTTTGGGCCTCCAAAGATTTCTACATTTTTGCAGGCCTAAAATGCATTTTAAGGCCTTTTTTGAGCTGCCAACATTTCCTGAACATTCGGGGGTGTAGGATGCATATTTCGTGACAAAAATATTTTTGGGAATTTCAGTGGTCTAGTATGCGGGTTAATGCCCCTTTCAGGCTGCAAATGTTTTTGGGACAATCAGAGCTCTCTGACACCATTTGTGGGCCACCAACATTTTCTGGACTTTAGGGGGTCTAGGATGCCTGTAAAGCCATTTTTTGGGCCTCCAAAGATTTCTACATTTTTGCAGGCCTAAAATGCATTTTAAGGCCTTTTTTGAGCTGCCAACATTTCCTGAACATTCGGGGGTGTAGGATGCATATTTCGTGACAAAAATATTTTTGGGAATTTCAGTGGTCTAGTATGCGGGTTAATGCCCCTTTCAGGCTGCAAATGTTTTTGGGACAATCAGAGCTCTCTGACACCATTTGTGGGCCACCAACATTTTCTGGACTTTAGGGGGTCTAGGATGCCTGTAAAGCCCTTTTTTGGGCCTCCAAAGATTTCTACATTTTTGCAGGCCTAAAATGCATTTTAAGGCCTTTTTTGAGCTGCCAACATTTCCTGAACATTCGGGGGTGTAGGATGCATATTTCGTGACAAAAATATTTTTGGGAATTTCAGTGGTCTAGTATGCGGGTTAATGCCCCTTTCAGGCTGCAAATGATTTTGGGACAATCAGACCTCTCTGACACAGTTATTGGGCCACCAACATTGTCTGGACTTTAGGGGGTCTAGGATGCCTGTAAAGCCCTTTTTTGGGCCTCCAAAGTTTTCTACATTTTTGCAGGCCTAAAATGCATTTTAAGGCCTTTTTTGAGCTGCCAACATTTCCTGAACATTCGGGGGTGCAGGATGCATATTTCGTGACAAAAATATTTTTGGGAATTTCCGTGGTCTAGGATTTGGTTTAATGCCCCTTTCAGGCTGCAAGTGTTTTTGGGACAATCAGAGGTCTCTGACACCATTTGTGGGACACCAACATTTTCTGGACTTTAGGGGGTCTAGGATGCCTGTAAAGCCCTTTTTTGGGGCTCCAAAGTTTTCTACATTTTTGCAGGCCTAAAATGCATTTTAAGGCCTTATTTGAGCTGCCAACATTTCCTGAACATTCGGGGGTGTAGGATGCATATTTCGTGACAAAAAAATGTTTGGGAATTTCAGTGGTCTAGTATGCGGGTTAATGCCCCTTTCAGGCTGCAAATGTTTTTGGGACAATCAGAGCTCTCTGACACCATTTGTGGGCCACCAACATTTTCTGGACTTTAGGGGGTCTAGGATGCCTGTAAAGCCCTTTTTTGGGCCTCCAAAGTTTTCTACATTTTTGCAGGCCTAAAATGCATTTTAAGGACTTTTTTGGGCTGCCAACATTTTCTGAACTTTCAGGGGTGTAGGATGCATATTTCGTGACAAAAATATTTTTGGGAATTTCCGTGGTCTAGGATTTGGTTTAATGCCCCTTTCAGGCTGCAAGTGTTTTTGGGACAATCAGAGGTCTCTGACACCATTTGTGGGACACCAACATTTTCTTGACTTTAGGGGGTCTAGGATGCCTGTAAAGCCCTTTTTTGGGCCTCCAAAGTTTTCTACATTTTTGCCGGCCTAAAATGCATTTTAAGGCCTTTTTTGAGCTGTCAACATTTCCTGAACATTCGGGGTGTATGATGCATATTTCGTGACAAAAATATTTTTGGGAATTTCAGTGGTCTAGTATGCGGGTTAATGCCCCTTTCAGGCTGCAAATGTTTTTGGGACAATCAGAGCTCTCTGACACCATTTGTGGGCCACCAACATTTTCTGGACTTTAGGGGGTCTAGGATGCCTGTAAAGCCCTTTTTTGGGCCTCCAAAGATTTCTACATTTTTGCAGGCCTAAAATGCATTTTAAGGCCTTTTTTGAGCTGCCAACATTTCCTGAACATTCGGGGGTGTAGGATGCATATTTCGTGACAAAAATATTTTTGGGAATTTCAGTGGTCTAGTATGCGGGTTAATGCCCCTTTCAGGCTGCAAATGTTTTTGGGACAATCAGAGCTCTCTGACACCATTTGTGGGCCACCAACATTTTCTGGACTTTAGGGGGTCTAGGATGCCTGTAAAGCCATTTTTTGGGCCTCCAAAGATTTCTACATTTTTGCAGGCCTAAAATGCATTTTAAGGCCTTTTTTGAGCTGCCAACATTTCCTGAACATTCGGGGGTGTAGGATGCATATTTCGTGACAAAAATATTTTTGGGAATTTCAGTGGTCTAGTATGCGGGTTAATGCCCCTTTCAGGCTGCAAATGTTTTTGGGACAATCAGAGCTCTCTGACACCATTTGTGGGCCACCAACATTTTCTGGACTTTAGGGGGTCTAGGATGCCTGTAAAGCCCTTTTTTGGGCCTCCAAAGATTTCTACATTTTTGCAGGCCTAAAATGCATTTTAAGGCCTTTTTTGAGCTGCCAACATTTCCTGAACATTCGGGGGTGTAGGATGCATATTTCGTGACAAAAATATTTTTGGGAATTTCAGTGGTCTAGTATGCGGGTTAATGCCCCTTTCAGGCTGCAAATGATTTTGGGACAATCAGAGCTCTCTGACACAGTTATTGGGCCACCAACATTGTCTGGACTTTAGGGGGTCTAGGATGCCTGTAAAGCCCTTTTTTGGGCCTCCAAAGTTTTCTACATTTTTGCAGGCCTAAAATGCATTTTAAGGCCTTTTTTGAGCTGCCAACATTTCCCGAACATTCGGGGGTGCAGGATGCATATTTCGTGACAAAAATAATTTTGGGAATTTCCGTGGTCTAGGATTTGGTTTAATGCCCCTTTCAGGCTGCAAGTGTTTTTGGGACAATCAGAGCTCTCTGACACCATTTGTGGGCCACCAACATTTTCTGGACTTTAGGGGGTCTAGGATGCCTGTAAAGCCCTTTTTTGGGCCTCCAAAGTTTTCTACATTTTTGCAGGCCTAAAATGCATTTTAAGGCCTTTTTTGGGCTGCCAACATTTTCTGAACTTTAAGGGGTGTAGGATGCATATTTCGTGACAAAAATATTTTTGGGAATTTCCGTGGTCTAGGATTTGGTTTAATGCCCCTTTCAGGCTGCAAGTGTTTTTGGGACAATCAGAGGTCTCTGACACCATTTGTGGGACACCAACATTTTCTGGACTTTAGGGGGTCTAGGATGCCTGTAAAGCCCTTTTTTGGGGCTCCAAAGTTTTCTACATTTTTGCAGGCCTAAAATGCATTTTAAGGCCTTTTTTGAGCTGCCAACATTTCCTGAACATTCGGGGGTGTAGGATGCATATTTCGTGACAAAAATATTTTTGGGAATTTCAGTGGTCTAGTATGCGGGTTAATGCCCCTTTCAGGCTGCAAATGTTTTTGGGACAATCAGAGCTCTCTGACACCATTTGTGGGCCACCAACATTTTCTGGACTTTAGGGGGTCTAGGATGCCTGTAAAGCCCTTTTTTGGGCCTCCAAAGATTTCTACATTTTTGCAGGCCTAAAATGCATTTTAAGGCCTTTTTTGAGCTGCCAACATTTCCTGAACATTCGGGGGTGTAGGATGCATATTTCGTGACAAAAATATTTTTGGGAATTTCAGTGGTCTAGTATGCGGGTTAATGCCCCTTTCAGGCTGCAAGTGTTTTTGGGACAATCAGAGGTCTCTGACACCATTTGTGGGACACCAACATTTTCTGGACTTTAGGGGGTCTAGGATGCCTGTAAAGCCCTTTTTTGGGGCTCCAAAGTTTTCTACATTTTTGCAGGCCTAAAATGCATTTTAAGGCCTTATTTGAGCTGCCAACATTTCCTGAACATTCGGGGGTGTAGGATGCATATTTCGTGACAAAAATTTTTTTGGGAATTTCAGTGGTCTAGTATGCGGGTTAATGCCCCTTTCAGGCTGCAAATGTTTTTGGGACAATCAGAGCTCTCTGACACCATTTGTGGGCCACCAACATTTTCTGGACTTTAGGGGGTCTAGGATGCCTGTAAAGCCCTTTTTTGGGCCTCCAAAGTTTTCTACATTTTTGCAGGCCTAAAATGCATTTTAAGGACTTTTTTGGGCTGCCAACATTTTCTGAACTTTCAGGGGTGTAGGATGCATATTTCGTGACAAAAATATTTTTGGGAATTTCCGTGGTCTAGGATTTGGTTTAATGCCCCTTTCAGGCTGCAAGTGTTTTTGGGACAATCAGAGGTCTCTGACACCATTTGTGGGACACCAACATTTTCTTGACTTTAGGGGGTCTAGGATGCCTGTAAAGCCCTTTTTTGGGCCTCCAAAGTTTTCTACATTTTTGCCGGCCTAAAATGCATTTTAAGGCCTTTTTTGAGCTGTCAACATTTCCTGAACATTCGGGGTGTATGATGCATATTTCGTGACAAAAATATTTTTGGGAATTTCAGTGGTCTAGTATGCGGGTTAATGCCCCTTTCAGGCTGCAAATTTTTTTGGGACAATCAGAGCTCTCTGACACCATTTGTGGGCCACCAACATTTTCTGGACTTTAGGGGGTCTAGGATGCCTGTAAAGCCATTTTTTGGGCCTCCAAAGATTTCTACATTTTTGCAGGCCTAAAATGCATTTTAAGGCCTTTTTTGAGCTGCCAACATTTCCTGAACATTCGGGGGTGTAGGATGCATATTTCGTGACAAAAATATTTTTGGGAATTTCAGTGGTCTAGTATGCGGGTTAATGCCCCTTTCAGGCTGCAAATGTTTTTGGGACAATCAGAGCTCTCTGACACCATTTGTGGGCCACCAACATTTTCTGGACTTTAGGGGGTCTAGGATGCCTGTAAAGCCATTTTTTGGGCCTCCAAAGATTTCTACATTTTTGCAGGCCTAAAATGCATTTTAAGGCCTTTTTTGAGCTGCCAACATTTCCTGAACATTCGGGGGTGTAGGATGCATATTTTGTGACAAAAATATTTTTGGGAATTTCAGTGGTCTAGTATGCAGGTTAATGCCCCTTTCAGGCTGCAAATGTTTTTGGGACAATCAGAGCTCTCTGACACCATTTGTGGGCCACCAACATTTTCTGGACTTTAGGGGGTCTAGGATGCCTGTAAAGCCCTTTTTTGGGCCTCCAAAGATTTCTACATTTTTGCAGGCCTAAAATGCATTTTAAGGCCTTTTTTGAGCTGCCAACATTTCCTGAACATTCGGGGGTGTAGGATGCATATTTCGTGACAAAAATATTTTTGGGAATTTCAGTGGTCTAGTATGCGGGTTAATGCCCCTTTCAGGCTGCAAATGATTTTGGGACAATCAGACCTCTCTGACACAGTTATTGGGCCACCAACATTGTCTGGACTTTAGGGGGTCTAGGATGCCTGTAAAGCCCTTTTTTGGGCCTCCAAAGTTTTCTACATTTTTGCAGGCCTAAAATGCATTTTAAGGCCTTTTTTGAGCTGCCAACATTTCCTGAACATTCGGGGGTGCAGGATGCATATTTCGTGACAAAAATATTTTTGGGAATTTCCGTGGTCTAGGATTTGGTTTAATGCCCCTTTCAGGCTGCAAGTGTTTTTGGGACAATCAGAGGTCTCTGACACCATTTGTGGGACACCAACATTTTCTGGACTTTAGGGGGTCTAGGATGCCTGTAAAGCCCTTTTTTGGGGCTCCAAAGTTTTCTACATTTTTGCAGGCCTAAAATGCATTTTAAGGCCTTATTTGAGCTGCCAACATTTCCTGAACATTCGGGGGTGTAGGATGCATATTTCGTGACAAAAAAATGTTTGGGAATTTCAGTGGTCTAGTATGCGGGTTAATGCCCCTTTCAGGCTGCAAATGTTTTTGGGACAATCAGAGCTCTCTGACACCATTTGTGGGCCACCAACATTTTCTGGACTTTAGGGGGTCTAGGATGCCTGTAAAGCCCTTTTTTGGGCCTCCAAAGTTTTCTACATTTTTGCAGGCCTAAAATGCATTTTAAGGACTTTTTTGGGCTGCCAACATTTTCTGAACTTTCAGGGGTGTAGGATGCATATTTCGTGACAAAAATATTTTTGGGAATTTCCGTGGTCTAGGATTTGGTTTAATGCCCCTTTCAGGCTGCAAGTGTTTTTGGGACAATCAGAGGTCTCTGACACCATTTGTGGGACACCAACATTTTCTTGACTTTAGGGGGTCTAGGATGCCTGTAAAGCCCTTTTTTGGGCCTCCAAAGTTTTCTACATTTTTGCCGGCCTAAAATGCATTTTAAGGCCTTTTTTGAGCTGTCAACATTTCCTGAACATTCGGGGTGTATGATGCATATTTCGTGACAAAAATATTTTTGGGAATTTCAGTGGTCTAGTATGCGGGTTAATGCCCCTTTCAGGCTGCAAATGTTTTTGGGACAATCAGAGCTCTCTGACACCATTTGTGGGCCACCAACATTTTCTGGACTTTAGGGGGTCTAGGATGCCTGTAAAGCCCTTTTTTGGGCCTCCAAAGATTTCTACATTTTTGCAGGCCTAAAATGCATTTTAAGGCCTTTTTTGAGCTGCCAACATTTCCTGAACATTCGGGGGTGTAGGATGCATATTTCGTGACAAAAATATTTTTGGGAATTTCAGTGGTCTAGTATGCGGGTTAATGCCCCTTTCAGGCTGCAAATGTTTTTGGGACAATCAGAGCTCTCTGACACCATTTGTGGGCCACCAACATTTTCTGGACTTTAGGGGGTCTAGGATGCCTGTAAAGCCATTTTTTGGGCCTCCAAAGATTTCTACATTTTTGCAGGCCTAAAATGCATTTTAAGGCCTTTTTTGAGCTGCCAACATTTCCTGAACATTCGGGGGTGTAGGATGCATATTTCGTGACAAAAATATTTTTGGGAATTTCAGTGGTCTAGTATGCGGGTTAATGCCCCTTTCAGGCTGCAAATGTTTTTGGGACAATCAGAGCTCTCTGACACCATTTGTGGGCCACCAACATTTTCTGGACTTTAGGGGGTCTAGGATGCCTGTAAAGCCCTTTTTTGGGCCTCCAAAGATTTCTACATTTTTGCAGGCCTAAAATGCATTTTAAGGCCTTTTTTGAGCTGCCAACATTTCCTGAACATTCGGGGGTGTAGGATGCATATTTCGTGACAAAAATATTTTTGGGAATTTCAGTGGTCTAGTATGCGGGTTAATGCCCCTTTCAGGCTGCAAATGATTTTGGGACAATCAGAGCTCTCTGACACAGTTATTGGGCCACCAACATTGTCTGGACTTTAGGGGGTCTAGGATGCCTGTAAAGCCCTTTTTTGGGCCTCCAAAGTTTTCTACATTTTTGCAGGCCTAAAATGCATTTTAAGGCCTTTTTTGAGCTGCCAACATTTCCCGAACATTCGGGGGTGCAGGATGCATATTTCGTGACAAAAATAATTTTGGGAATTTCCGTGGTCTAGGATTTGGTTTAATGCCCCTTTCAGGCTGCAAGTGTTTTTGGGACAATCAGAGGTCTCTGACACCATTTGTGGGCCACCAACATTTTCTGGACTTTAGGGGGTCTAGGATGCCTGTAAAGCCCTTTTTTGGGCCTCCAAAGTTTTCTACATTTTTGCAGGCCTAAAATGCATTTTAAGGCCTTTTTTGGGCTGCCAACATTTTCTGAACTTTAAGGGGTGTAGGATGCATATTTCGTGACAAAAATATTTTTGGGAATTTCCGTGGTCTAGGATTTGGTTTAATGCCCCTTTCAGGCTGCAAGTGTTTTTGGGACAATCAGAGGTCTCTGACACCATTTGTGGGACACCAACATTTTCTGGACTTTAGGGGGTCTAGGATGCCTGTAAAGCCCTTTTTTGGGGCTCCAAAGTTTTCTACATTTTTGCAGGCCTAAAATGCATTTTAAGGCCTTTTTTGAGCTGCCAACATTTCCTGAACATTCGGGGGTGTAGGATGCATATTTCGTGACAAAAATATTTTTGGGAATTTCAGTGGTCTAGTATGCGGGTTAATGCCCCTTTCAGGCTGCAAATGTTTTTGGGACAATCAGAGCTCTCTGACACCATTTGTGGGCCACCAACATTTTCTGGACTTTAGGGGGTCTAGGATGCCTGTAAAGCCCTTTTTTGGGCCTCCAAAGATTTCTACATTTTTGCAGGCCTAAAATGCATTTTAAGGCCTTTTTTGAGCTGCCAACATTTCCTGAACATTCGGGGGTGTAGGATGCATATTTCGTGACAAAAATATTTTTGGGAATTTCAGTGGTCTAGTATGCGGGTTAATGCCCCTTTCAGGCTGCAAATGTTTTTGGGACAATCAGAGCTCTCTGACACCATTTGTGGGCCACCAACATTTTCTGGACTTTAGGGGGTCTAGGATGCCTGTAAAGCCCTTTTTTGGGCCTCCAAAGATTTCTACATTTTTGCAGGCCTAAAATGCATTTTAAGGCCTTTTTTGAGCTGCCAACATTTCCTGAACATTCGGGGGTGTAGGATGCATATTTCGTGACAAAAATATTTTTGGGAATTTCAGTGGTCTAGTATGCGGGTTAATGCCCCTTTCAGGCTGCAAATGATTTTGGGACAATCAGACCTCTCTGACACAGTTATTGGGCCACCAACATTGTCTGGACTTTAGGGGGTCTAGGATGCCTGTAAAGCCCTTTTTTGGGCCTCCAAAGTTTTCTACATTTTTGCAGGCCTAAAATGCATTTTAAGGCCTTTTTTGAGCTGCCAACATTTCCTGAACATTCGGGGGTGCAGGATGCATATTTCGTGACAAAAATATTTTTGGGAATTTCCGTGGTCTAGGATTTGGTTTAATGCCCCTTTCAGGCTGCAAGTGTTTTTGGGACAATCAGAGGTCTCTGACACCATTTGTGGGACACCAACATTTTCTGGACTTTAGGGGGTCTAGGATGCCTGTAAAGCCCTTTTTTGGGGCTCCAAAGTTTTCTACATTTTTGCAGGCCTAAAATGCATTTTAAGGCCTTATTTGAGCTGCCAACATTTCCTGAACATTCGGGGGTGTAGGATGCATATTTCGTGACAAAAAAATGTTTGGGAATTTCAGTGGTCTAGTATGCGGGTTAATGCCCCTTTCAGGCTGCAAATGTTTTTGGGACAATCAGAGCTCTCTGACACCATTTGTGGGCCACCAACATTTTCTGGACTTTAGGGGGTCTAGGATGCCTGTAAAGCCCTTTTTTGGGCCTCCAAAGTTTTCTACATTTTTGCAGGCCTAAAATGCATTTTAAGGACTTTTTTGGGCTGCCAACATTTTCTGAACTTTCAGGGGTGTAGGATGCATATTTCGTGACAAAAATATTTTTGGGAATTTCCGTGGTCTAGGATTTGGTTTAATGCCCCTTTCAGGCTGCAAGTGTTTTTGGGACAATCAGAGGTCTCTGACACCATTTGTGGGACACCAACATTTTCTTGACTTTAGGGGGTCTAGGATGCCTGTAAAGCCCTTTTTTGGGCCTCCAAAGTTTTCTACATTTTTGCCGGCCTAAAATGCATTTTAAGGCCTTTTTTGAGCTGTCAACATTTCCTGAACATTCGGGGTGTATGATGCATATTTCGTGACAAAAATATTTTTGGGAATTTCAGTGGTCTAGTATGCGGGTTAATGCCCCTTTCAGGCTGCAAATGTTTTTGGGACAATCAGAGCTCTCTGACACCATTTGTGGGCCACCAACATTTTCTGGACTTTAGGGGGTCTAGGATGCCTGTAAAGCCCTTTTTTGGGCCTCCAAAGATTTCTACATTTTTGCAGGCCTAAAATGCATTTTAAGGCCTTTTTTGAGCTGCCAACATTTCCTGAACATTCGGGGGTGTAGGATGCATATTTCGTGACAAAAATATTTTTGGGAATTTCAGTGGTCTAGTATGCGGGTTAATGCCCCTTTCAGGCTGCAAATGATTTTGGGACAATCAGAGCTCTCTGACACAGTTATTGGGCCACCAACATTGTCTGGACTTTAGGGGGTCTAGGATGCCTGTAAAGCCCTTTTTTGGGCCTCCAAAGTTTTCTACATTTTTACAGGCCTAAAATGCATTTTAAGGCCTTTTTTGAGCTGCCAACATTTCCTGAACATTCGGGGGTGCAGGATGCATATTTCGTGACAAAAATAATTTTGGGAATTTCCGTGGTCTAGGATTTGGTTTAATGCCCCTTTCAGGCTGCAAGTGTTTTTGGGACAATCAGAGGTCTCTGACACCATTTGTGGGCCACCAACATTTTCTGGACTTTAGGGGGTCTAGGATGCCTGTAAAGCCCTTTTTTGGGGCTCCAAAGTTTTCTACATTTTTGCAGGCCTAAAATGCATTTTAAGGCCTTTTTTGAGCTGCCAACATTTCCTGAACATTCGGGGGTGTAGGATGCATATTTCGTGACAAAAATATTTTTGGGAATTTCAGTGGTCTAGTATGCGGGTTAATGCCCCTTTCAGGCTGCAAATGATTTTGGGACAATCAGAGCTCTCTGACACAGTTATTGGGCCACCAACATTGTCTGGACTTTAGGGGGTCTAGGATGCCTGTAAAGCCCTTTTTTGGGCCTCCAAAGATTTCTACATTTTTGCAGGCCTAAAATGCATTTTAAGGACTTTTTTGAGCTGCCAACATTTCCTGAACATTCGGGGGTGTAGGATGCATATTTCGTGACAAAAATATTTTTGGGAATTTCAGTGGTCTAGTATGCGGGTTAATGCCCCTTTCAGGCTGCAAATGTTTTTGGGACAATCAGAGCTCTCTGACACCATTTGTGGGCCACCAACATTTTCTGGACTTTAGGGGGTCTAGGATGCCTGTAAAGCCCTTTTTTGGGCCTCCAAAGATTTCTACATTTTTGCAGGCCTAAAATGCATTTTAAGGACTTTTTTGAGCTGCCAACATTTCCTGAACATTCGGGGGTGTAGGATGCATATTTCGTGACAAAAATATTTTTGGGAATTTCAGTGGTCTAGTATGTGGGTTAATGCCCCTTTCAGGCTGCAAATGTTTTTGGGACAATCAGAGCTCTCTGACACCATTTGTGGGCCACCAACATTTTCTGGACTTTAGGGGGTCTAGGATGCCTGTAAAGCCATTTTTTGGGCCTCCAAAGATTTCTACATTTTTGCAGGCCTAAAATGCATTTTAAGGCCTTTTTGAGCTGCCAACATTTCCTGAACATTCGGGGGTGTAGGATGCATATTTCGTGACAAAAATATTTTTGGGAATTTCAGTGGTCTAGTATGCGGGTTAATGCCCCTTTCAGGCTGCAAATGTTTTTGGGACAATCAGAGCTCTCTGACACCATTTGTGGGCCACCAACATTTTCTGGACTTTAGGGGGTCTAGGATGCCTGTAAAGCCCTTTTTTGGGCCTCCAAAGATTTCTACATTTTTGCAGGCCTAAAATGCATTTTAAGGCCTTTTTTGAGCTGCCAACATTTCCTGAACATTCGGGGGTGTAGGATGCATATTTCGTGACAAAAATATTTTTGGGAATTTCAGTGGTCTAGTATGCGGGTTAATGCCCCTTTCAGGCTGCAAATGTTTTTGGGACAATCAGAGCTCTCTGACACCATTTGTGGGCCACCAACATTTTCTGGACTTTAGGGGGTCTAGGATGCCTGTAAAGCCCTTTTTTGGGGCTCCAAAGTTTTCTACATTTTTGCAGGCCTAAAATGCATTTTAAGGCCTTTTTTGGGCTGCCAACATTTTCTGAACTTTCAGGGGTGTAGGATGCATATTTCGTGACAAAAATATTTTTGGGAATTTCAGTGGTCTAGTATGCGGGTTAATGCCCCTTTCAGGCTGCAAATGTTTTTGGGACAATCAGAGCTCTCTGACACCATTTGTGGGCCACCAACATTTTCTGGACTTTAGGGGGTCTAGGATGCCTGTAAAGCCCTTTTTTGGGCCTCCAAAGTTGTCTACATTTTTGCAGGCCTAAAATGCATTTTAAGGACTTTTTTGGCCTGCCAACATTTTCTGAACTTTCAGGGGTGCAGGATGCATATTTCGTGACAAAAATATTTTTGGGAATTTCCGTGGTCTAGGATTTGGTTTAATGCCCCTTTCAGGCTGCAAGTGTTTTTGGGACAATCAGAGGTCTCTGACACCATTTGTGGGACACCAACATTTTCTTGACTTTAGGGGGTCTAGGATGCCTGTAAAGCCCTTTTTTGGGCCTCCAAAGATTTCTACATTTTTGCAGGCCTAAAATGCATTTTAAGGACTTTTTTGAGCTGCCAACATTTCCTGAACATTCGGGGGTGTAGGATGCATATTTCGTGACAAAAATATTTTTGGGAATTTCAGTGGTCTAGTATGCGGGTTAATGCCCCTTTCAGGCTGCAAATGTTTTTGGGACAATCAGAGCTCTCTGACACCATTTGTGGGCCACCAACATTTTCTGGACTTTAGGGGGTCTAGGATGCCTGTAAAGCCCTTTTTTGGGCCTCCAAAGATTTCTACATTTTTGCAGGCCTAAAATGCATTTTAAGGACTTTTTTGAGCTGCCAACATTTCCTGAACATTCGGGGGTGTAGGATGCATATTTCGTGACAAAAATATTTTTGGGAATTTCAGTGGTCTAGTATGTGGGTTAATGCCCCTTTCAGGCTGCAAATGTTTTTGGGACAATCAGAGCTCTCTGACACCATTTGTGGGCCACCAACATTTTCTGGACTTTAGGGGGTCTAGGATGCCTGTAAAGCCATTTTTTGGGCCTCCAAAGATTTCTACATTTTTGCAGGCCTAAAATGCATTTTAAGGCCTTTTTGAGCTGCCAACATTTCCTGAACATTCGGGGGTGTAGGATGCATATTTCGTGACAAAAATATTTTTGGGAATTTCAGTGGTCTAGTATGCGGGTTAATGCCCCTTTCAGGCTGCAAATGTTTTTGGGACAATCAGAGCTCTCTGACACCATTTGTGGGCCACCAACATTTTCTGGACTTTAGGGGGTCTAGGATGCCTGTAAAGCCCTTTTTTGGGCCTCCAAAGATTTCTACATTTTTGCAGGCCTAAAATGCATTTTAAGGCCTTTTTTGAGCTGCCAACATTTCCTGAACATTCGGGGGTGTAGGATGCATATTTCGTGACAAAAATATTTTTGGGAATTTCAGTGGTCTAGTATGCGGGTTAATGCCCCTTTCAGGCTGCAAATGATTTTGGGACAATCAGAGCTCTCTGACACAGTTATTGGGCCACCAACATTGTCTGGACTTTAGGGGGTCTAGGATGCCTGTAAAGCCCTTTTTTGGGCCTCCAAAGTTTTCTACATTTTTGCAGGCCTAAAATGCATTTTAAGGCCTTTTTTGAGCTGCCAACATTTCCTGAACATTCGGGGGTGCAGGATGCATATTTCGTGACAAAAATAATTTTGGGAATTTCCGTGGTCTAGGATTTGGTTTAATGCCCCTTTCAGGCTGCAAGTGTTTTTGGGACAATCAGAGGTCTCTGACACCATTTGTGGGCCACCAACATTTTCTGGACTTTAGGGGGTCTAGGATGCCTGTAAAGCCCTTTTTTGGGGCTCCAAAGTTTTCTACATTTTTGCAGGCCTAAAATGCATTTTAAGGCCTTTTTTGAGCTGCCAACATTTCCTGAACATTCGGGGGTGTAGGATGCATATTTCGTGACAAAAATATTTTTGGGAATTTCAGTGGTCTAGTATGCGGGTTAATGCCCCTTTCAGGCTGCAAATGTTTTTGGGACAATCAGAGCTCTCTGACACCATTTGTGGGCCACCAACATTTTCTGGACTTTAGGGGGTCTAGGATGCCTGTAAAGCCCTTTTTTGGGCCTCCAAAGTTTTCTACATTTTTGCAGGCCTAAAATGCATTTTAGGGACTTTTTTGGGCTGCCAACATTTTCTGAACTTTCAGGGGTGCAGGATGCATATTTCGTGACAAAAATATTTTTGGGAATTTCCGTGGTCTAGGATTTGGTTTAATGCCCCTTTCAGGCTGCAAGTGTTTTTGGGACAATCAGAGGTCTCTGACACCATTTGTGGGACACCAACATTTTCTTGACTTTAGGGGGTCTAGGATGCCTGTAAAGCCCTTTTTTGGGCCTCCAAAGATTTCTACATTTTTGCAGGCCTAAAATGCATTTTAAGGCCTTTTTTGAGCTGCCAACATTTCCTGAACATTCGGGGGTGTAGGATGCATATTTCGTGACAAAAATATTTTTGGGAATTTCAGTGGTCTAGTATGCGGGTTAATGCCCCTTTCAGGCTGCAAATGTTTTTGGGACAATCAGAGCTCTCTGACACCATTTGTGGGCCACCAACATTTTCTGGACTTTAGGGGGTCTAGGATGCCTGTAAAGCCCTTTTTTGGGCCTCCAAAGATTTCTACATTTTTGCAGGCCTAAAATGCATTTTAAGGCCTTTTTTGAGCTGCCAACAT
Organism: Ambystoma mexicanum; assembly: GCF_040938575.1. Taxonomy (NCBI): domain Eukaryota; kingdom Metazoa; phylum Chordata; class Amphibia; order Caudata; family Ambystomatidae; genus Ambystoma; species Ambystoma mexicanum. The sequence continues at coordinate 550,956,156 of NC_090936.1, read as the reverse complement.
TTCCTGAACATTCGGGGGTGTAGGATGCATATTTCGTGACAAAAATATTTTTGGGAATTTCAGTGGTCTAGTATGCGGGTTAATGCCCCTTTCAGGCTGCAAATGATTTTGGGACAATCAGAGCTCTCTGACACAGTTATTGGGCCACCAACATTGTCTGGACTTTAGGGGGTCTAGGATGCCTGTAAAGCCCTTTTTTGGGCCTCCAAAGTTTTCTACATTTTTGCAGGCCTAAAATGCATTTTAAGGCCTTTTTTGAGCTGCCAACATTTCCTGAACATTCGGGGGTGCAGGATGCATATTTCGTGACAAAAATAATTTTGGGAATTTCCGTGGTCTAGGATTTGGTTTAATGCCCCTTTCAGGCTGCAAGTGTTTTTGGGACAATCAGAGGTCTCTGACACCATTTGTGGGCCACCAACATTTTCTGGACTTTAGGGGGTCTAGGATGCCTGTAAAGCCCTTTTTTGGGGCTCCAAAGTTTTCTACATTTTTGCAGGCCTAAAATGCATTTTAAGGCCTTTTTTGAGCTGCCAACATTTCCTGAACATTCGGGGGTGTAGGATGCATATTTCGTGACAAAAATATTTTTGGGAATTTCAGTGGTCTAGTATGCGGGTTAATGCCCCTTTCAGGCTGCAAATGTTTTTGGGACAATCAGAGCTCTCTGACACCATTTGTGGGCCACCAACATTTTCTGGACTTTAGGGGGTCTAGGATGCCTGTAAAGCCCTTTTTTGGGCCTCCAAAGTTTTCTACATTTTTGCAGGCCTAAAATGCATTTTAGGGACTTTTTTGGGCTGCCAACATTTTCTGAACTTTCAGGGGTGCAGGATGCATATTTCGTGACAAAAATATTTTTGGGAATTTCCGTGGTCTAGGATTTGGTTTAATGCCCCTTTCAGGCTGCAAGTGTTTTTGGGACAATCAGAGGTCTCTGACACCATTTGTGGGACACCAACATTTTCTTGACTTTAGGGGGTCTAGGATGCCTGTAAAGCCCTTTTTTGGGCCTCCAAAGATTTCTACATTTTTGCAGGCCTAAAATGCATTTTAAGGACTTTTTTGAGCTGCCAACATTTCCTGAACATTCGGGGGTGTAGGATGCATATTTCGTGACAAAAATATTTTTGGGAATTTCAGTGGTCTAGTATGCGGGTTAATGCCCCTTTCAGGCTGCAAATGTTTTTGGGACAATCAGAGCTCTCTGACACCATTTGTGGGCCACCAACATTTTCTGGACTTTAGGGGGTCTAGGATGCCTGTAAAGCCCTTTTTTGGGCCTCCAAAGATTTCTACATTTTTGCAGGCCTAAAATGCATTTTAAGGACTTTTTTGAGCTGCCAACATTTCCTGAACATTCGGGGGTGTAGGATGCATATTTCGTGACAAAAATATTTTTGGGAATTTCAGTGGTCTAGTATGCGGGTTAATGCCCCTTTCAGGCTGCAAATGTTTTTGGGACAATCAGAGCTCTCTGACAATATTTGTGGGCCACCAACATTTTCTGGACTTTAGGGGGTCTAGGATGCCTGTAAAGCCATTTTTTGGGCCTCCAAAGATTTCTACATTTTTGCAGGCCTAAAATGCATTTTAAGGCCTTTTTTGAGCTGCCAACATTTCCTGAACATTCGGGGGTGTAGGATGCATATTTCGTGACAAAAATATTTTTGGGAATTTCAGTGGTCTAGTATGCGGGTTAATGCCCCTTTCAGGCTGCAAATGTTTTTGGGACAATCAGAGCTCTCTGACACCATTTGTGGGCCACCAACATTTTCTGGACTTTAGGGGGTCTAGGATGCCTGTAAAGCCCTTTTTTGGGCCTCCAAAGATTTCTACATTTTTGCAGGCCTAAAATGCATTTTAAGGCCTTTTTTGAGCTGCCAACATTTCCTGAACATTCGGGGGTGTAGGATGCATATTTCGTGACAAAAATATTTTTGGGAATTTCAGTGGTCTAGTATGCGGGTTAATGCCCCTTTCAGGCTGCAAATGATTTTGGGACAATCAGAGCTCTCTGACACAGTTATTGGGCCACCAACATTGTCTGGACTTTAGGGGGTCTAGGATGCCTGTAAAGCCCTTTTTTGGGCCTCCAAAGTTTTCTACATTTTTGCAGGCCTAAAATGCATTTTAAGGCCTTTTTTGAGCTGCCAACATTTCCTGAACATTCGGGGGTGCAGGATGCATATTTCGTGACAAAAATAATTTTGGGAATTTCCGTGGTCTAGGATTTGGTTTAATGCCCCTTTCAGGCTGCAAGTGTTTTTGGGACAATCAGAGGTCTCTGACACCATTTGTGGGCCACCAACATTTTCTGGACTTTAGGGGGTCTAGGATGCCTGTAAAGCCCTTTTTTGGGCCTCCAAAGATTTCTACATTTTTGCAGGCCTAAAATGCATTTTAAGGCCTTTTTTGAGCTGCCAACATTTCCTGAACATTCGGGGGTGTAGGATGCATATTTCGTGACAAAAATATTTTTGGGAATTTCAGTGGTCTAGTATGCGGGTTAATGCCCCTTTCAGGCTGCAAATGATTTTGGGACAATCAGAGCTCTCTGACACAGTTATTGGGCCACCAACATTGTCTGGACTTTAGGGGGTCTAGGATGCCTGTAAAGCCCTTTTTTGGGCCTCCAAAGTTTTCTACATTTTTGCAGGCCTAAAATGCATTTTAAGGCCTTTTTTGAGCTGCCAACATTTCCTGAACATTCGGGGGTGCAGGATGCATATTTCGTGACAAAAATAATTTTGGGAATTTCCGTGGTCTAGGATTTGGTTTAATGCCCCTTTCAGGCTGCAAGTGTTTTTGGGACAATCAGAGGTCTCTGACACCATTTGTGGGCCACCAACATTTTCTGGACTTTAGGGGGTCTAGGATGCCTGTAAAGCCCTTTTTTGGGGCTCCAAAGTTTTCTACATTTTTGCAGGCCTAAAATGCATTTTAAGGCCTTTTTTGAGCTGCCAACATTTCCTGAACATTCGGGGGTGTAGGATGCATATTTCGTGACAAAAATATTTTTGGGAATTTCAGTGGTCTAGTATGCGGGTTAATGCCCCTTTCAGGCTGCAAATGTTTTTGGGACAATCAGAGCTCTCTGACACCATTTGTGGGCCACCAACATTTTCTGGACTTTAGGGGGTCTAGGATGCCTGTAAAGCCCTTTTTTGGGCCTCCAAAGTTTTCTACATTTTTGCAGGCCTAAAATGCATTTTAAGGCCTTTTTTGAGCTGCCAACATTTCCTGAACATTCGGGGGTGCAGGATGCATATTTCGTGACAAAAATAATTTTGGGAATTTCCGTGGTCTAGGATTTGGTTTAATGCCCCTTTCAGGCTGCAAGTGTTTTTGGGACAATCAGAGGTCTCTGACACCATTTGTGGGCCACCAACATTTTCTGGACTTTAGGGGGTCTAGGATGCCTGTAAAGCCCTTTTTTGGGGCTCCAAAGTTTTCTACATTTTTGCAGGCCTAAAATGCATTTTAAGGCCTTTTTTGAGCTGCCAACATTTCCTGAACATTCGGGGGTGTAGGATGCATATTTCGTGACAAAAATATTTTTGGGAATTTCAGTGGTCTAGTATGCGGGTTAATGCCCCTTTCAGGCTGCAAATGTTTTTGGGACAATCAGAGCTCTCTGACACCATTTGTGGGCCACCAACATTGTCTGGACTTTAGGGGGTCTAGGATGCCTGTAAAGCCCTTTTTTGGGCCTCCAAAGTTTTCTACATTTTTGCAGGCCTAAAATGCATTTTAGGGACTTTTTTGGGCTGCCAACATTTTCTGAACTTTCAGGGGTGCAGGATGCATATTTCGTGACAAAAATATTTTTGGGAATTTCCGTGGTCTAGGATTTGGTTTAATGCCCCTTTCAGGCTGCAAGTGTTTTTGGGACAATCAGAGGTCTCTGACACCATTTGTGGGACACCAACATTTTCTTGACTTTAGGGGGTCTAGGATGCCTGTAAAGCCCTTTTTTGGGCCTCCAAAGATTTCTACATTTTTGCAGGCCTAAAATGCATTTTAAGGCCTTTTTTGAGCTGCCAACATTTCCTGAACATTCGGGGGTGTAGGATGCATATTTCGTGACAAAAATATTTTTGGGAATTTCAGTGGTCTAGTATGCGGGTTAATGCCCCTTTCAGGCTGCAAATGTTTTTGGGACAATCAGAGCTCTCTGACACCATTTGTGGGCCACCAACATTTTCTGGACTTTAGGGGGTCTAGGATGCCTGTAAAGCCCTTTTTTGGGCCTCCAAAGATTTCTACATTTTTGCAGGCCTAAAATGCATTTTAAGGCCTTTTTTGAGCTGCCAACATTTCCTGAACATTCGGGGGTGTAGGATGCATATTTCGTGACAAAAATATTTTTGGGAATTTCAGTGGTCTAGTATGCGGGTTAATGCCCCTTTCAGGCTGCAAATGATTTTGGGACAATCAGAGCTCTCTGACACAGTTATTGGGCCACCAACATTGTCTGGACTTTAGGGGGTCTAGGATGCCTGTAAAGCCCTTTTTTGGGCCTCCAAAGTTTTCTACATTTTTGCAGGCCTAAAATGCATTTTAAGGCCTTTTTTGAGCTGCCAACATTTCCTGAACATTCGGAGGTGCAGGATGCATATTTCGTGACAAAAATAATTTTGGGAATTTCCGTGGTCTAGGATTTGGTTTAATGCCCCTTTCAGGCTGCAAGTGTTTTTGGGACAATCAGAGGTCTCTGACACCATTTGTGGGCCACCAACATTTTCTGGACTTTAGGGGGTCTAGGATGCCTGTAAAGCCCTTTTTTGGGGCTCCAAAGTTTTCTACATTTTTGCAGGCCTAAAATGCATTTTAAGGCCTTTTTTGAGCTGCCAACATTTCCTGAACATTCGGGGGTGTAGGATGCATATTTCGTGACAAAAATATTTTTGGGAATTTCAGTGGTCTAGTATGCGGGTTAATGCCCCTTTCAGGCTGCAAATGTTTTTGGGACAATCAGAGCTCTCTGACACCATTTGTGGGCCACCAACATTTTCTGGACTTTAGGGGGTCTAGGATGCCTGTAAAGCCCTTTTTTGGGCCTCCAAAGTTTTCTACATTTTTGCAGGCCTAAAATGCATTTTAGGGACTTTTTTGGGCTGCCAACATTTTCTGAACTTTCAGGGGTGCAGGATGCATATTTCGTGACAAAAATATTTTTGGGAATTTCCGTGGTCTAGGATTTGGTTTAATGCCCCTTTCAGGCTGCAAGTGTTTTTGGGACAATCAGAGGTCTCTGACACCATTTGTGGGACACCAACATTTTCTTGACTTTAGGGGGTCTAGGATGCCTGTAAAGCCCTTTTTTGGGCCTCCAAAGATTTCTACATTTTTGCAGGCCTAAAATGCATTTTAAGGCCTTTTTTGAGCTGCCAACATTTCCTGAACATTCGGGGGTGTAGGATGCATATTTCGTGACAAAAATATTTTTGGGAATTTCAGTGGTCTAGTATGCGGGTTAATGCCCCTTTCAGGCTGCAAATGTTTTTGGGACAATCAGAGCTCTCTGACACCATTTGTGGGCCACCAACATTTTCTGGACTTTAGGGGGTCTAGGATGCCTGTAAAGCCCTTTTTTGGGCCTCCAAAGATTTCTACATTTTTGCAGGCCTAAAATGCATTTTAAGGCCTTTTTTGAGCTGCCAACATTTCCTGAACATTCGGGGGTGTAGGATGCATATTTCGTGACAAAAATATTTTTGGGAATTTCAGTGGTCTAGTATGCGGGTTAATGCCCCTTTCAGGCTGCAAATGATTTTGGGACAATCAGAGCTCTCTGACACAGTTATTGGGCCACCAACATTGTCTGGACTTTAGGGGGTCTAGGATGCCTGTAAAGCCCTTTTTTGGGCCTCCAAAGTTTTCTACATTTTTGCAGGCCTAAAATGCATTTTAAGGCCTTTTTTGAGCTGCCAACATTTCCTGAACATTCGGGGGTGCAGGATGCATATTTCGTGACAAAAATAATTTTGGGAATTTCCGTGGTCTAGGATTTGGTTTAATGCCCCTTTCAGGCTGCAAGTGTTTTTGGGACAATCAGAGGTCTCTGACACCATTTGTGGGCCACCAACATTTTCTGGACTTTAGGGGGTCTAGGATGCCTGTAAAGCCCTTTTTTGGGGCTCCAAAGTTTTCTACATTTTTGCAGGCCTAAAATGCATTTTAAGGCCTTTTTTGAGCTGCCAACATTTCCTGAACATTCGGGGGTGTAGGATGCATATTTCGTGACAAAAATATTTTTGGGAATTTCAGTGGTCTAGTATGCGGGTTAATGCCCCTTTCAGGCTGCAAATGTTTTTGGGACAATCAGAGCTCTCTGACACCATTTGTGGGCCACCAACATTTTCTGGACTTTAGGGGGTCTAGGATGCCTGTAAAGCCCTTTTTTGGGCCTCCAAAGTTTTCTACATTTTTGCAGGCCTAAAATGCATTTTAGGGACTTTTTTGGGCTGCCAACATTTTCTGAACTTTCAGGGGTGCAGGATGCATATTTCGTGACAAAAATATTTTTGGGAATTTCCATGGTCTAGTATGCGGGTTAATGCCCCTTTCAGGCTGCAAATGTTTTTGGGACAATCAGAGCTCTCTGACACCATTTGTGGGACACCAACATTTTCTTGACTTTAGGGGGTCTAGGATGCCTGTAAAGCCCTTTTTTGGGCCTCCAAAGATTTCTACATTTTTGCAGGCCTAAAATGCATTTTAAGGACTTTTTTGAGCTGCCAACATTTCCTGAACATTCGGGGGTGTAGGATGCATATTTCGTGACAAAAATATTTTTGGGAATTTCAGTGGTCTAGTATGCGGGTTAATGCCCCTTTCAGGCTGCAAATGTTTTTGGGACAATCAGAGCTCTCTGACACCATTTGTGGGCCACCAACATTTTCTGGACTTTAGGGGGTCTAGGATGCCTGTAAAGCCCTTTTTTGGGGCTCCAAAGTTTTCTACATTTTTGCAGGTCTAAAATGCATTTTAAGGCCTTTTTTGAGCTGCCAACATTTCCTGAACATTCGGGGGTGTAGGATGCATATTTCGTGACAAAAATATTTTTGGGAATTTCAGTGGTCTAGTATGCGGGTTAATGCCCCTTTCAGGCTGCAAATGTTTTTGGGACAATCAGAGCTCTCTGACACCATTTGTGGGCCACCAACATTTTCTGGACTTTAGGGGGTCTAGGATGCCTGTAAGGCCCTTTTTTGGGCCTCCAAAGTTTTCTACATTTTTGCAGGCCTAAAATGCATTTTAGGGACTTTTTTGGGCTGCCAACATTTTCTGAACTTTCAGGGGTGCAGGATGCATATTTCGTGACAAAAATATTTTTGGGAATTTCCGTGGTCTAGGATTTGGTTTAATGCCCCTTTCAGGCTGCAAGTGTTTTTGGGACAATCAGAGGTCTCTGACACCATTTGTGGGACACCAACATTTTCTTGACTTTAGGGGGTCTAGGATGCCTGTAAAGCCCTTTTTTGGGCCTCCAAAGATTTCTACATTTTTGCAGGCCTAAAATGCATTTTAAGGACTTTTTTGAGCTGCCAACATTTCCTGAACATTCGGGGGTGTAGGATGCATATTTCGTGACAAAAATATTTTTGGGAATTTCAGTGGTCTAGTATGCGGGTTAATGCCCCTTTCAGGCTGCAAATGTTTTTGGGACAATCAGAGCTCTCTGACACCATTTGTGGGCCACCAACATTTTCTGGACTTTAGGGGGTCTAGGATGCCTGTAAAGCCCTTTTTTGGGCCTCCAAAGATTTCTACATTTTTGCAGGCCTAAAATGCATTTTAAGGCCTTTTTTGAGCTGCCAACATTTCCTGAACATTCGGGGGTGTAGGATGCATATTTCGTGACAAAAATATTTTTGGGAATTTCAGTGGTCTAGTATGCGGGTTAATGCCCCTTTCAGGCTGCAAATGTTTTTGGGACAATCAGAGCTCTCTGACAATATTTGTGGGCCACCAACATTTTCTGGACTTTAGGGGGTCTAGGATGCCTGTAAAGCCATTTTTTGGGCCTCCAAAGATTTCTACATTTTTGCAGGCCTAAAATGCATTTTAAGGCCTTTTTTGAGCTGCCAACATTTCCTGAACATTCGGGGGTGTAGGATGCATATTTCGTGACAAAAATATTTTTGGGAATTTCAGTGGTCTAGTATGCGGGTTAATGCCCCTTTCAGGCTGCAAATGTTTTTGGGACAATCAGAGCTCTCTGACACCATTTGTGGGCCACCAACATTTTCTGGACTTTAGGGGGTCTAGGATGCCTGTAAAGCCCTTTTTTGGGCCTCCAAAGATTTCTACATTTTTGCAGGCCTAAAATGCATTTTAAGGCCTTTTTTGAGCTGCCAACATTTCCTGAACATTCGGGGGTGTAGGATGCATATTTCGTGACAAAAATATTTTTGGGAATTTCAGTGGTCTAGTATGCGGGTTAATGCCCCTTTCAGGCTGCAAATGATTTTGGGACAATCAGAGCTCTCTGACACAGTTATTGGGCCACCAACATTGTCTGGACTTTAGGGGGTCTAGGATGCCTGTAAAGCCCTTTTTTGGGCCTCCAAAGTTTTCTACATTTTTGCAGGCCTAAAATGCATTTTAAGGCCTTTTTTGAGCTGCCAACATTTCCTGAACATTCGGGGGTGCAGGATGCATATTTCGTGACAAAAATAATTTTGGGAATTTCCGTGGTCTAGGATTTGGTTTAATGCCCCTTTCAGGCTGCAAGTGTTTTTGGGACAATCAGAGGTCTCTGACACCATTTGTGGGCCACCAACATTTTCTGGACTTTAGGGGGTCTAGGATGCCTGTAAAGCCCTTTTTTGGGCCTCCAAAGATTTCTACATTTTTGCAGGCCTAAAATGCATTTTAAGGCCTTTTTTGAGCTGCCAACATTTCCTGAACATTCGGGGGTGTAGGATGCATATTTCGTGACAAAAATATTTTTGGGAATTTCAGTGGTCTAGTATGCGGGTTAATGCCCCTTTCAGGCTGCAAATGATTTTGGGACAATCAGAGCTCTCTGACACAGTTATTGGGCCACCAACATTGTCTGGACTTTAGGGGGTCTAGGATGCCTGTAAAGCCCTTTTTTGGGCCTCCAAAGTTTTCTACATTTTTGCAGGCCTAAAATGCATTTTAAGGCCTTTTTTGAGCTGCCAACATTTCCTGAACATTCGGGGGTGCAGGATGCATATTTCGTGACAAAAATAATTTTGGGAATTTCCGTGGTCTAGGATTTGGTTTAATGCCCCTTTCAGGCTGCAAGTGTTTTTGGGACAATCAGAGGTCTCTGACACCATTTGTGGGCCACCAACATTTTCTGGACTTTAGGGGGTCTAGGATGCCTGTAAAGCCCTTTTTTGGGGCTCCAAAGTTTTCTACATTTTTGCAGGCCTAAAATGCATTTTAAGGCCTTTTTTGAGCTGCCAACATTTCCTGAACATTCGGGGGTGTAGGATGCATATTTCGTGACAAAAATATTTTTGGGAATTTCAGTGGTCTAGTATGCGGGTTAATGCCCCTTTCAGGCTGCAAATGTTTTTGGGACAATCAGAGCTCTCTGACACCATTTGTGGGCCACCAACATTTTCTGGACTTTAGGGGGTCTAGGATGCCTATAAAGCCCTTTTTTGGGCCTCCAAAGTTTTCTACATTTTTGCAGGCCTAAAATGCATTTTAGGGACTTTTTTGGGCTGCCAACATTTTCTGAACTTTCAGGGGTGCAGGATGCATATTTCGTGACAAAAATATTTTTGGGAATTTCCGTGGTCTAGGATTTGGTTTAATGCCCCTTTCAGGCTGCAAGTGTTTTTGGGACAATCAGAGGTCTCTGACACCATTTGTGGGACACCAACATTTTCTTGACTTTAGGGGGTCTAGGATGCCTGTAAAGCCCTTTTTTGGGCCTCCAAAGATTTCTACATTTTTGCAGGCCTAAAATGCATTTTAAGGACTTTTTTGAGCTGCCAACATTTCCTGAACATTCGGGGGTGTAGGATGCATATTTCGTGACAAAAATATTTTTGGGAATTTCAGTGGTCTAGTATGCGGGTTAATGCCCCTTTCAGGCTGCAAATGTTTTTGGGACAATCAGAGCTCTCTGACACCATTTGTGGGCCACCAACATTTTCTGGACTTTAGGGGGTCTAGGATGCCTGTAAAGCCCTTTTTTGGGCCTCCAAAGATTTCTACATTTTTGCAGGCCTAAAATGCATTTTAAGGACTTTTTTGAGCTGCCAACATTTCCTGAACATTCGGGGGTGTAGGATGCATATTTCGTGACAAAAATATTTTTGGGAATTTCAGTGGTCTAGTATGCGGGTTAATGCCCCTTTCAGGCTGCAAATGTTTTTGGGACAATCAGAGCTCTCTGACACCATTTGTGGGCCACCAACATTTTCTGGACTTTAGGGGGTCTAGGATGCCTGTAAAGCCATTTTTTGGGCCTCCAAAGATTTCTACATTTTTGCAGGCCTAAAATGCATTTTAAGGCCTTTTTGAGCTGCCAACATTTCCTGAACATTCGGGGGTGTAGGATGCATATTTCGTGACAAAAATATTTTTGGGAATTTCAGTGGTCTAGTATGCGGGTTAATGCCCCTTTCAGGCTGCAAATGTTTTTGGGACAATCAGAGCTCTCTGACACCATTTGTGGGCCACCAACATTTTCTGGACTTTAGGGGGTCTAGGATGCCTGTAAAGCCCTTTTTTGGGCCTCCAAAGATTTCTACATTTTTGCAGGCCTAAAATGCATTTTAAGGACTTTTTTGAGCTGCCAACATTTCCTGAACATTCGGGGGTGTAGGATGCATATTTCGTGACAAAAATATTTTTGGGAATTTCAGTGGTCTAGTATGCGGGTTAATGCCCCTTTCAGGCTGCAAATGTTTTTGGGACAATCAGAGCTCTCTGACACCATTTGTGGGCCACCAACATTTTCTGGACTTTAGGGGGTCTAGGATGCCTGTAAAGCCCTTTTTTGGGCCTCCAAAGATTTCTACATTTTTGCAGGCCTAAAATGCATTTTAAGGACTTTTTTGAGCTGCCAACATTTCCTGAACATTCGGGGGTGTAGGATGCATATTTCGTGACAAAAATATTTTTGGGAATTTCAGTGGTCTAGTATGCGGGTTAATGCCCCTTTCAGGCTGCAAATGTTTTTGGGACAATCAGAGCTCTCTGACACCATTTGTGGGCCACCAACATTTTCTGGACTTTAGGGGGTCTAGGATGCCTGTAAAGCCATTTTTTGGGCCTCCAAAGATTTCTACATTTTTGCAGGCCTAAAATGCATTTTAAGGCCTTTTTGAGCTGCCAACATTTCCTGAACATTCGGGGGTGTAGGATGCATATTTCGTGACAAAAATATTTTTGGGAATTTCAGTGGTCTAGTATGCGGGTTAATGCCCCTTTCAGGCTGCAAATGTTTTTGGGACAATCAGAGCTCTCTGACACCATTTGTGGGCCACCAACATTTTCTGGACTTTAGGGGGTCTAGGATGCCTGTAAAGCCCTTTTTTGGGCCTCCAAAGATTTCTACATTTTTGCAGGCCTAAAATGCATTTTAAGGCCTTTTTTGAGCTGCCAACATTTCCTGAACATTCGGGGGTGTAGGATGCATATTTCGTGACAAAAATATTTTTGGGAATTTCAGTGGTCTAGTATGCGGGTTAATGCCCCTTTCAGGCTGCAAATGATTTTGGGACAATCAGAGCTCTCTGACACAGTTATTGGGCCACCAACATTGTCTGGACTTTAGGGGGTCTAGGATGCCTGTAAAGCCCTTTTTTGGGCCTCCAAAGTTTTCTACATTTTTGCAGGCCTAAAATGCATTTTAAGGCCTTTTTTGAGCTGCCAACATTTCCTGAACATTCGGGGGTGCAGGATGCATATTTCGTGACAAAAATAATTTTGGGAATTTCCGTGGTCTAGGATTTGGTTTAATGCCCCTTTCAGGCTGCAAGTGTTTTTGGGACAATCAGAGGTCTCTGACACCATTTGTGGGCCACCAACATTTTCTGGACTTTAGGGGGTCTAGGATGCCTGTAAAGCCCTTTTTTGGGGCTCCAAAGTTTTCTACATTTTTGCAGGCCTAAAATGCATTTTAAGGCCTTTTTTGAGCTGCCAACATTTCCTGAACATTCGGGGGTGTAGGATGCATATTTCGTGACAAAAATATTTTTGGGAATTTCAGTGGTCTAGTATGCGGGTTAATGCCCCTTTCAGGCTGCAAATGTTTTTGGGACAATCAGAGCTCTCTGACACCATTTGTGGGCCACCAACATTTTCTGGACTTTAGGGGGTCTAGGATGCCTGTAAAGCCCTTTTTTGGGCCTCCAAAGTTTTCTACATTTTTGCAGGCCTAAAATGCATTTTAGGGACTTTTTTGGGCTGCCAACATTTTCTGAACTTTCAGGGGTGCAGGATGCATATTTCGTGACAAAAATATTTTTGGGAATTTCCGTGGTCTAGGATTTGGTTTAATGCCCCTTTCAGGCTGCAAGTGTTTTTGGGACAATCAGAGGTCTCTGACACCATTTGTGGGACACCAACATTTTCTTGACTTTAGGGGGTCTAGGATGCCTGTAAAGCCCTTTTTTGGGCCTCCAAAGATTTCTACATTTTTGCAGGCCTAAAATACATTTTAAGGCCTTTTTTGAGCTGCCAACATTTCCTGAACATTCGGGGGTGTAGGATGCATATTTCGTGACAAAAATATTTTTGGGAATTTCAGTGGTCTAGTATGCGGGTTAATGCCCCTTTCAGGCTGCAAATGTTTTTGGGACAATCAGAGCTCTCTGACACCATTTGTGGGCCACCAACATTTTCTGGACTTTAGGGGGTCTAGGATGCCTGTAAAGCCCTTTTTTGGGCCTCCAAAGATTTCCACATTTTTGCAGGCCTAAAATGCATTTTAAGGCCTTTTTTGAGCTGCCAACATTTCCTGAACATTCGGGGGTGTAGGATGCATATTTCGTGACAAAAATATTTTTGGGAATTTCAGTGGTCTAGTATGCGGGTTAATGCCCCTTTCAGGCTGCAAATGATTTTGGGACAATCAGAGCTCTCTGACACAGTTATTGGGCCACCAACATTGTCTGGACTTTAGGGGGTCTAGGATGCCTGTAAAGCCCTTTTTTGGGCCTCCAAAGTTTTCTACATTTTTGCAGGCCTAAAATGCATTTTAAGGCCTTTTTTGAGCTGCCAACATTTCCTGAACATTCGGGGGTGCAGGATGCATATTTCGTGACAAAAATAATTTTGGGAATTTCCGTGGTCTAGGATTTGGTTTAATGCCCCTTTCAGGCTGCAAGTGTTTTTGGGACAATCAGAGGTCTCTGACACCATTTGTGGGCCACCAACATTTTCTGGACTTTAGGGGGTCTAGGATGCCTGTAAAGCCCTTTTTTGGGGCTCCAAAGTTTTCTACATTTTTGCAGGCCTAAAATGCATTTTAAGGCCTTTTTTGAGCTGCCAACATTTCCTGAACATTCGGGGGTGTAGGATGCATATTTCGTGACAAAAATATTTTTGGGAATTTCAGTGGTCTAGTATGCGGGTTAATGCCCCTTTCAGGCTGCAAATGTTTTTGGGACAATCAGAGCTCTCTGACACCATTTGTGGGCCACCAACATTTTCTGGACTTTAGGGGGTCTAGGATGCCTGTAAGGCCCTTTTTTGGGCCTCCAAAGTTTTCTACATTTTTGCAGGCCTAAAATGCATTTTAGGGACTTTTTTGGGCTGCCAACATTTTCTGAACTTTCAGGGGTGCAGGATGCATATTTCGTGACAAAAATATTTTTGGGAATTTCCGTGGTCTAGGATTTGGTTTAATGCCCCTTTCAGGCTGCAAGTGTTTTTGGGACAATCAGAGGTCTCTGACACCATTTGTGGGACACCAACATTTTCTTGACTTTAGGGGGTCTAGGATGCCTGTAAAGCCCTTTTTTGGGCCTCCAAAGATTTCTACATTTTTGCAGGCCTAAAATGCATTTTAAGGACTTTTTTGAGCTGCCAACATTTCCTGAACATTCGGGGGTGTAGGATGCATATTTCGTGACAAAAATATTTTTGGGAATTTCAGTGGTCTAGTATGCGGGTTAATGCCCCTTTCAGGCTGCAAATGTTTTTGGGACAATCAGAGCTCTCTGACACCATTTGTGGGCCACCAACATTTTCTGGACTTTAGGGGGTCTAGGATGCCTGTAAAGCCCTTTTTTGGGCCTCCAAAGATTTCTACATTTTTGCAGGCCTAAAATGCATTTTAAGGCCTTTTTTGAGCTGCCAACATTTCCTGAACATTCGGGGGTGTAGGATGCATATTTCGTGACAAAAATATTTTTGGGAATTTCAGTGGTCTAGTATGCGGGTTAATGCCCCTTTCAGGCTGCAAATGTTTTTGGGACAATCAGAGCTCTCTGACAATATTTGTGGGCCACCAACATTTTCTGGACTTTAGGGGGTCTAGGATGCCTGTAAAGCCATTTTTTGGGCCTCCAAAGATTTCTACATTTTTGCAGGCCTAAAATGCATTTTAAGGCCTTTTTTGAGCTGCCAACATTTCCTGAACATTCGGGGGTGTAGGATGCATATTTCGTGACAAAAATATTTTTGGGAATTTCAGTGGTCTAGTATGCGGGTTAATGCCCCTTTCAGGCTGCAAATGTTTTTGGGACAATCAGAGCTCTCTGACACCATTTGTGGGCCACCAACATTTTCTGGACTTTAGGGGGTCTAGGATGCCTGTAAAGCCCTTTTTTGGGCCTCCAAAGATTTCTACATTTTTGCAGGCCTAAAATGCATTTTAAGGCCTTTTTTGAGCTGCCAACATTTCCTGAACATTCGGGGGTGTAGGATGCATATTTCGTGACAAAAATATTTTTGGGAATTTCAGTGGTCTAGTATGCGGGTTAATGCCCCTTTCAGGCTGCAAATGATTTTGGGACAATCAGAGCTCTCTGACACAGTTATTGGGCCACCAACATTGTCTGGACTTTAGGGGGTCTAGGATGCCTGTAAAGCCCTTTTTTGGGCCTCCAAAGTTTTCTACATTTTTGCAGGCCTAAAATGCATTTTAAGGCCTTTTTTGAGCTGCCAACATTTCCTGAACATTCGGGGGTGCAGGATGCATATTTCGTGACAAAAATAATTTTGGGAATTTCCGTGGTCTAGGATTTGGTTTAATGCCCCTTTCAGGCTGCAAGTGTTTTTGGGACAATCAGAGGTCTCTGACACCATTTGTGGGCCACCAACATTTTCTGGACTTTAGGGGGTCTAGGATGCCTGTAAAGCCCTTTTTTGGGCCTCCAAAGATTTCTACATTTTTGCAGGCCTAAAATGCATTTTAAGGCCTTTTTTGAGCTGCCAACATTTCCTGAACATTCGGGGGTGTAGGATGCATATTTCGTGACAAAAATATTTTTGGGAATTTCAGTGGTCTAGTATGCGGGTTAATGCCCCTTTCAGGCTGCAAATGATTTTGGGACAATCAGAGCTCTCTGACACAGTTATTGGGCCACCAACATTGTCTGGACTTTAGGGGGTCTAGGATGCCTGTAAAGCCCTTTTTTGGGCCTCCAAAGTTTTCTACATTTTTGCAGGCCTAAAATGCATTTTAAGGCCTTTTTTGAGCTGCCAACATTTCCTGAACATTCGGGGGTGCAGGATGCATATTTCGTGACAAAAATAATTTTGGGAATTTCCGTGGTCTAGGATTTGGTTTAATGCCCCTTTCAGGCTGCAAGTGTTTTTGGGACAATCAGAGGTCTCTGACACCATTTGTGGGCCACCAACATTTTCTGGACTTTAGGGGGTCTAGGATGCCTGTAAAGCCCTTTTTTGGGGCTCCAAAGTTTTCTACATTTTTGCAGGCCTAAAATGCATTTTAAGGCCTTTTTTGAGCTGCCAACATTTCCTGAACATTCGGGGGTGTAGGATGCATATTTCGTGACAAAAATATTTTTGGGAATTTCAGTGGTCTAGTATGCGGGTTAATGCCCCTTTCAGGCTGCAAATGTTTTTGGGACAATCAGAGCTCTCTGACACCATTTGTGGGCCACCAACATTTTCTGGACTTTAGGGGGTCTAGGATGCCTGTAAAGCCCTTTTTTGGGCCTCCAAAGTTTTCTACATTTTTGCAGGCCTAAAATGCATTTTAGGGACTTTTTTGGGCTGCCAACATTTTCTGAACTTTCAGGGGTGCAGGATGCATATTTCGTGACAAAAATATTTTTGGGAATTTCCGTGGTCTAGGATTTGGTTTAATGCCCCTTTCAGGCTGCAAGTGTTTTTGGGACAATCAGAGGTCTCTGACACCATTTGTGGGACACCAACATTTTCTTGACTTTAGGGGGTCTAGGATGCCTGTAAAGCCCTTTTTTGGGCCTCCAAAGATTTCTACATTTTTGCAGGCCTAAAATGCATTTTAAGGACTTTTTTGAGCTGCCAACATTTCCTGAACATTCGGGGGTGTAGGATGCATATTTCGTGACAAAAATATTTTTGGGAATTTCAGTGGTCTAGTATGCGGGTTAATGCCCCTTTCAGGCTGCAAATGTTTTTGGGACAATCAGAGCTCTCTGACACCATTTGTGGGCCACCAACATTTTCTGGACTTTAGGGGGTCTAGGATGCCTGTAAAGCCCTTTTTTGGGCCTCCAAAGATTTCTACATTTTTGCAGGCCTAAAATGCATTTTAAGGACTTTTTTGAGCTGCCAACATTTCCTGAACATTCGGGGGTGTAGGATGCATATTTCGTGACAAAAATATTTTTGGGAATTTCAGTGGTCTAGTATGCGGGTTAATGCCCCTTTCAGGCTGCAAATGTTTTTGGGACAATCAGAGCTCTCTGACACCATTTGTGGGCCACCAACATTTTCTGGACTTTAGGGGGTCTAGGATGCCTGTAAAGCCATTTTTTGGGCCTCCAAAGATTTCTACATTTTTGCAGGCCTAAAATGCATTTTAAGGCCTTTTTGAGCTGCCAACATTTCCTGAACATTCGGGGGTGTAGGATGCATATTTCGTGACAAAAATATTTTTGGGAATTTCAGTGGTCTAGTATGCGGGTTAATGCCCCTTTCAGGCTGCAAATGTTTTTGGGACAATCAGAGCTCTCTGACACCATTTGTGGGCCACCAACATTTTCTGGACTTTAGGGGGTCTAGGATGCCTGTAAAGCCCTTTTTTGGGCCTCCAAAGATTTCTACATTTTTGCAGGCCTAAAATGCATTTTAAGGCCTTTTTTGAGCTGCCAACATTTCCTGAACATTCGGGGGTGTAGGATGCATATTTCGTGACAAAAATATTTTTGGGAATTTCAGTGGTCTAGTATGCGGGTTAATGCCCCTTTCAGGCTGCAAATGATTTTGGGACAATCAGAGCTCTCTGACACAGTTATTGGGCCACCAACATTGTCTGGACTTTAGGGGGTCTAGCATGCCTGTAAAGCCCTTTTTTGGGCCTCCAAAGTTTTCTACATTTTTGCAGGCCTAAAATGCATTTTAAGGCCTTTTTTGAGCTGCCAACATTTCCTGAACATTCGGGGGTGCAGGATGCATATTTCGTGACAAAAATAATTTTGGGAATTTCCGTGGTCTAGGATTTGGTTTAATGCCCCTTTCAGGCTGCAAGTGTTTTTGGGACAATCAGAGGTCTCTGACACCATTTGTGGGCCACCAACATTTTCTGGACTTTAGGGGGTCTAGGATGCCTGTAAAGCCCTTTTTTGGGGCTCCAAAGTTTTCTACATTTTTGCAGGCCTAAAATGCATTTTAAGGCCTTTTTTGAGCTGCCAACATTTCCTGAACATTCGGGGGTGTAGGATGCATATTTCGTGACAAAAATATTTTTGGGAATTTCAGTGGTCTAGTATGCGGGTTAATGCCCCTTTCAGGCTGCAAATGTTTTTGGGACAATCAGAGCTCTCTGACACCATTTGTGGGCCACCAACATTTTCTGGACTTTAGGGGGTCTAGGATGCCTGTAAAGCCCTTTTTTGGGCCTCCAAAGTTTTCTACATTTTTGCAGGCCTAAAATGCATTTTAGGGACTTTTTTGGGCTGCCAACATTTTCTGAACTTTCAGGGGTGCAGGATGCATATTTCGTGACAAAAATATTTTTGGGAATTTCCGTGGTCTAGTATGCGGGTTAATGCCCCTTTCAGGCTGCAAATGTTTTTGGGACAATCAGAGCTCTCTGACACCATTTGTGGGACACCAACATTTTCTTGACTTTAGGGGGTCTAGGATGCCTGTAAAGCCCTTTTTTGGGCCTCCAAAGATTTCTACATTTTTGCAGGCCTAAAATGCATTTTAAGGACTTTTTTGAGCTGCCAACATTTCCTGAACATTCGGTGGTGTAGGATGCATATTTCGTGACAAAAATATTTTTGGGAATTTCAGTGGTCTAGTATGCGGGTTAATGCCCCTTTCAGGCTGCAAATGTTTTTGGGACAATCAGAGCTCTCTGACACCATTTGTGGGCCACCAACATTTTCTGGACTTTAGGGGGTCTAGGATGCCTGTAAAGCCCTTTTTTGGGCCTCCAAAGATTTCTACATTTTTGCAGGCCTAAAATGCATTTTAAGGACTTTTTTGAGCTGCCAACATTTCCTGAACATTCGGGGGTGTAGGATGCATATTTCGTGACAAAAATATTTTTGGGAATTTCAGTGGTCTAGTATGCGGGTTAATGCCCCTTTCAGGCTGCAAATGTTTTTGGGACAATCAGAGCTCTCTGACAATATTTGTGGGCCACCAACATTTTCTGGACTTTAGGGGGTCTAGGATGCCTGTAAAGCCATTTTTTGGGCCTCCAAAGATTTCTACATTTTTGCAGGCCTAAAATGCATTTTAAGGCCTTTTTTGAGCTGCCAACATTTCCTGAACATTCGGGGGTGTAGGATGCATATTTCGTGACAAAAATATTTTTGGGAATTTCAGTGGTCTAGTATGCGGGTTAATGCCCCTTTCAGGCTGCAAATGTTTTTGGGACAATCAGAGCTCTCTGACACCATTTGTGGGCCACCAACATTTTCTGGACTTTAGGGGGTCTAGGATGCCTGTAAAGCCCTTTTTTGGGCCTCCAAAGATTTCTACATTTTTGCAGGCCTAAAATGCATTTTAAGGCCTTTTTTGAGCTGCCAACATTTCCTGAACATTCGGGGGTGTAGGATGCATATTTCGTGACAAAAATATTTTTGGGAATTTCAGTGGTCTAGTATGCGGGTTAATGCCCCTTTCAGGCTGCAAATGATTTTGGGACAATCAGAGCTCTCTGACACAGTTATTGGGCCACCAACATTGTCTGGACTTTAGGGGGTCTAGGATGCCTGTAAAGCCCTTTTTTGGGCCTCCAAAGTTTTCTACATTTTTGCAGGCCTAAAATGCATTTTAAGGCCTTTTTTGAGCTGCCAACATTTCCTGAACATTCGGGGGTGCAGGATGCATATTTCGTGACAAAAATAATTTTGGGAATTTCCGTGGTCTAGGATTTGGTTTAATGCCCCTTTCAGGCTGCAAGTGTTTTTGGGACAATCAGAGGTCTCTGACACCATTTGTGGGCCACCAACATTTTCTGGACTTTAGGGGGTCTAGGATGCCTGTAAAGCCCTTTTTTGGGGCTCCAAAGTTTTCTACATTTTTGCAGGCCTAAAATGCATTTTAAGGCCTTTTTTGAGCTGCCAACATTTCCTGAACATTCGGGGGTGTAGGATGCATATTTCGTGACAAAAATATTTTTGGGAATTTCAGTGGTCTAGTATGCGGGTTAATGCCCCTTTCAGGCTGCAAATGATTTTGGGACAATCAGAGCTCTCTGACACAGTTATTGGGCCACCAACATTGTCTGGACTTTAGGGGGTCTAGGATGCCTGTAAAGCCCTTTTTTGGGCCTCCAAAGATTTCTACATTTTTGCAGGCCTAAAATGCATTTTAAGGACTTTTTTGAGCTGCCAACATTTCCTGAACATTCGGGGGTGTAGGATGCATATTTCGTGACAAAAATATTTTTGGGAATTTCAGTGGTCTAGTATGCGGGTTAATGCCCCTTTCAGGCTGCAAATGTTTTTGGGACAATCAGAGCTCTCTGACACCATTTGTGGGCCACCAACATTTTCTGGACTTTAGGGGGTCTAGGATGCCTGTAAAGCCCTTTTTTGGGCCTCCAAAGATTTCTACATTTTTGCAGGCCTAAAATGCATTTTAAGGACTTTTTTGAGCTGCCAACATTTCCTGAACATTTGGGGGTGTAGGATGCATATTTCGTGACAAAAATATTTTTGGGAATTTCAGTGGTCTAAAATGCGGGTTAATGCCCCTTTCAGGCTGCAAATGTTTTTGGGACAATCAGAGCTCTCTGACACCATTTGTGGGCCACCAACATTTTCTGGACTTTAGGGGGTCTAGGATGCCTGTAAAGCCATTTTTTGGGCCTCCAAAGATTTCTACATTTTTGCAGGCCTAAAATGCATTTTAAGGCCTTTTTGAGCTGCCAACATTTCCTGAACATTCGGGGGTGTAGGATGCATATTTCGTGACAAAAATATTTTTGGGAATTTCAGTGGTCTAGTATGCGGGTTAATGCCCCTTTCAGGCTGCAAATGTTTTTGGGACAATCAGAGCTCTCTGACACCATTTGTGGGCCACCAACATTTTCTGGACTTTAGGGGGTCTAGGATGCCTGTAAAGCCCTTTTTTGGGCCTCCAAAGATTTCTACATTTTTGCAGGCCTAAAATGCATTTTAAGGCCTTTTTTGAGCTGCCAACATTTCCTGAACATTCGGGGGTGTAGGATGCATATTTCGTGACAAAAATATTTTTGGGAATTTCAGTGGTCTAGTATGCGGGTTAATGCCCCTTTCAGGCTGCAAATGATTTTGGGACAATCAGAGCTCTCTGACACAGTTATTGGGCCACCAACATTGTCTGGACTTTAGGGGGTCTAGGATGCCTGTAAAGCCCTTTTTTGGGCCTCCAAAGTTTTCTACATTTTTGCAGGCCTAAAATGCATTTTAAGGCCTTTTTTGAGCTGCCAACATTTCCTGAACATTCGGGGGTGCAGGATGCATATTTCGTGACAAAAATAATTTTGGGAATTTCCGTGGTCTAGGATTTGGTTTAATGCCCCTTTCAGGCTGCAAGTGTTTTTGGGACAATCAGAGGTCTCTGACACCATTTGTGGGCCACCAACATTTTCTGGACTTTAGGGGGTCTAGGATGCCTGTAAAGCCCTTTTTTGGGGCTCCAAAGTTTTCTACATTTTTGCAGGCCTAAAATGCATTTTAAGGCCTTTTTTGAGCTGCCAACATTTCCTGAACATTCGGGGGTGTAGGATGCATATTTCGTGACAAAAATATTTTTGGGAATTTCAGTGGTCTAGTATGCGGGTTAATGCCCCTTTCAGGCTGCAAATGTTTTTGGGACAATCAGAGCTCTCTGACACCATTTGTGGGCCACCAACATTTTCTGGACTTTAGGGGGTCTAGGATGCCTGTAAAGCCCTTTTTTGGGCCTCCAAAGTTTTCTACATTTTTGCAGGCCTAAAATGCATTTTAGGGACTTTTTTGGGCTGCCAACATTTTCTGAACTTTCAGGGGTGCAGGATGCATATTTCGTGACAAAAATATTTTTGGGAATTTCCGTGGTCTAGGATTTGGTTTAATGCCCCTTTCAGGCTGCAAGTGTTTTTGGGACAATCAGAGGTCTCTGACACCATTTGTGGGACACCAACATTTTCTTGACTTTAGGGGGTCTAGGATGCCTGTAAAGCCCTTTTTTGGGCCTCCAAAGATTTCTACATTTTTGCAGGCCTAAAATGCATTTTAAGGCCTTTTTTGAGCTGCCAACATTTCCTGAACATTCGGGGGTGTAGGATGCATATTTCGTGACAAAAATATTTTTGGGAATTTCAGTGGTCTAGTATGCGGGTTAATGCCCCTTTCAGGCTGCAAATGTTTTTGGGACAATCAGAGCTCTCTGACACCATTTGTGGGCCACCAACATTTTCTGGACTTTAGGGGGTCTAGGATGCCTGTAAAGCCCTTTTTTGGGCCTCCAAAGATTTCTACATTTTTGCAGGCCTAAAATGCATTTTAAGGCCTTTTTTGAGCTGCCAACATTTCCTGAACATTCGGGGGTGTAGGATGCATATTTCGTGACAAAAATATTTTTGGGAATTTCAGTGGTCTAGTATGCGGGTTAATGCCCCTTTCAGGCTGCAAATGATTTTGGGACAATCAGAGCTCTCTGACACAGTTATTGGGCCACCAACATTGTCTGGACTTTAGGGGGTCTAGGATGCCTGTAAAGCCCTTTTTTGGGCCTCCAAAGTTTTCTACATTTTTGCAGGCCTAAAATGCATTTTAAGGCCTTTTTTGAGCTGCCAACATTTCCTGAACATTCGGGGGTGCAGGATGCATATTTCGTGACAAAAATAATTTTGGGAATTTCCGTGGTCTAGGATTTGGTTTAATGCCCCTTTCAGGCTGCAAGTGTTTTTGGGACAATCAGAGGTCTCTGACACCATTTGTGGGCCACCAACATTTTCTGGACTTTAGGGGGTCTAGGATGCCTGTAAAGCCCTTTTTTGGGGCTCCAAAGTTTTCTACATTTTTGCAGGCCTAAAATGCATTTTAAGGCCTTTTTTGAGCTGCCAACATTTCCTGAACATTCGGGGGTGTAGGATGCATATTTCGTGACAAAAATATTTTTGGGAATTTCAGTGGTCTAGTATGCGGGTTAATGCCCCTTTCAGGCTGCAAATGTTTTTGGGACAATCAGAGCTCTCTGACACCATTTGTGGGCCACCAACATTTTCTGGACTTTAGGGGGTCTAGGATGCCTGTAAAGCCCTTTTTTGGGCCTCCAAAGTTTTCTACATTTTTGCAGGCCTAAAATGCATTTTAGGGACTTTTTTGGGCTGCCAACATTTTCTGAACTTTCAGGGGTGCAGGATGCATATTTCGTGACAAAAATATTTTTGGGAATTTCCGTGGTCTAGTATGCGGGTTAATGCCCCTTTCAGGCTGCAAATGTTTTTGGGACAATCAGAGCTCTCTGACACCATTTGTGGGACACCAACATTTTCTTGACTTTAGGGGGTCTAGGATGCCTGTAAAGCCCTTTTTTGGGCCTCCAAAGATTTCTACATTTTTGCAGGCCTAAAATGCATTTTAAGGACTTTTTTGAGCTGCCAACATTTCCTGAACATTCGGGGGTGTAGGATGCATATTTCGTGACAAAAATATTTTTGGGAATTTCAGTGGTCTAGTATGCGGGTTAATGCCCCTTTCAGGCTGCAAATGTTTTTGGGACAATCAGAGCTCTCTGACACCATTTGTGGGCCACCAACATTTTCTGGACTTTAGGGGGTCTAGGATGCCTGTAAAGCCCTTTTTTGGGGCTCCAAAGTTTTCTACATTTTTGCAGGCCTAAAATGCATTTTAAGGCCTTTTTTGAGCTGCCAACATTTCCTGAACATTCGGGGGTGTAGGATGCATATTTCGTGACAAAAATATTTTTGGGAATTTCAGTGGTCTAGTATGCGGGTTAATGCCCCTTTCAGGCTGCAAATGTTTTTGGGACAATCAGAGCTCTCTGACACCATTTGTGGGCCACCAACATTTTCTGGACTTTAGGGGGTCTAGGATGCCTGTAAGGCCCTTTTTTGGGCCTCCAAAGTTTTCTACATTTTTGCAGGCCTAAAATGCATTTTAGGGACTTTTTTGGGCTGCCAACATTTTCTGAACTTTCAGGGGTGCAGGATGCATATTTCGTGACAAAAATATTTTTGGGAATTTCCGTGGTCTAGGATTTGGTTTAATGCCCCTTTCAGGCTGCAAGTGTTTTTGGGACAATCAGAGGTCTCTGACACCATTTGTGGGACACCAACATTTTCTTGACTTTAGGGGGTCTAGGATGCCTGTAAAGCCCTTTTTTGGGCCTCCAAAGATTTCTACATTTTTGCAGGCCTAAAATGCATTTTAAGGACTTTTTTGAGCTGCCAACATTTCCTGAACATTCGGGGGTGTAGGATGCATATTTCGTGACAAAAATATTTTTGGGAATTTCAGTGGTCTAGTATGCGGGTTAATGCCCCTTTCAGGCTGCAAATGTTTTTGGGACAATCAGAGCTCTCTGACACCATTTGTGGGCCACCAACATTTTCTGGACTTTAGGGGGTCTAGGATGCCTGTAAAGCCCTTTTTTGGGCCTCCAAAGATTTCTACATTTTTGCAGGCCTAAAATGCATTTTAAGGCCTTTTTTGAGCTGCCAACATTTCCTGAACATTCGGGGGTGTAGGATGCATATTTCGTGACAAAAATATTTTTGGGAATTTCAGTGGTCTAGTATGCGGGTTAATGCCCCTTTCAGGCTGCAAATGATTTTGGGACAATCAGAGCTCTCTGACACAGTTATTGGGCCACCAACATTGTCTGGACTTTAGGGGGTCTAGGATGCCTGTAAAGCCCTTTTTTGGGCCTCCAAAGTTTTCTACATTTTTGCAGGCCTAAAATGCATTTTAAGGCCTTTTTTGAGCTGCCAACATTTCCTGAACATTCGGGGGTGCAGGATGCATATTTCGTGACAAAAATAATTTTGGGAATTTCCGTGGTCTAGGATTTGGTTTAATGCCCCTTTCAGGCTGCAAGTGTTTTTGGGACAATCAGAGGTCTCTGACACCATTTGTGGGCCACCAACATTTTCTGGACTTTAGGGGGTCTAGGATGCCTGTAAAGCCCTTTTTTGGGGCTCCAAAGTTTTCTACATTTTTGCAGGCCTAAAATGCATTTTAAGGCCTTTTTTGAGCTGCCAACATTTCCTGAACATTCGGGGGTGTAGGATGCATATTTCGTGACAAAAATATTTTTGGGAATTTCAGTGGTCTAGTATGCGGGTTAATGCCCCTTTCAGGCTGCAAATGTTTTTGGGACAATCAGAGCTCTCTGACACCATTTGTGGGCCACCAACATTTTCTGGACTTTAGGGGGTCTAGGATGCCTGTAAAGCCCTTTTTTGGGCCTCCAAAGTTTTCTACATTTTTGCAGGCCTAAAATGCATTTTAGGGACTTTTTTGGGCTGCCAACATTTTCTGAACTTTCAGGGGTGCAGGATGCATATTTCGTGACAAAAATATTTTTGGGAATTTCCGTGGTCTAGGATTTGGTTTAATGCCCCTTTCAGGCTGCAAGTGTTTTTGGGACAATCAGAGGTCTCTGACACCATTTGTGGGACACCAACATTTTCTTGACTTTAGGGGGTCTAGGATGCCTGTAAAGCCCTTTTTTGGGCCTCCAAAGATTTCTACATTTTTGCAGGCCTAAAATGCATTTTAAGGCCTTTTTTGAGCTGCCAACATTTCCTGAACATTCGGGGGTGTAGGATGCATATTTCGTGACAAAAATATTTTTGGGAATTTCAGTGGTCTAGTATGCGGGTTAATGCCCCTTTCAGGCTGCAAATGTTTTTGGGACAATCAGAGCTCTCTGACACCATTTGTGGGCCACCAACATTTTCTGGACTTTAGGGGGTCTAGGATGCCTGTAAAGCCCTTTTTTGGGCCTCCAAAGATTTCTACATTTTTGCAGGCCTAAAATGCATTTTAAGGCCTTTTTTGAGCTGCCAACATTTCCTGAACATTCGGGGGTGTAGGATGCATATTTCGTGACAAAAATATTTTTGGGAATTTCAGTGGTCTAGTATGCGGGTTAATGCCCCTTTCAGGCTGCAAATGATTTTGGGACAATCAGAGCTCTCTGACACAGTTATTGGGCCACCAACATTGTCTGGACTTTAGGGGGTCTAGGATGCCTGTAAAGCCCTTTTTTGGGCCTCCAAAGTTTTCTACATTTTTGCAGGCCTAAAATGCATTTTAAGGCCTTTTTTGAGCTGCCAACATTTCCTGAACATTCGGGGGTGCAGGATGCATATTTCGTGACAAAAATAATTTTGGGAATTTCCGTGGTCTAGGATTTGGTTTAATGCCCCTTTCAGGCTGCAAGTGTTTTTGGGACAATCAGAGGTCTCTGACACCATTTGTGGGCCACCAACATTTTCTGGACTTTAGGGGGTCTAGGATGCCTGTAAAGCCCTTTTTTGGGGCTCCAAAGTTTTCTACATTTTTGCAGGCCTAAAATGCATTTTAAGGCCTTTTTTGAGCTGCCAACATTTCCTGAACATTCGGGGGTGTAGGATGCATATTTCGTGACAAAAATATTTTTGGGAATTTCAGTGGTCTAGTATGCGGGTTAATGCCCCTTTCAGGCTGCAAATGTTTTTGGGACAATCAGAGCTCTCTGACACCATTTGTGGGCCACCAACATTTTCTGGACTTTAGGGGGTCTAGGATGCCTGTAAAGCCCTTTTTTGGGCCTCCAAAGTTTTCTACATTTTTGCAGGCCTAAAATGCATTTTAGGGACTTTTTTGGGCTGCCAACATTTTCTGAACTTTCAGGGGTGCAGGATGCATATTTCGTGACAAAAATATTTTTGGGAATTTCCGTGGTCTAGTATGCGGGTTAATGCCCCTTTCAGGCTGCAAATGTTTTTGGGACAATCAGAGCTCTCTGACACCATTTGTGGGACACCAACATTTTCTTGACTTTAGGGGGTCTAGGATGCCTGTAAAGCCCTTTTTTGGGCCTCCAAAGATTTCTACATTTTTGCAGGCCTAAAATGCATTTTAAGGACTTTTTTGAGCTGCCAACATTTCCTGAACATTCGGGGGTGTAGGATGCATATTTCGTGACAAAAATATTTTTGGGAATTTCAGTGGTCTAGTATGCGGGTTAATGCCCCTTTCAGGCTGCAAATGTTTTTGGGACAATCAGAGCTCTCTGACACCATTTGTGGGCCACCAACATTTTCTGGACTTTAGGGGGTCTAGGATGCCTGTAAAGCCCTTTTTTGGGGCTCCAAAGTTTTCTACATTTTTGCAGGCCTAAAATGCATTTTAAGGCCTTTTTTGAGCTGCCAACATTTCCTGAACATTCGGGGGTGTAGGATGCATATTTCGTGACAAAAATATTTTTGGGAATTTCAGTGGTCTAGTATGCGGGTTAATGCCCCTTTCAGGCTGCAAATGTTTTTGGGACAATCAGAGCTCTCTGACACCATTTGTGGGCCACCAACATTTTCTGGACTTTAGGGGGTCTAGGATGCCTGTAAGGCCCTTTTTTGGGCCTCCAAAGTTTTCTACATTTTTGCAGGCCTAAAATGCATTTTAGGGACTTTTTTGGGCTGCCAACATTTTCTGAACTTTCAGGGGTGCAGGATGCATATTTCGTGACAAAAATATTTTTGGGAATTTCCGTGGTCTAGGATTTGGTTTAATGCCCCTTTCAGGCTGCAAGTGTTTTTGGGACAATCAGAGGTCTCTGACACCATTTGTGGGACACCAACATTTTCTTGACTTTAGGGGGTCTAGGATGCCTGTAAAGCCCTTTTTTGGGCCTCCAAAGATTTCTACATTTTTGCAGGCCTAAAATGCATTTTAAGGACTTTTTTGAGCTGCCAACATTTCCTGAACATTCGGGGGTGTAGGATGCATATTTCGTGACAAAAATATTTTTGGGAATTTCAGTGGTCTAGTATGCGGGTTAATGCCCCTTTCAGGCTGCAAATGTTTTTGGGACAATCAGAGCTCTCTGACACCATTTGTGGGCCACCAACATTTTCTGGACTTTAGGGGGTCTAGGATGCCTGTAAAGCCCTTTTTTGGGCCTCCAAAGATTTCTACATTTTTGCAGGCCTAAAATGCATTTTAAGGCCTTTTTTGAGCTGCCAACATTTCCTGAACATTCGGGGGTGTAGGATGCATATTTCGTGACAAAAATATTTTTGGGAATTTCAGTGGTCTAGTATGCGGGTTAATGCCCCTTTCAGGCTGCAAATGTTTTTGGGACAATCAGAGCTCTCTGACAATATTTGTGGGCCACCAACATTTTCTGGACTTTAGGGGGTCTAGGATGCCTGTAAAGCCATTTTTTGGGCCTCCAAAGATTTCTACATTTTTGCAGGCCTAAAATGCATTTTAAGGCCTTTTTTGAGCTGCCAACATTTCCTGAACATTCGGGGGTGTAGGATGCATATTTCGTGACAAAAATATTTTTGGGAATTTCAGTGGTCTAGTATGCGGGTTAATGCCCCTTTCAGGCTGCAAATGTTTTTGGGACAATCAGAGCTCTCTGACACCATTTGTGGGCCACCAACATTTTCTGGACTTTAGGGGGTCTAGGATGCCTGTAAAGCCCTTTTTTGGGCCTCCAAAGATTTCTACATTTTTGCAGGCCTAAAATGCATTTTAAGGCCTTTTTTGAGCTGCCAACATTTCCTGAACATTCGGGGGTGTAGGATGCATATTTCGTGACAAAAATATTTTTGGGAATTTCAGTGGTCTAGTATGCGGGTTAATGCCCCTTTCAGGCTGCAAATGATTTTGGGACAATCAGAGCTCTCTGACACAGTTATTGGGCCACCAACATTGTCTGGACTTTAGGGGGTCTAGGATGCCTGTAAAGCCCTTTTTTGGGCCTCCAAAGATTTCTACATTTTTGCAGGCCTAAAATGCATTTTAAGGCCTTTTTTGAGCTGCCAACATTTCCTGAACATTCGGGGGTGTAGGATGCATATTTCGTGACAAAAATATTTTTGGGAATTTCAGTGGTCTAGTATGCGGGTTAATGCCCCTTTCAGGCTGCAAATGTTTTTGGGACAATCAGAGCTCTCTGACACCATTTGTGGGCCACCAACATTTTCTGGACTTTAGGGGGTCTAGGATGCCTGTAAAGCCCTTTTTTGGGCCTCCAAAGATTTCTACATTTTTGCAGGCCTAAAATGCATTTTAAGGCCTTTTTTGAGCTGCCAACATTTCCTGAACATTCGGGGGTGTAGGATGCATATTTCGTGACAAAAATATTTTTGGGAATTTCAGTGGTCTAGTATGCGGGTTAATGCCCCTTTCAGGCTGCAAATGATTTTGGGACAATCAGAGCTCTCTGACACAGTTATTGGGCCACCAACATTGTCTGGACTTTAGGGGGTCTAGGATGCCTGTAAAGCCCTTTTTTGGGCCTCCAAAGTTTTCTACATTTTTGCAGGCCTAAAATGCATTTTAAGGCCTTTTTTGAGCTGCCAACATTTCCTGAACATTCGGGGGTGCAGGATGCATATTTCGTGACAAAAATAATTTTGGGAATTTCCGTGGTCTAGGATTTGGTTTAATGCCCCTTTCAGGCTGCAAGTGTTTTTGGGACAATCAGAGGTCTCTGACACCATTTGTGGGCCACCAACATTTTCTGGACTTTAGGGGGTCTAGGATGCCTGTAAAGCCCTTTTTTGGGGCTCCAAAGTTTTCTACATTTTTGCAGGCCTAAAATGCATTTTAAGGCCTTTTTTGAGCTGCCAACATTTCCTGAACATTCGGGGGTGTAGGATGCATATTTCGTGACAAAAATATTTTTGGGAATTTCAGTGGTCTAGTATGCGGGTTAATGCCCCTTTCAGGCTGCAAATGTTTTTGGGACAATCAGAGCTCTCTGACACCATTTGTGGGCCACCAACATTTTCTGGACTTTAGGGGGTCTAGGATGCCTGTAAAGCCCTTTTTTGGGCCTCCAAAGTTTTCTACATTTTTGCAGGCCTAAAATGCATTTTAGGGACTTTTTTGGGCTGCCAACATTTTCTGAACTTTCAGGGGTGCAGGATGCATATTTCGTGACAAAAATATTTTTGGGAATTTCCGTGGTCTAGTATGCGGGTTAATGCCCCTTTCAGGCTGCAAATGTTTTTGGGACAATCAGAGCTCTCTGACACCATTTGTGGGACACCAACATTTTCTTGACTTTAGGGGGTCTAGGATGCCTGTAAAGCCCTTTTTTGGGCCTCCAAAGATTTCTACATTTTTGCAGGCCTAAAATGCATTTTAAGGACTTTTTTGAGCTGCCAACATTTCCTGAACATTCGGGGGTGTAGGATGCATATTTCGTGACAAAAATATTTTTGGGAATTTCAGTGGTCTAGTATGCGGGTTAATGCCCCTTTCAGGCTGCAAATGTTTTTGGGACAATCAGAGCTCTCTGACACCATTTGTGGGCCACCAACATTTTCTGGACTTTAGGGGGTCTAGGATGCCTGTAAAGCCCTTTTTTGGGGCTCCAAAGTTTTCTACATTTTTGCAGGCCTAAAATGCATTTTAAGGCCTTTTTTGAGCTGCCAACATTTCCTGAACATTCGGGGGTGTAGGATGCATATTTCGTGACAAAAATATTTTTGGGAATTTCAGTGGTCTAGTATGCGGGTTAATGCCCCTTTCAGGCTGCAAATGTTTTTGGGACAATCAGAGCTCTCTGACACCATTTGTGGGCCACCAACATTTTCTGGACTTTAGGGGGTCTAGGATGCCTGTAAGGCCCTTTTTTGGGCCTCCAAAGTTTTCTACATTTTTGCAGGCCTAAAATGCATTTTAGGGACTTTTTTGGGCTGCCAACATTTTCTGAACTTTCAGGGGTGCAGGATGCATATTTCGTGACAAAAATATTTTTGGGAATTTCCGTGGTCTAGGATTTGGTTTAATGCCCCTTTCAGGCTGCAAGTGTTTTTGGGACAATCAGAGGTCTCTGACACCATTTGTGGGACACCAACATTTTCTTGACTTTAGGGGGTCTAGGATGCCTGTAAAGCCCTTTTTTGGGCCTCCAAAGATTTCTACATTTTTGCAGGCCTAAAATGCATTTTAAGGACTTTTTTGAGCTGCCAACATTTCCTGAACATTCGGGGGTGTAGGATGCATATTTCGTGACAAAAATATTTTTGGGAATTTCAGTGGTCTAGTATGCGGGTTAATGCCCCTTTCAGGCTGCAAATGTTTTTGGGACAATCAGAGCTCTCTGACACCATTTGTGGGCCACCAACATTTTCTGGACTTTAGGGGGTCTAGGATGCCTGTAAAGCCCTTTTTTGGGCCTCCAAAGATTTCTACATTTTTGCAGGCCTAAAATGCATTTTAAGGCCTTTTTTGAGCTGCCAACATTTCCTGAACATTCGGGGGTGTAGGATGCATATTTCGTGACAAAAATATTTTTGGGAATTTCAGTGGTCTAGTATGCGGGTTAATGCCCCTTTCAGGCTGCAAATGTTTTTGGGACAATCAGAGCTCTCTGACAATATTTGTGGGCCACCAACATTTTCTGGACTTTAGGGGGTCTAGGATGCCTGTAAAGCCATTTTTTGGGCCTCCAAAGATTTCTACATTTTTGCAGGCCTAAAATGCATTTTAAGGCCTTTTTTGAGCTGCCAACATTTCCTGAACATTCGGGGGTGTAGGATGCATATTTCGTGACAAAAATATTTTTGGGAATTTCAGTGGTCTAGTATGCGGGTTAATGCCCCTTTCAGGCTGCAAATGTTTTTGGGACAATCAGAGCTCTCTGACACCATTTGTGGGCCACCAACATTTTCTGGACTTTAGGGGGTCTAGGATGCCTGTAAAGCCCTTTTTTGGGCCTCCAAAGATTTCTACATTTTTGCAGGCCTAAAATGCATTTTAAGGCCTTTTTTGAGCTGCCAACATTTCCTGAACATTCGGGGGTGTAGGATGCATATTTCGTGACAAAAATATTTTTGGGAATTTCAGTGGTCTAGTATGCGGGTTAATGCCCCTTTCAGGCTGCAAATGTTTTTGGGACAATCAGAGCTCTCTGACAATATTTGTGGGCCACCAACATTTTCTGGACTTTAGGGGGTCTAGGATGCCTGTAAAGCCATTTTTTGGGCCTCCAAAGATTTCTACATTTTTGCAGGCCTAAAATGCATTTTAAGGCCTTTTTTGAGCTGCCAACATTTCCTGAACATTCGGGGGTGTAGGATGCATATTTCGTGACAAAAATATTTTTGGGAATTTCAGTGGTCTAGTATGCGGGTTAATGCCCCTTTCAGGCTGCAAATGTTTTTGGGACAATCAGAGCTCTCTGACACCATTTGTGGGCCACCAACATTTTCTGGACTTTAGGGGGTCTAGGATGCCTGTAAAGCCCTTTTTTGGGCCTCCAAAGATTTCTACATTTTTGCAGGCCTAAAATGCATTTTAAGGCCTTTTTTGAGCTGCCAACATTTCCTGAACATTCGGGGGTGTAGGATGCATATTTCGTGACAAAAATATTTTTGGGAATTTCAGTGGTCTAGTATGCGGGTTAATGCCCCTTTCAGGCTGCAAATGTTTTTGGGACAATCAGAGCTCTCTGACACCATTTGTGGGCCACCAACATTTTCTGGACTTTAGGGGGTCTAGGATGCCTGTAAAGCCCTTTTTTGGGCCTCCAAAGATTTCTACATTTTTGCAGGCCTAAAATGCATTTTAAGGCCTTTTTTGAGCTGCCAACATTTCCTGAACATTCGGGGGTGTAGGATGCATATTTCGTGACAAAAATATTTTTGGGAATTTCAGTGGTCTAGTATGCGGGTTAATGCCCCTTTCAGGCTGCAAATGATTTTGGGACAATCAGAGCTCTCTGACACAGTTATTGGGCCACCAACATTGTCTGGACTTTAGGGGGTCTAGGATGCCTGTAAAGCCCTTTTTTGGGCCTCCAAAGTTTTCTACATTTTTGCAGGCCTAAAATGCATTTTAAGGCCTTTTTTGAGCTGCCAACATTTCCTGAACATTCGGGGGTGCAGGATGCATATTTCGTGACAAAAATAATTTTGGGAATTTCCGTGGTCTAGGATTTGGTTTAATGCCCCTTTCAGGCTGCAAGTGTTTTTGGGACAATCAGAGGTCTCTGACACCATTTGTGGGCCACCAACATTTTCTGGACTTTAGGGGGTCTAGGATGCCTGTAAAGCCCTTTTTTGGGGCTCCAAAGTTTTCTACATTTTTGCAGGCCTAAAATGCATTTTAAGGCCTTTTTTGAGCTGCCAACATTTCCTGAACATTCGGGGGTGTAGGATGCATATTTCGTGACAAAAATATTTTTGGGAATTTCAGTGGTCTAGTATGCGGGTTAATGCCCCTTTCAGGCTGCAAATGTTTTTGGGACAATCAGAGCTCTCTGACACCATTTGTGGGCCACCAACATTTTCTGGACTTTAGGGGGTCTAGGATGCCTGTAAAGCCCTTTTTTGGGCCTCCAAAGTTTTCTACATTTTTGCAGGCCTAAAATGCATTTTAGGGACTTTTTTGGGCTGCCAACATTTTCTGAACTTTCAGGGGTGCAGGATGCATATTTCGTGACAAAAATATTTTTGGGAATTTCCGTGGTCTAGTATGCGGGTTAATGCCCCTTTCAGGCTGCAAATGTTTTTGGGACAATCAGAGCTCTCTGACACCATTTGTGGGACACCAACATTTTCTTGACTTTAGGGGGTCTAGGATGCCTGTAAAGCCCTTTTTTGGGCCTCCAAAGATTTCTACATTTTTGCAGGCCTAAAATGCATTTTAAGGACTTTTTTGAGCTGCCAACATTTCCTGAACATTCGGGGGTGTAGGATGCATATTTCGTGACAAAAATATTTTTGGGAATTTCAGTGGTCTAGTATGCGGGTTAATGCCCCTTTCAGGCTGCAAATGTTTTTGGGACAATCAGAGCTCTCTGACACCATTTGTGGGCCACCAACATTTTCTGGACTTTAGGGGGTCTAGGATGCCTGTAAAGCCCTTTTTTGGGGCTCCAAAGTTTTCTACATTTTTGCAGGCCTAAAATGCATTTTAAGGCCTTTTTTGAGCTGCCAACATTTCCTGAACATTCGGGGGTGTAGGATGCATATTTCGTGACAAAAATATTTTTGGGAATTTCAGTGGTCTAGTATGCGGGTTAATGCCCCTTTCAGGCTGCAAATGTTTTTGGGACAATCAGAGCTCTCTGACACCATTTGTGGGCC
Source organism: Ambystoma mexicanum (assembly GCF_040938575.1). Taxonomy (NCBI): domain Eukaryota; kingdom Metazoa; phylum Chordata; class Amphibia; order Caudata; family Ambystomatidae; genus Ambystoma; species Ambystoma mexicanum. The sequence goes on along the minus strand of NC_090936.1, from coordinate 550,922,264 downwards.
ACCAACATTTTCTGGACTTTAGGGGGTCTAGGATGCCTGTAAGGCCCTTTTTTGGGCCTCCAAAGTTTTCTACATTTTTGCAGGCCTAAAATGCATTTTAGGGACTTTTTTGGGCTGCCAACATTTTCTGAACTTTCAGGGGTGCAGGATGCATATTTCGTGACAAAAATATTTTTGGGAATTTCCGTGGTCTAGGATTTGGTTTAATGCCCCTTTCAGGCTGCAAGTGTTTTTGGGACAATCAGAGGTCTCTGACACCATTTGTGGGACACCAACATTTTCTTGACTTTAGGGGGTCTAGGATGCCTGTAAAGCCCTTTTTTGGGCCTCCAAAGATTTCTACATTTTTGCAGGCCTAAAATGCATTTTAAGGACTTTTTTGAGCTGCCAACATTTCCTGAACATTCGGGGGTGTAGGATGCATATTTCGTGACAAAAATATTTTTGGGAATTTCAGTGGTCTAGTATGCGGGTTAATGCCCCTTTCAGGCTGCAAATGTTTTTGGGACAATCAGAGCTCTCTGACACCATTTGTGGGCCACCAACATTTTCTGGACTTTAGGGGGTCTAGGATGCCTGTAAAGCCCTTTTTTGGGCCTCCAAAGATTTCTACATTTTTGCAGGCCTAAAATGCATTTTAAGGCCTTTTTTGAGCTGCCAACATTTCCTGAACATTCGGGGGTGTAGGATGCATATTTCGTGACAAAAATATTTTTGGGAATTTCAGTGGTCTAGTATGCGGGTTAATGCCCCTTTCAGGCTGCAAATGTTTTTGGGACAATCAGAGCTCTCTGACAATATTTGTGGGCCATCAACATTTTCTGGACTTTAGGGGGTCTAGGATGCCTGTAAAGCCATTTTTTGGGCCTCCAAAGATTTCTACATTTTTGCAGGCCTAAAATGCATTTTAAGGCCTTTTTTGAGCTGCCAACATTTCCTGAACATTCGGGGGTGTAGGATGCATATTTCGTGACAAAAATATTTTTGGGAATTTCAGTGGTCTAGTATGCGGGTTAATGCCCCTTTCAGGCTGCAAATGTTTTTGGGACAATCAGAGCTCTCTGACACCATTTGTGGGCCACCAACATTTTCTGGACTTTAGGGGGTCTAGGATGCCTGTAAAGCCCTTTTTTGGGCCTCCAAAGATTTCTACATTTTTGCAGGCCTAAAATGCATTTTAAGGCCTTTTTTGAGCTGCCAACATTTCCTGAACATTCGGGGGTGTAGGATGCATATTTCGTGACAAAAATATTTTTGGGAATTTCAGTGGTCTAGTATGCGGGTTAATGCCCCTTTCAGGCTGCAAATGATTTTGGGACAATCAGAGCTCTCTGACACAGTTATTGGGCCACCAACATTGTCTGGACTTTAGGGGGTCTAGGATGCCTGTAAAGCCCTTTTTTGGGCCTCCAAAGTTTTCTACATTTTTGCAGGCCTAAAATGCATTTTAAGGCCTTTTTTGAGCTGCCAACATTTCCTGAACATTCGGGGGTGCAGGATGCATATTTCGTGACAAAAATAATTTTGGGAATTTCCGTGGTCTAGGATTTGGTTTAATGCCCCTTTCAGGCTGCAAGTGTTTTTGGGACAATCAGAGGTCTCTGACACCATTTGTGGGCCACCAACATTTTCTGGACTTTAGGGGGTCTAGGATGCCTGTAAAGCCCTTTTTTGGGCCTCCAAAGATTTCTACATTTTTGCAGGCCTAAAATGCATTTTAAGGCCTTTTTTGAGCTGCCAACATTTCCTGAACATTCGGGGGTGTAGGATGCATATTTCGTGACAAAAATATTTTTGGGAATTTCAGTGGTCTAGTATGCGGGTTAATGCCCCTTTCAGGCTGCAAATGATTTTGGGACAATCAGAGCTCTCTGACACAGTTATTGGGCCACCAACATTGTCTGGACTTTAGGGGGTCTAGGATGCCTGTAAAGCCCTTTTTTGGGCCTCCAAAGTTTTCTACATTTTTGCAGGCCTAAAATGCATTTTAAGGCCTTTTTTGAGCTGCCAACATTTCCTGAACATTCGGGGGTGCAGGATGCATATTTCGTGACAAAAATAATTTTGGGAATTTCCGTGGTCTAGGATTTGGTTTAATGCCCCTTTCAGGCTGCAAGTGTTTTTGGGACAATCAGAGCTCTCTGACACCATTTGTGGGCCACCAACATTTTCTGGACTTTAGGGGGTCTAGGATGCCTGTAAGGCCCTTTTTTGGGCCTCCAAAGTTTTCTACATTTTTGCAGGCCTAAAATGCATTTTAGGGACTTTTTTGGGCTGCCAACATTTTCTGAACTTTCAGGGGTGCAGGATGCATATTTCGTGACAAAAATATTTTTGGGAATTTCCGTGGTCTAGGATTTGGTTTAATGCCCCTTTCAGGCTGCAAGTGTTTTTGGGACAATCAGAGGTCTCTGACACCATTTGTGGGACACCAACATTTTTTTGACTTTAGGGGGTCTAGGATGCCTGTAAAGCCCTTTTTTGGGCCTCCAAAGATTTCTACATTTTTGCAGGCCTAAAATGCATTTTAAGGACTTTTTTGAGCTGCCAACATTTCCTGAACATTCGGGGGTGTAGGATGCATATTTCGTGACAAAAATATTTTTGGGAATTTCAGTGGTCTAGTATGCGGGTTAATGCCCCTTTCAGGCTGCAAATGTTTTTGGGACAATCAGAGCTCTCTGACACCATTTGTGGGCCACCAACATTTTCTGGACTTTAGGGGGTCTAGGATGCCTGTAAAGCCCTTTTTTGGGCCTCCAAAGATTTCTACATTTTTGCAGGCCTAAAATGCATTTTAAGGCCTTTTTTGAGCTGCCAACATTTCCTGAACATTCGGGGGTGTAGGATGCATATTTCGTGACAAAAATATTTTTGGGAATTTCAGTGGTCTAGTATGCGGGTTAATGCCCCTTTCAGGCTGCAAATGTTTTTGGGACAATCAGAGCTCTCTGACAATATTTGTGGGCCACCAACATTTTCTGGACTTTAGGGGGTCTAGGATGCCTGTAAAGCCATTTTTTGGGCCTCCAAAGATTTCTACATTTTTGCAGGCCTAAAATGCATTTTAAGGCCTTTTTTGAGCTGCCAACATTTCCTGAACATTCGGGGGTGTAGGATGCATATTTCGTGACAAAAATATTTTTGGGAATTTCAGTGGTCTAGTATGCGGGTTAATGCCCCTTTCAGGCTGCAAATGTTTTTGGGACAATCAGAGCTCTCTGACACCATTTGTGGGCCACCAACATTTTCTGGACTTTAGGGGGTCTAGGATGCCTGTAAAGCCCTTTTTTGGGCCTCCAAAGATTTCTACATTTTTGCAGGCCTAAAATGCATTTTAAGGCCTTTTTTGAGCTGCCAACATTTCCTGAACATTCGGGGGTGTAGGATGCATATTTCGTGACAAAAATATTTTTGGGAATTTCAGTGGTCTAGTATGCGGGTTAATGCCCCTTTCAGGCTGCAAATGATTTTGGGACAATCAGAGCTCTCTGACACAGTTATTGGGCCACCAACATTGTCTGGACTTTAGGGGGTCTAGGATGCCTGTAAAGCCCTTTTTTGGGCCTCCAAAGTTTTCTACATTTTTGCAGGCCTAAAATGCATTTTAAGGCCTTTTTTGAGCTGCCAACATTTCCTGAACATTCGGGGGTGCAGGATGCATATTTCGTGACAAAAATAATTTTGGGAATTTCCGTGGTCTAGGATTTGGTTTAATGCCCCTTTCAGGCTGCAAGTGTTTTTGGGACAATCAGAGGTCTCTGACACCATTTGTGGGCCACCAACATTTTCTGGACTTTAGGGGGTCTAGGATGCCTGTAAAGCCCTTTTTTGGGCCTCCAAAGATTTCTACATTTTTGCAGGCCTAAAATGCATTTTAAGGCCTTTTTTGAGCTGCCAACATTTCCTGAACATTCGGGGGTGTAGGATGCATATTTCGTGACAAAAATATTTTTGGGAATTTCAGTGGTCTAGTATGCGGGTTAATGCCCCTTTCAGGCTGCAAATGATTTTGGGACAATCAGAGCTCTCTGACACAGTTATTGGGCCACCAACATTGTCTGGACTTTAGGGGGTCTAGGATGCCTGTAAAGCCCTTTTTTGGGCCTCCAAAGTTTTCTACATTTTTGCAGGCCTAAAATGCATTTTAAGGCCTTTTTTGAGCTGCCAACATTTCCTGAACATTCGGGGGTGCAGGATGCATATTTCGTGACAAAAATAATTTTGGGAATTTCCGTGGTCTAGGATTTGGTTTAATGCCCCTTTCAGGCTGCAAGTGTTTTTGGGACAATCAGAGGTCTCTGACACCATTTGTGGGCCACCAACATTTTCTGGACTTTAGGGGGTCTAGGATGCCTGTAAAGCCCTTTTTTGGGGCTCCAAAGTTTTCTACATTTTTGCAGGCCTAAAATGCATTTTAAGGCCTTTTTTGAGCTGCCAACATTTCCTGAACATTCGGGGGTGTAGGATGCATATTTCGTGACAAAAATATTTTTGGGAATTTCAGTGGTCTAGTATGCGGGTTAATGCCCCTTTCAGGCTGCAAATGATTTTGGGACAATCAGAGCTCTCTGACACAGTTATTGGGCCACCAACATTGTCTGGACTTTAGGGGGTCTAGGATGCCTGTAAAGCCCTTTTTTGGGCCTCCAAAGATTTCTACATTTTTGCAGGCCTAAAATGCATTTTAAGGACTTTTTTGAGCTGCCAACATTTCCTGAACATTCGGGGGTGTAGGATGCATATTTCGTGACAAAAATATTTTTGGGAATTTCAGTGGTCTAGTATGCGGGTTAATGCCCCTTTCAGGCTGCAAATGTTTTTGGGACAATCAGAGCTCTCTGACACCATTTGTGGGCCACCAACATTTTCTGGACTTTAGGGGGTCTAGGATGCCTGTAAAGCCCTTTTTTGGGCCTCCAAAGATTTCTACATTTTTGCAGGCCTAAAATGCATTTTAAGGACTTTTTTGAGCTGCCAACATTTCCTGAACATTCGGGGGTGTAGGATGCATATTTCGTGACAAAAATATTTTTGGGAATTTCAGTGGTCTAGTATGCGGGTTAATGCCCCTTTCAGGCTGCAAATGTTTTTGGGACAATCAGAGCTCTCTGACACCATTTGTGGGCCACCAACATTTTCTGGACTTTAGGGGGTCTAGGATGCCTGTAAAGCCATTTTTTGGGCCTCCAAAGATTTCTACATTTTTGCAGGCCTAAAATGCATTTTAAGGCCTTTTTGAGCTGCCAACATTTCCTGAACATTCGGGGGTGTAGGATGCATATTTCGTGACAAAAATATTTTTGGGAATTTCAGTGGTCTAGTATGCGGGTTAATGCCCCTTTCAGGCTGCAAATGTTTTTGGGACAATCAGAGCTCTCTGACACCATTTGTGGGCCACCAACATTTTCTGGACTTTAGGGGGTCTAGGATGCCTGTAAAGCCCTTTTTTGGGCCTCCAAAGATTTCTACATTTTTGCAGGCCTAAAATGCATTTTAAGGCCTTTTTTGAGCTGCCAACATTTCCTGAACATTCGGGGGTGTAGGATGCATATTTCGTGACAAAAATATTTTTGGGAATTTCAGTGGTCTAGTATGCGGGTTAATGCCCCTTTCAGGCTGCAAATGATTTTGGGACAATCAGAGCTCTCTGACACAGTTATTGGGCCACCAACATTGTCTGGACTTTAGGGGGTCTAGGATGCCTGTAAAGCCCTTTTTTGGGCCTCCAAAGTTTTCTACATTTTTGCAGGCCTAAAATGCATTTTAAGGCCTTTTTTGAGCTGCCAACATTTCCTGAACATTCGGGGGTGCAGGATGCATATTTCGTGACAAAAATAATTTTGGGAATTTCCGTGGTCTAGGATTTGGTTTAATGCCCCTTTCAGGCTGCAAGTGTTTTTGGGACAATCAGAGGTCTCTGACACCATTTGTGGGCCACCAACATTTTCTGGACTTTAGGGGGTCTAGGATGCCTGTAAAGCCCTTTTTTGGGGCTCCAAAGTTTTCTACATTTTTGCAGGCCTAAAATGCATTTTAAGGCCTTTTTTGAGCTGCCAACATTTCCTGAACATTCGGGGGTGTAGGATGCATATTTCGTGACAAAAATATTTTTGGGAATTTCAGTGGTCTAGTATGCGGGTTAATGCCCCTTTCAGGCTGCAAATGTTTTTGGGACAATCAGAGCTCTCTGACACCATTTGTGGGCCACCAACATTTTCTGGACTTTAGGGGGTCTAGGATGCCTGTAAAGCCCTTTTTTGGGCCTCCAAAGTTTTCTACATTTTTGCAGGCCTAAAATGCATTTTAGGGACTTTTTTGGGCTGCCAACATTTTCTGAACTTTCAGGGGTGCAGGATGCATATTTCGTGACAAAAATATTTTTGGGAATTTCCGTGGTCTAGGATTTAGTTTAATGCCCCTTTCAGGCTGCAAGTGTTTTTGGGACAATCAGAGGTCTCTGACACCATTTGTGGGACACCAACATTTTCTTGACTTTAGGGGGTCTAGGATGCCTGTAAAGCCCTTTTTTGGGCCTCCAAAGATTTCTACATTTTTGCAGGCCTAAAATACATTTTAAGGCCTTTTTTGAGCTGCCAACATTTCCTGAACATTCGGGGGTGTAGGATGCATATTTCGTGACAAAAATATTTTTGGGAATTTCAGTGGTCTAGTATGCGGGTTAATGCCCCTTTCAGGCTGCAAATGTTTTTGGGACAATCAGAGCTCTCTGACACCATTTGTGGGCCACCAACATTTTCTGGACTTTAGGGGGTCTAGGATGCCTGTAAAGCCCTTTTTTGGGCCTCCAAAGATTTCTACATTTTTGCAGGCCTAAAATGCATTTTAAGGCCTTTTTTGAGCTGCCAACATTTCCTGAACATTCGGGGGTGTAGGATGCATATTTCGTGACAAAAATAATTTTGGGAATTTCCGTGGTCTAGGATTTGGTTTAATGCCCCTTTCAGGCTGCAAGTGTTTTTGGGACAATCAGAGGTCTCTGACACCATTTGTGGGCCACCAACATTTTCTGGACTTTAGGGGGTCTAGGATGCCTGTAAAGCCCTTTTTTGGGGCTCCAAAGTTTTCTACATTTTTGCAGGCCTAAAATGCATTTTAAGGCCTTTTTTGAGCTGCCAACATTTCCTGAACATTCGGGGGTGTAGGATGCATATTTCGTGACAAAAATATTTTTGGGAATTTCAGTGGTCTAGTATGCGGGTTAATGCCCCTTTCAGGCTGCAAATGTTTTTGGGACAATCAGAGCTCTCTGACACCATTTGTGGGCCACCAACATTTTCTGGACTTTAGGGGGTCTAGGATGCCTGTAAAGCCCTTTTTTGGGCCTCCAAAGTTTTCTACATTTTCGCAGGCCTAAAATGCATTTTAGGGACTTTTTTGGGCTGCCAACATTTTCTGAACTTTCAGGGGTGCAGGATGCATATTTCGTGACAAAAATATTTTTGGGAATTTCCGTGGTCTAGTATGCGGGTTAATGCCCCTTTCAGGCTGCAAATGTTTTTGGGACAATCAGAGCTCTCTGACACCATTTGTGGGACACCAACATTTTCTTGACTTTAGGGGGTCTAGGATGCCTGTAAAGCCCTTTTTTGGGCCTCCAAAGATTTCTACATTTTTGCAGGCCTAAAATGCATTTTAAGGACTTTTTTGAGCTGCCAACATTTCCTGAACATTCGGGGGTGTAGGATGCATATTTCGTGACAAAAATATTTTTGGGAATTTCAGTGGTCTAGTATGCGGGTTAATGCCCCTTTCAGGCTGCAAATGTTTTTGGGACAATCAGAGCTCTCTGACACCATTTGTGGGCCACCAACATTTTCTGGACTTTAGGGGGTCTAGGATGCCTGTAAAGCCCTTTTTTGGGCCTCCAAAGTTTTCTACATTTTTGCAGGCCTAAAATGCATTTTAAGGCCTTTTTTGAGCTGCCAACATTTCCTGAACATTCGGGGGTGCAGGATGCATATTTCGTGACAAAAATAATTTTGGGAATTTCCGTGGTCTAGGATTTGGTTTAATGCCCCTTTCAGGCTGCAAGTGTTTTTGGGACAATCAGAGGTCTCTGACACCATTTGTGGGCCACCAACATTTTCTGGACTTTAGGGGGTCTAGGATGCCTGTAAAGCCCTTTTTTGGGCCTCCAAAGATTTCTACATTTTTGCAGGCCTAAAATGCATTTTAAGGCCTTTTTTGAGCTGCCAACATTTCCTGAACATTCGGGGGTGTAGGATGCATATTTCGTGACAAAAATATTTTTGGGAATTTCAGTGGTCTAGTATGCGGGTTAATGCCCCTTTCAGGCTGCAAATGATTTTGGGACAATCAGAGCTCTCTGACACAGTTATTGGGCCACCAACATTGTCTGGACTTTAGGGGGTCTAGGATGCCTGTAACGCCCTTTTTTGGGCCTCCAAAGTTTTCTACATTTTTGCAGGCCTAAAATGCATTTTAAGGCCTTTTTTGAGCTGCCAACATTTCCTGAACATTCGGGGGTGCAGGATGCATATTTCGTGACAAAAATAATTTTGGGAATTTCCGTGGTCTAGGATTTGGTTTAATGCCCCTTTCAGGCTGCAAGTGTTTTTGGGACAATCAGAGGTCTCTGACACCATTTGTGGGCCACCAACATTTTCTGGACTTTAGGGGGTCTAGGATGCCTGTAAAGCCCTTTTTTGGGGCTCCAAAGTTTTCTACATTTTTGCAGGCCTAAAATGCATTTTAAGGCCTTTTTTGAGCTGCCAACATTTCCTGAACATTCGGGGGTGTAGGATGCATATTTCGTGACAAAAATATTTTTGGGAATTTCAGTGGTCTAGTATGCGGGTTAATGCCCCTTTCAGGCTGCAAATGTTTTTGGGACAATCAGAGCTCTCTGACACCATTTGTGGGCCACCAACATTTTCTGGACTTTAGGTGGTCTAGGATGCCTGTAAAGCCCTTTTTTGGGCCTCCAAAGTTTTCTACATTTTTGCAGGCCTAAAATGCATTTTAGGGACTTTTTTGGGCTGCCAACATTTTCTGAACTTTCAGGGGTGCAGGATGCATATTTCGTGACAAAAATATTTTTGGGAATTTCCGTGGTCTAGGATTTGGTTTAATGCCCCTTTCAGGCTGCAAGTGTTTTTGGGACAATCAGAGGTCTCTGACACCATTTGTGGGACACCAACATTTTCTTGACTTTAGGGGGTCTAGGATGCCTGTAAAGCCCTTTTTTGGGCCTCCAAAGATTTCTACATTTTTGCAGGCCAAAAATGCATTTTAAGGACTTTTTTGAGCTGCCAACATTTCCTGAACATTCGGGGGTGTAGGATGCATATTTCGTGACAAAAATATTTTTGGGAATTTCAGTGGTCTAGTATGCGGGTTAATGCCCCTTTCAGGCTGCAAATGTTTTTGGGACAATCAGAGCTCTCTGACACCATTTGTGGGCCACCAACATTTTCTGGACTTTAGGGGGTCTAGGATGCCTGTAAAGCCCTTTTTTGGGCCTCCAAAGTTTTCTACATTTTTGCAGGCCTAAAATGCATTTTAGGGACTTTTTTGGGCTGCCAACATTTTCTGAACTTTCAGGGGTGCAGGATGCATATTTCGTGACAAAAATATTTTTGGGAATTTCAGTGGTCTAGTATGCGGGTTAATGCCCCTTTCAGGCTGCAAATGTTTTTGGGACAATCAGAGCTCTCTGACACCATTTGTGGGCCACCAACATTTTCTGGACTTTAGGGGGTCTAGGATGCCTGTAAAGCCCTTTTTTGGGCCTCCAAAGTTTTCTACATTTTTGCAGGCCTAAAATGCATTTTAAGGCCTTTTTTGAGCTGCCAACATTTCCTGAACATTCGGGGGTGCAGGATGCATATTTCGTGACAAAAATAATTTTGGGAATTTCCGTGGTCTAGGATTTGGTTTAATGCCCCTTTCAGGCTGCAAGTGTTTTTGGGACAATCAGAGGTCTCTGACACCATTTGTGGGCCACCAACATTTTCTGGACTTTAGGGGGTCTAGGATGCCTGTAAAGCCCTTTTTTGGGCCTCCAAAGATTTCTACATTTTTGCAGGCCTAAAATGCATTTTAAGGCCTTTTTTGAGCTGCCAACATTTCCTGAACATTCGGGGGTGTAGGATGCATATTTCGTGACAAAAATATTTTTGGGAATTTCAGTGGTCTAGTATGCGGGTTAATGCCCCTTTCAGGCTGCAAATGATTTTGGGACAATCAGAGCTCTCTGACACAGTTATTGGGCCACCAACATTGTCTGGACTTTAGGGGGTCTAGGATGCCTGTAAAGCCCTTTTTTGGGCCTCCAAAGTTTTCTACATTTTTGCAGGCCTAAAATGCATTTTAAGGCCTTTTTTGAGCTGCCAACATTTCCTGAACATTCGGGGGTGCAGGATGCATATTTCGTGACAAAAATAATTTTGGGAATTTCCGTGGTCTAGGATTTGGTTTAATGCCCCTTTCAGGCTGCAAGTGTTTTTGGGACAATCAGAGGTCTCTGACACCATTTGTGGGCCACCAACATTTTCTGGACTTTAGGGGGTCTAGGATGCCTGTAAAGCCCTTTTTTGGGGCTCCAAAGTTTTCTACATTTTTGCAGGCCTAAAATGCATTTTAAGGCCTTTTTTGAGCTGCCAACATTTCCTGAACATTCGGGGGTGTAGGATGCATATTTCGTGACAAAAATATTTTTGGGAATTTCAGTGGTCTAGTATGCGGGTTAATGCCCCTTTCAGGCTGCAAATGTTTTTGGGACAATCAGAGCTCTCTGACACCATTTGTGGGCCACCAACATTTTCTGGACTTTAGGGGGTCTAGGATGCCTGTAAAGCCCTTTTTTGGGCCTCCAAAGTTTTCTACATTTTTGCAGGCCTAAAATGCATTTTAGGGACTTTTTTGGGCTGCCAACATTTTCTGAACTTTCAGGGGTGCAGGATGCATATTTCGTGACAAAAATATTTTTGGGAATTTCCGTGGTCTAGGATTTGGTTTAATGCCCCTTTCAGGCTGCAAGTGTTTTTGGGACAATCAGAGGTCTCTGACACCATTTGTGGGACACCAACATTTTCTTGACTTTAGGGGGTCTAGGATGCCTGTAAAGCCCTTTTTTGGGCCTCCAAAGATTTCTACATTTTTGCAGGCCAAAAATGCATTTTAAGGACTTTTTTGAGCTGCCAACATTTCCTGAACATTCGGGGGTGTAGGATGCATATTTCGTGACAAAAATATTTTTGGGAATTTCAGTGGTCTAGTATGCGGGTTATTGCCCCTTTCAGGCTGCAAATGTTTTTGGGACAATCAGAGCTCTCTGACACCATTTGTGGGCCACCAACATTTTCTGGACTTTAGGGGGTCTAGGATGCCTGTAAAGCCCTTTTTTGGGCCTCCAAAGATTTCTACATTTTTGCAGGCCTAAAATGCATTTTAAGGCCTTTTTTGAGCTGCCAACATTTCCTGAACATTCGGGGGTGTAGGATGCATATTTCGTGACAAAAATATTTTTGGGAATTTCAGTGGTCTAGTATGCGGGTTAATGCCCCTTTCAGGCTGCAAATGTTTTTGGGACAATCAGAGCTCTCTGACACCATTTGTGGGCCACCAACATTTTCTGGACTTTAGGGGGTCTAGGATGCCTGTAAAGCCCTTTTTTGGGCCTCCAAAGATTTCTACATTTTTGCAGGCCTAAAATGCATTTTAAGGCCTTTTTTGAGCTGCCAACATTTCCTGAACATTCGGGGGTGTAGGATGCATATTTCGTGACAAAAATATTTTTGGGAATTTCAGTGGTCTAGTATGCGGGTTAATGCCCCTTTCAGGCTGCAAATGATTTTGGGACAATCAGAGCTCTCTGACACAGTTATTGGGCCACCAACATTGTCTGGACTTTAGGGGGTCTAGGATGCCTGTAAAGCCCTTTTTTGGGCCTCCAAAGTTTTCTACATTTTTGCAGGCCTAAAATGCATTTTAAGGCCTTTTTTGAGCTGCCAACATTTCCTGAACATTCGGGGGTGCAGGATGCATATTTCGTGACAAAAATAATTTTGGGAATTTCCGTGGTCTAGGATTTGGTTTAATGCCCCTTTCAGGCTGCAAGTGTTTTTGGGACAATCAGAGGTCTCTGACACCATTTGTGGGCCACCAACATTTTCTGGACTTTAGGGGGTCTAGGATGCCTGTAAAGCCCTTTTTTGGGGCTCCAAAGTTTTCTACATTTTTGCAGGCCTAAAATGCATTTTAAGGCCTTTTTTGAGCTGCCAACATTTCCTGAACATTCGGGGGTGTAGGATGCATATTTCGTGACAAAAATATTTTTGGGAATTTCAGTGGTCTAGTATGCGGGTTAATGCCCCTTTCAGGCTGCAAATGTTTTTGGGACAATCAGAGCTCTCTGACACCATTTGTGGGCCACCAACATTTTCTGGACTTTAGGGGGTCTAGGATGCCTGTAAGGCCCTTTTTTGGGCCTCCAAAGTTTTCTACATTTTTGCAGGCCTAAAATGCATTTTAGGGACTTTTTTGGGCTGCCAACATTTTCTGAACTTTCAGGGGTGCAGGATGCATATTTCGTGACAAAAATATTTTTGGGAATTTCCGTGGTCTAGGATTTGGTTTAATGCCCCTTTCAGGCTGCAAGTGTTTTTGGGACAATCAGAGGTCTCTGACACCATTTGTGGGACACCAACATTTTCTTGACTTTAGGGGGTCTAGGATGCCTGTAAAGCCCTTTTTTGGGCCTCCAAAGATTTCTACATTTTTGCAGGCCTAAAATGCATTTTAAGGACTTTTTTGAGCTGCCAACATTTCCTGAACATTCGGGGGTGTAGGATGCATATTTCGTGACAAAAACATTTTTGGGAATTTCAGTGGTCTAGTATGCGGGTTAATGCCCCTTTCAGGCTGCAAATGTTTTTGGGACAATCAGAGCTCTCTGACACCATTTGTGGGCCACCAACATTTTCTGGACTTTAGGGGGTCTAGGATGCCTGTAAAGCCCTTTTTTGGGCCTCCAAAGATTTCTACATTTTTGCAGGCCTAAAATGCATTTTAAGGCCTTTTTTGAGCTGCCAACATTTCCTGAACATTCGGGGGTGTAGGATGCATATTTCGTGACAAAAATATTTTTGGGAATTTCAGTGGTCTAGTATGCGGGTTAATGCCCCTTTCAGGCTGCAAATGTTTTTGGGACAATCAGAGCTCTCTGACAATATTTGTGGGCCACCAACATTTTCTGGACTTTAGGGGGTCTAGGATGCCTGTAAAGCCATTTTTTGGGCCTCCAAAGATTTCTACATTTTTGCAGGCCTAAAATGCATTTTAAGGCCTTTTTTGAGCTGCCAACATTTCCTGAACATTCGGGGGTGTAGGATGCATATTTCGTGACAAAAATATTTTTGGGAATTTCAGTGGTCTAGTATGCGGGTTAATGCCCCTTTCAGGCTGCAAATGTTTTTGGGACAATCAGAGCTCTCTGACACCATTTGTGGGCCACCAACATTTTCTGGACTTTAGGGGGTCTAGGATGCCTGTAAAGCCCTTTTTTGGGCCTCCAAAGATTTCTACATTTTTGCAGGCCTAAAATGCATTTTAAGGCCTTTTTTGAGCTGCCAACATTTCCTGAACATTCGGGGGTGTAGGATGCATATTTCGTGACAAAAATATTTTTGGGAATTTCAGTGGTCTAGTATGCGGGTTAATGCCCCTTTCAGGCTGCAAATGTTTTTGGGACAATCAGAGCTCTCTGACAATATTTGTGGGCCACCAACATTTTCTGGACTTTAGGGGGTCTAGGATGCCTGTAAAGCCATTTTTTGGGCCTCCAAAGATTTCTACATTTTTGCAGGCCTAAAATGCATTTTAAGGCCTTTTTTGAGCTGCCAACATTTCCTGAACATTCGGGGGTGTAGGATGCATATTTCGTGACAAAAATATTTTTGGGAATTTCAGTGGTCTAGTATGCGGGTTAATGCCCCTTTCAGGCTGCAAATGTTTTTGGGACAATCAGAGCTCTCTGACACCATTTGTGGGCCACCAACATTTTCTGGACTTTAGGGGGTCTAGGATGCCTGTAAAGCCCTTTTTTGGGCCTCCAAAGATTTCTACATTTTTGCAGGCCTAAAATGCATTTTAAGGCCTTTTTTGAGCTGCCAACATTTCCTGAACATTCGGGGGTGTAGGATGCATATTTCGTGACAAAAATATTTTTGGGAATTTCAGTGGTCTAGTATGCGGGTTAATGCCCCTTTCAGGCTGCAAATGATTTTGGGACAATCAGAGCTCTCTGACACAGTTATTGGGCCACCAACATTGTCTGGACTTTAGGGGGTCTAGGATGCCTGTAAAGCCCTTTTTTGGGCCTCCAAAGTTTTCTACATTTTTGCAGGCCTAAAATGCATTTTAAGGCCTTTTTTGAGCTGCCAACATTTCCTGAACATTCGGGGGTGCAGGATGCATATTTCGTGACAAAAATAATTTTGGGAATTTCCGTGGTCTAGGATTTGGTTTAATGCCCCTTTCAGGCTGCAAGTGTTTTTGGGACAATCAGAGGTCTCTGACACCATTTGTGGGCCACCAACATTTTCTGGACTTTAGGGGGTCTAGGATGCCTGTAAAGCCCTTTTTTGGGGCTCCAAAGTTTTCTACATTTTTGCAGGCCTAAAATGCATTTTAAGGCCTTTTTTGAGCTGCCAACATTTCCTGAACATTCGGGGGTGTAGGATGCATATTTCGTGACAAAAATATTTTTGGGAATTTCAGTGGTCTAGTATGCGGGTTAATGCCCCTTTCAGGCTGCAAATGATTTTGGGACAATCAGAGCTCTCTGACACAGTTATTGGGCCACCAACATTGTCTGGACTTTAGGGGGTCTAGGATGCCTGTAAAGCCCTTTTTTGGGCCTCCAAAGATTTCTATATTTTTGCAGGCCTAAAATGCATTTTAAGGACTTTTTTGAGCTGCCAACATTTCCTGAACATTCGGGGGTGTAGGATGCATATTTCGTGACAAAAATATTTTTGGGAATTTCAGTGGTCTAGTATGCGGGTTAATGCCCCTTTCAGGCTGCAAATGTTTTTGGGACAATCAGAGCTCTCTGACAATATTTGTGGGCCACCAACATTTTCTGGACTTTAGGGGGTCTAGGATGCCTGTAAAGCCATTTTTTGGGCCTCCAAAGATTTCTACATTTTTGCAGGCCTAAAATGCATTTTAAGGCCTTTTTTGAGCTGCCAACATTTCCTGAACATTCGGGGGTGTAGGATGCATATTTCGTGACAAAAATATTTTTGGGAATTTCAGTGGTCTAGTATGCGGGTTAATGCCCCTTTCAGGCTGCAAATGTTTTTGGGACAATCAGAGCTCTCTGACACCATTTGTGGGCCACCAACATTTTCTGGACTTTAGGGGGTCTAGGATGCCTGTAAAGCCCTTTTTTGGGCCTCCAAAGATTTCTACATTTTTGCAGGCCTAAAATGCATTTTAAGGCCTTTTTGAGCTGCCAACATTTCCTGAACATTCGGGGGTGTAGGATGCATATTTCGTGACAAAAATATTTTTGGGAGTTTCAGTGGTCTAGTATGCGGGTTAATGCCCCTTTCAGGCTGCAAATGTTTTTGGGACAATCAGAGCTCTCTGACACCATTTGTGGGCCACCAACATTTTCTGGACTTTAGGGGGTCTAGGATGCCTGTAAAGCCCTTTTTTGGGCCTCCAAAGATTTCTACATTTTTGCAGGCCTAAAATGCATTTTAAGGCCTTTTTTGAGCTGCCAACATTTCCTGAACATTCGGGGGTGTAGGATGCATATTTCGTGACAAAAATATTTTTGGGAATTTCAGTGGTCTAGTATGCGGGTTAATGCCCCTTTCAGGCTGCAAATGATTTTGGGACAATCAGAGCTCTCTGACACAGTTATTGGGCCACCAACATTGTCTGGACTTTAGGGGGTCTAGGATGCCTGTAAAGCCCTTTTTTGGGCCTCCAAAGTTTTCTACATTTTTGCAGGCCTAAAATGCATTTTAAGGCCTTTTTTGAGCTGCCAACATTTCCTGAACATTCGGGGGTGCAGGATGCATATTTCGTGACAAAAATAATTTTGGGAATTTCCGTGGTCTAGGATTTGGTTTAATGCCCCTTTCAGGCTGCAAGTGTTTTTGGGACAATCAGAGGTCTCTGACACCATTTGTGGGCCACCAACATTTTCTGGACTTTAGGGGGTCTAGGATGCCTGTAAAGCCCTTTTTTGGGGCTCCAAAGTTTTCTACATTTTTGCAGGCCTAAAATGCATTTTAAGGCCTTTTTTGAGCTGCCAACATTTCCTGAACATTCGGGGGTGTAGGATGCATATTTCGTGACAAAAATATTTTTGGGAATTTCAGTGGTCTAGTATGCGGGTTAATGCCCCTTTCAGGCTGCAAATGTTTTTGGGACAATCAGAGCTCTCTGACACCATTTGTGGGCCACCAACATTTTCTGGACTTTAGGGGGTCTAGGATGCCTGTAAAGCCCTTTTTTGGGCCTCCAAAGTTTTCTACATTTTTGCAGGCCTAAAATGCATTTTAGGGACTTTTTTGGGCTGCCAACATTTTCTGAACTTTCAGGGGTGCAGGATGCATATTTCGTGACAAAAATATTTTTGGGAATTTCCGTGGTCTAGGATTTGGTTTAATGCCCCTTTCAGGCTGCAAGTGTTTTTGGGACAATCAGAGGTCTCTGACACCATTTGTGGGACACCAACATTTTCTTGACTTTAGGGGGTCTAGGATGCCTGTAAAGCCCTTTTTTGGGCCTCCAAAGATTTCTACATTTTTGCAGGCCTAAAATGCATTTTAAGGCCTTTTTTGAGCTGCCAACATTTCCTGAACATTCGGGGGTGTAGGATGCATATTTCGTGACAAAAATATTTTTGGGAATTTCAGTGGTCTAGTATGCGGGTTAATGCCCCTTTCAGGCTGCAAATGTTTTTGGGACAATCAGAGCTCTCTGACACCATTTGTGGGCCACCAACATTTTCTGGACTTTAGGGGGTCTAGGATGCCTGTAAAGCCCTTTTTTGGGCCTCCAAAGATTTCTACATTTTTGCAGGCCTAAAATGCATTTTAAGGCCTTTTTTGAGCTGCCAACATTTCCTGAACATTCGGGGGTGTAGGATGCATATTTCGTGACAAAAATATTTTTGGGAATTTCAGTGGTCTAGTATGCGGGTTAATGCCCCTTTCAGGCTGCAAATGATTTTGGGACAATCAGAGCTCTCTGACACAGTTATTGGGCCACCAACATTGTCTGGACTTTAGGGGGTCTAGGATGCCTGTAAAGCCCTTTTTTGGGCCTCCAAAGTTTTCTACATTTTTGCAGGCCTAAAATGCATTTTAAGGCCTTTTTTGAGCTGCCAACATTTCCTGAACATTCGGGGGTGCAGGATGCATATTTCGTGACAAAAATAATTTTGGGAATTTCCGTGGTCTAGGATTTGGTTTAATGCCCCTTTCAGGCTGCAAGTGTTTTTGGGACAATCAGAGGTCTCTGACACCATTTGTGGGCCACCAACATTTTCTGGACTTTAGGGGGTCTAGGATGCCTGTAAAGCCCTTTTTTGGGGCTCCAAAGTTTTCTACATTTTTGCAGGCCTAAAATGCATTTTAAGGCCTTTTTTGAGCTGCCAACATTTCCTGAACATTCGGGGGTGTAGGATGCATATTTCGTGACAAAAATATTTTTGGGAATTTCAGTGGTCTAGTATGCGGGTTAATGCCCCTTTCAGGCTGCAAATGTTTTTGGGACAATCAGAGCTCTCTGACACCATTTGTGGGCCACCAACATTTTCTGGACTTTAGGGGGTCTAGGATGCCTGTAAAGCCCTTTTTTGGGCCTCCAAAGTTTTCTACATTTTTGCAGGCCTAAAATGCATTTTAGGGACTTTTTTGGGCTGCCAACATTTTCTGAACTTTCAGGGGTGCAGGATGCATATTTCGTGACAAAAATATTTTTGGGAATTTCCGTGGTCTAGTATGCGGGTTAATGCCCCTTTCAGGCTGCAAATGTTTTTGGGACAATCAGAGCTCTCTGACACCATTTGTGGGACACCAACATTTTCTTGACTTTAGGGGGTCTAGGATGCCTGTAAAGCCCTTTTTTGGGCCTCCAAAGATTTCTACATTTTTGCAGGCCTAAAATGCATTTTAAGGACTTTTTTGAGCTGCCAACATTTCCTGAACATTCGGGGGTGTAGGATGCATATTTCGTGACAAAAATATTTTTGGGAATTTCAGTGGTCTAGTATGCGGGTTAATGCCCCTTTCAGGCTGCAAATGTTTTTGGGACAATCAGAGCTCTCTGACACAGTTATTGGGCCACCAACATTGTCTGGACTTTAGGGGGTCTAGGATGCCTGTAAAGCCCTTTTTTGGGCCTCCAAAGTTTTCTACATTTTTGCAGGCCTAAAATGCATTTTAAGGCCTTTTTTGAGCTGCCAACATTTCCTGAACATTCGGGGGTGCAGGATGCATATTTCGTGACAAAAATAATTTTGGGAATTTCCGTGGTCTAGGATTTGGTTTAATGCCCCTTTCAGGCTGCAAGTGTTTTTGGGACAATCAGAGGTCTCTGACACCATTTGTGGGCCACCAACATTTTCTGGACTTTAGGGGGTCTAGGATGCCTGTAAAGCCCTTTTTTGGGGCTCCAAAGTTTTCTACATTTTTGCAGGCCTAAAATGCATTTTAAGGCCTTTTTTGAGCTGCCAACATTTCCTGAACATTCGGGGGTGTAGGATGCATATTTCGTGACAAAAATATTTTTGGGAATTTCAGTGGTCTAGTATGCGGGTTAATGCCCCTTTCAGGCTGCAAATGTTTTTGGGACAATCAGAGCTCTCTGACACCATTTGTGGGCCACCAACATTTTCTGGACTTTAGGGGGTCTAGGATGCCTGTAAAGCCCTTTTTTGGGGCTCCAAAGTTTTCTACATTTTTGCAGGCCTAAAATGCATTTTAAGGCCTTTTTTGAGCTGCCAACATTTCCTGAACATTCGGGGGTGTAGGATGCATATTTCGTGACAAAAATATTTTTGGGAATTTCAGTGGTCTAGTATGCGGGTTAATGCCCCTTTCAGGCTGCAAATGTTTTTGGGACAATCAGAGCTCTCTGACACCATTTGTGGGCCACCAACATTTTCTGGACTTTAGGGGGTCTAGGATGCCTGTAAGGCCCTTTTTTGGGCCTCCAAAGTTTTCTACATTTTTGCAGGCCTAAAATGCATTTTAGGGACTTTTTTGGGCTGCCAACATTTTCTGAACTTTCAGGGGTGCAGGATGCATATTTCGTGACAAAAATATTTTTGGGAATTTCCGTGGTCTAGGATTTGGTTTAATGCCCCTTTCAGGCTGCAAGTGTTTTTGGGACAATCAGAGGTCTCTGACACCATTTGTGGGACACCAACATTTTCTTGACTTTAGGGGGTCTAGGATGCCTGTAAAGCCCTTTTTTGGGCCTCCAAAGATTTCTACATTTTTGCAGGCCTAAAATGCATTTTAAGGACTTTTTTGAGCTGCCAACATTTCCTGAACATTCGGGGGTGTAGGATGCATATTTCGTGACAAAAATATTTTTGGGAATTTCAGTGGTCTAGTATGCGGGTTAATGCCCCTTTCAGGCTGCAAATGTTTTTGGGACAATCAGAGCTCTCTGACACCATTTGTGGGCCACCAACATTTTCTGGACTTTAGGGGGTCTAGGATGCCTGTAAAGCCCTTTTTTGGGCCTCCAAAGATTTCTACATTTTTGCAGGCCTAAAATGCATTTTAAGGCCTTTTTTGAGCTGCCAACATTTCCTGAACATTCGGGGGTGTAGGATGCATATTTCGTGACAAAAATATTTTTGGGAATTTCAGTGGTCTAGTATGCGGGTTAATGCCCCTTTCAGGCTGCAAATGTTTTTGGGACAATCAGAGCTCTCTGACAATATTTGTGGGCCACCAACATTTTCTGGACTTTAGGGGGTCTAGGATGCCTGTAAAGCCATTTTTTGGGCCTCCAAAGATTTCTACATTTTTGCAGGCCTAAAATGCATTTTAAGGCCTTTTTTGAGCTGCCAACATTTCCTGAACATTCGGGGGTGTAGGATGCATATTTCGTGACAAAAATATTTTTGGGAATTTCAGTGGTCTAGTATGCGGGTTAATGCCCCTTTCAGGCTGCAAATGTTTTTGGGACAATCAGAGCTCTCTGACACCATTTGTGGGCCACCAACATTTTCTGGACTTTAGGGGGTCTAGGATGCCTGTAAAGCCCTTTTTTGGGCCTCCAAAGATTTCTACATTTTTGCAGGCCTAAAATGCATTTTAAGGCCTTTTTTGAGCTGCCAACATTTCCTGAACATTCGGGGGTGTAGGATGCATATTTCGTGACAAAAATATTTTTGGGAATTTCAGTGGTCTAGTATGCGGGTTAATGCCCCTTTCAGGCTGCAAATGATTTTGGGACAATCAGAGCTCTCTGACACAGTTATTGGGCCACCAACATTGTCTGGACTTTAGGGGGTCTAGGATGCCTGTAAAGCCCTTTTTTGGGCCTCCAAAGTTTTCTACATTTTTGCAGGCCTAAAATGCATTTTAAGGCCTTTTTTGAGCTGCCAACATTTCCTGAACATTCGGGGGTGCAGGATGCATATTTCGTGACAAAAATAATTTTGGGAATTTCCGTGGTCTAGGATTTGGTTTAATGCCCCTTTCAGGCTGCAAGTGTTTTTGGGACAATCAGAGGTCTCTGACACCATTTGTGGGCCACCAACATTTTCTGGACTTTAGGGGGTCTAGGATGCCTGTAAAGCCCTTTTTTGGGCCTCCAAAGATTTCTACATTTTTGCAGGCCTAAAATGCATTTTAAGGCCTTTTTTGAGCTGCCAACATTTCCTGAACATTCGGGGGTGTAGGATGCATATTTCGTGACAAAAATATTTTTGGGAATTTCAGTGGTCTAGTATGCGGGTTAATGCCCCTTTCAGGCTGCAAATGATTTTGGGACAATCAGAGCTCTCTGACACAGTTATTGGGCCACCAACATTGTCTGGACTTTAGGGGGTCTAGGATGCCTGTAAAGCCCTTTTTTGGGCCTCCAAAGTTTTCTACATTTTTGCAGGCCTAAAATGCATTTTAAGGCCTTTTTTGAGCTGCCAACATTTCTTGAACATTCGGGGGTGCAGGATGCATATTTCGTGACAAAAATAATTTTGGGCATTTCCGTGGTCTAGGATTTGGTTTAATGCCCCTTTCAGGCTGCAAGTGTTTTTGGGACAATCAGAGGTCTCTGACACCATTTGTGGGCCACCAACATTTTCTGGACTTTAGGGGGTCTAGGATGCCTGTAAAGCTCTTTTTTGGGGCTCCAAAGTTTTCTACATTTTTGCAGGCCTAAAATGCATTTTAAGGCCTTTTTTGAGCTGCCAACATTTCCTGAACATTCGGGGGTGTAGGATGCATATTTCGTGACAAAAATATTTTTGGGAATTTCAGTGGTCTAGTATGCGGGTTAATGCCCCTTTCAGGCTGCAAATGTTTTTGGGACAATCAGAGCTCTCTGACACCATTTGTGGGCCACCAACATTTTCTGGACTTTAGGTGGTCTAGGATGCCTGTAAAGCCCTTTTTTGGGCCTCCAAAGTTTTCTACATTTTTGCAGGCCTAAAATGCATTTTAGGGACTTTTTTGGGCTGCCAACATTTTCTGAACTTTCAGGGGTGCAGGATGCATATTTCGTGACAAAAATATTTTTGGGAATTTCCGTGGTCTAGGATTTGGTTTAATGCCCCTTTCAGGCTGCAAGTGTTTTTGGGACAATCAGAGGTCTCTGACACCATTTGTGGGACACCAACATTTTCTTGACTTTAGGGGGTCTAGGATGCCTGTAAAGCCCTTTTTTGGGCCTCCAAAGATTTCTACATTTTTGCAGGCCAAAAATGCATTTTAAGGACTTTTTTGAGCTGCCAACATTTCCTGAACATTCGGGGGTGTAGGATGCATATTTCGTGACAAAAATATTTTTGGGAATTTCAGTGGTCTAGTATGCGGGTTAATGCCCCTTTCAGGCTGCAAATGTTTTTGGGACAATCAGAGCTCTCTGACACCATTTGTGGGCCACCAACATTTTCTGGACTTTAGGGGGTCTAGGATGCCTGTAAAGCCCTTTTTTGGGCCTCCAAAGTTTTCTACATTTTTGCAGGCCTAAAATGCATTTTAGGGACTTTTTTGGGCTGCCAACATTTTCTGAACTTTCAGGGGTGCAGGATGCATATTTCGTGACAAAAATATTTTTGGGAATTTCAGTGGTCTAGTATGCGGGTTAATGCCCCTTTCAGGCTGCAAATGTTTTTGGGACAATCAGAGCTCTCTGACACCATTTGTGGGCCACCAACATTTTCTGGACTTTAGGGGGTCTAGGATGCCTGTAAAGCCCTTTTTTGGGCCTCCAAAGTTTTCTACATTTTTGCAGGCCTAAAATGCATTTTAAGGCCTTTTTTGAGCTGCCAACATTTCCTGAACATTCGGGGGTGCAGGATGCATATTTCGTGACAAAAATAATTTTGGGAATTTCCGTGGTCTAGGATTTGGTTTAATGCCCCTTTCAGGCTGCAAGTGTTTTTGGGACAATCAGAGGTCTCTGACACCATTTGTGGGCCACCAATATTTTCTGGACTTTAGGGGGTCTAGGATGCCTGTAAAGCCCTTTTTTGGGCCTCCAAAGATTTCTACATTTTTGCAGGCCTAAAATGCATTTTAAGGCCTTTTTTGAGCTGCCAACATTTCCTGAACATTCGGGGGTGCAGGATGCATATTTCGTGACAAAAATATTTTTGGAAATTTCCGTGGTCTAGGATTTGGTTTAATGCCCCTTTCAGGCTGCAAGTGTTTTTGGGACAATCAGAGGTCTCTGACACCATTTGTGGGCCACCAACATTTTCTGGACTTTAGGGGGTCTAGGATGCCTGTAAAGCCCTTTTTTGGGGCTCCAAAGTTTTCTACATTTTTGCAGGCCTAAAATGCATTTTAAGGCCTTTTTTGAGCTGCCAACATTTCCTGAACATTCGGGGGTGTAGGATGCATATTTCGTGACAAAAATATTTTTGGGAATTTCAGTGGTCTAGTATGCGGGTTAATGCCCCTTTCAGGCTGCAAATGTTTTTGGGACAATCAGAGCTCTCTGACACCATTTGTGGGCCACCAACATTTTCTGGACTTTAGGGGGTCTAGGATGCCTGTAAAGCCCTTTTTTGGGCCTCCAAAGTTTTCTACATTTTTGCAGGCCTAAAATGCATTTTAGGGACTTTTTTGGGCTGCCAACATTTTCTGAACTTTCAGGGGTGCAGGATGCATATTTCGTGACAAAAATATTTTTGGGAATTTCCGTGGTCTAGGATTTGGTTTAATGCCCCTTTCAGGCTGCAAGTGTTTTTGGGACAATCAGAGGTCTCTGACACCATTTGTGGGACACCAACATTTTCTTGACTTTAGGGGGTCTAGGATGCCTGTAAAGCCCTTTTTTGGGCCTCCAAAGATTTCTACATTTTTGCAGGCCAAAAATGCATTTTAAGGACTTTTTTGAGCTGCCAACATTTCCTGAACATTCGGGGGTGTAGGATGCATATTTCGTGACAAAAATATTTTTGGGAATTTCAGTGGTCTAGTATGCGGGTTAATGCCCCTTTCAGGCTGCAAATGTTTTTGGGACAATCAGAGCTCTCTGACACCATTTGTGGGCCACCAACATTTTCTGGACTTTAGGGGGTCTAGGATGCCTGTAAAGCCCTTTTTTGGGCCTCCAAAGATTTCTACATTTTTGCAGGCCTAAAATGCATTTTAAGGCCTTTTTTGAGCTGCCAACATTTCCTGAACATTCGGGGGTGTAGGATGCATATTTCGTGACAAAAATATTTTTGGGAATTTCAGTGGTCTAGTATGCGGGTTAATGCCCCTTTCAGGCTGCAAATGTTTTTGGGACAATCAGAGCTCTCTGACACCATTTGTGGGCCACCAACATTTTCTGGACTTTAGGGGGTCTAGGATGCCTGTAAAGCCCTTTTTTGGGCCTCCAAAGATTTCTACATTTTTGCAGGCCTAAAATGCATTTTAAGGCCTTTTTTGAGCTGCCAACATTTCCTGAACATTCGGGGGTGTAGGATGCATATTTCGTGACAAAAATATTTTTGGGAATTTCAGTGGTCTAGTATGCGGGTTAATGCCCCTTTCAGGCTGCAAATGATTTTGGGACAATCAGAGCTCTCTGACACAGTTATTGGGCCACCAACATTGTCTGGACTTTAGGGGGTCTAGGATGCCTGTAAAGCCCTTTTTTGGGCCTCCAAAGTTTTCTACATTTTTGCAGGCCTAAAATGCATTTTAAGGCCTTTTTTGAGCTGCCAACATTTCCTGAACATTCGGGGGTGCAGGATGCATATTTCGTGACAAAAATAATTTTGGGAATTTCCGTGGTCTAGGATTTGGTTTAATGCCCCTTTCAGGCTGCAAGTGTTTTTGGGACAATCAGAGGTCTCTGACACCATTTGTGGGCCACCAACATTTTCTGGACTTTAGGGGGTCTAGGATGCCTGTAAAGCCCTTTTTTGGGGCTCCAAAGTTTTCTACATTTTTGCAGGCCTAAAATGCATTTTAAGGCCTTTTTTGAGCTGCCAACATTTCCTGAACATTCGGGGGTGTAGGATGCATATTTCGTGACAAAAATATTTTTGGGAATTTCAGTGGTCTAGTATG
This sequence comes from Ambystoma mexicanum, assembly GCF_040938575.1. Classification (NCBI taxonomy): domain Eukaryota; kingdom Metazoa; phylum Chordata; class Amphibia; order Caudata; family Ambystomatidae; genus Ambystoma; species Ambystoma mexicanum. Next base: position 550,897,497 of record NC_090936.1, on the reverse strand, counting down.
CGGGTTAATGCCCCTTTCAGGCTGCAAATGTTTTTGGGACAATCAGAGCTCTCTGACACCATTTGTGGGCCACCAACATTTTCTGGACTTTAGGGGGTCTAGGATGCCTGTAAGGCCCTTTTTTGGGCCTCCAAAGTTTTCTACATTTTTGCAGGCCTAAAATGCATTTTAGGGACTTTTTTGGGCTGCCAACATTTTCTGAACTTTCAGGGGTGCAGGATGCATATTTCGTGACAAAAATATTTTTGGGAATTTCCGTGGTCTAGGATTTGGTTTAATGCCCCTTTCAGGCTGCAAGTGTTTTTGGGACAATCAGAGGTCTCTGACACCATTTGTGGGACACCAACATTTTCTTGACTTTAGGGGGTCTAGGATGCCTGTAAAGCCCTTTTTTGGGCCTCCAAAGATTTCTACATTTTTGCAGGCCTAAAATGCATTTTAAGGACTTTTTTGAGCTGCCAACATTTCCTGAACATTCGGGGGTGTAGGATGCATATTTCGTGACAAAAATATTTTTGGGAATTTCAGTGGTCTAGTATGCGGGTTAATGCCCCTTTCAGGCTGCAAATGTTTTTGGGACAATCAGAGCTCTCTGACACCATTTGTGGGCCACCAACATTTTCTGGACTTTAGGGGGTCTAGGATGCCTGTAAAGCCCTTTTTTGGGCCTCCAAAGATTTCTACATTTTTGCAGGCCTAAAATGCATTTTAAGGCCTTTTTTGAGCTGCCAACATTTCCTGAACATTCGGGGGTGTAGGATGCATATTTCGTGACAAAAATATTTTTGGGAATTTCAGTGGTCTAGTATGCGGGTTAATGCCCCTTTCAGGCTGCAAATGTTTTTGGGACAATCAGAGCTCTCTGACAATATTTGTGGGCCACCAACATTTTCTGGACTTTAGGGGGTCTAGGATGCCTGTAAAGCCATTTTTTGGGCCTCCAAAGATTTCTACATTTTTGCAGGCCTAAAATGCATTTTAAGGCCTTTTTTGAGCTGCCAACATTTCCTGAACATTCGGGGGTGTAGGATGCATATTTCGTGACAAAAATATTTTTGGGAATTTCAGTGGTCTAGTATGCGGGTTAATGCCCCTTTCAGGCTGCAAATGTTTTTGGGACAATCAGAGCTCTCTGACACCATTTGTGGGCCACCAACATTTTCTGGACTTTAGGGGGTCTAGGATGCCTGTAAAGCCCTTTTTTGGGCCTCCAAAGATTTCTACATTTTTGCAGGCCTAAAATGCATTTTAAGGCCTTTTTTGAGCTGCCAACATTTCCTGAACATTCGGGGGTGTAGGATGCATATTTCGTGACAAAAATATTTTTGGGAATTTCAGTGGTCTAGTATGCGGGTTAATGCCCCTTTCAGGCTGCAAATGTTTTTGGGACAATCAGAGCTCTCTGACAATATTTGTGGGCCACCAACATTTTCTGGACTTTAGGGGGTCTAGGATGCCTGTAAAGCCATTTTTTGGGCCTCCAAAGATTTCTACATTTTTGCAGGCCTAAAATGCATTTTAAGGCCTTTTTTGAGCTGCCAACATTTCCTGAACATTCGGGGGTGTAGGATGCATATTTCGTGACAAAAATATTTTTGGGAATTTCAGTGGTCTAGTATGCGGGTTAATGCCCCTTTCAGGCTGCAAATGTTTTTGGGACAATCAGAGCTCTCTGACACCATTTGTGGGCCACCAACATTTTCTGGACTTTAGGGGGTCTAGGATGCCTGTAAAGCCCTTTTTTGGGCCTCCAAAGATTTCTACATTTTTGCAGGCCTAAAATGCATTTTAAGGCCTTTTTTGAGCTGCCAACATTTCCTGAACATTCGGGGGTGTAGGATGCATATTTCGTGACAAAAATATTTTTGGGAATTTCAGTGGTCTAGTATGCGGGTTAATGCCCCTTTCAGGCTGCAAATGATTTTGGGACAATCAGAGCTCTCTGACACAGTTATTGGGCCACCAACATTGTCTGGACTTTAGGGGGTCTAGGATGCCTGTAAAGCCCTTTTTTGGGCCTCCAAAGTTTTCTACATTTTTGCAGGCCTAAAATGCATTTTAAGGCCTTTTTTGAGCTGCCAACATTTCCTGAACATTCGGGGGTGCAGGATGCATATTTCGTGACAAAAATAATTTTGGGAATTTCCGTGGTCTAGGATTTGGTTTAATGCCCCTTTCAGGCTGCAAGTGTTTTTGGGACAATCAGAGGTCTCTGACACCATTTGTGGGCCACCAACATTTTCTGGACTTTAGGGGGTCTAGGATGCCTGTAAAGCCCTTTTTTGGGGCTCCAAAGTTTTCTACATTTTTGCAGGCCTAAAATGCATTTTAAGGCCTTTTTTGAGCTGCCAACATTTCCTGAACATTCGGGGGTGTAGGATGCATATTTCGTGACAAAAATATTTTTGGGAATTTCAGTGGTCTAGTATGCGGGTTAATGCCCCTTTCAGGCTGCAAATGATTTTGGGACAATCAGAGCTCTCTGACACAGTTATTGGGCCACCAACATTGTCTGGACTTTAGGGGGTCTAGGATGCCTGTAAAGCCCTTTTTTGGGCCTCCAAAGATTTCTATATTTTTGCAGGCCTAAAATGCATTTTAAGGACTTTTTTGAGCTGCCAACATTTCCTGAACATTCGGGGGTGTAGGATGCATATTTCGTGACAAAAATATTTTTGGGAATTTCAGTGGTCTAGTATGCGGGTTAATGCCCCTTTCAGGCTGCAAATGTTTTTGGGACAATCAGAGCTCTCTGACAATATTTGTGGGCCACCAACATTTTCTGGACTTTAGGGGGTCTAGGATGCCTGTAAAGCCATTTTTTGGGCCTCCAAAGATTTCTACATTTTTGCAGGCCTAAAATGCATTTTAAGGCCTTTTTTGAGCTGCCAACATTTCCTGAACATTCGGGGGTGTAGGATGCATATTTCGTGACAAAAATATTTTTGGGAATTTCAGTGGTCTAGTATGCGGGTTAATGCCCCTTTCAGGCTGCAAATGTTTTTGGGACAATCAGAGCTCTCTGACACCATTTGTGGGCCACCAACATTTTCTGGACTTTAGGGGGTCTAGGATGCCTGTAAAGCCCTTTTTTGGGCCTCCAAAGATTTCTACATTTTTGCAGGCCTAAAATGCATTTTAAGGCCTTTTTGAGCTGCCAACATTTCCTGAACATTCGGGGGTGTAGGATGCATATTTCGTGACAAAAATATTTTTGGGAATTTCAGTGGTCTAGTATGCGGGTTAATGCCCCTTTCAGGCTGCAAATGTTTTTGGGACAATCAGAGCTCTCTGACACCATTTGTGGGCCACCAACATTTTCTGGACTTTAGGGGGTCTAGGATGCCTGTAAAGCCCTTTTTTGGGCCTCCAAAGATTTCTACATTTTTGCAGGCCTAAAATGCATTTTAAGGCCTTTTTTGAGCTGCCAACATTTCCTGAACATTCGGGGGTGTAGGATGCATATTTCGTGACAAAAATATTTTTGGGAATTTCAGTGGTCTAGTATGCGGGTTAATGCCCCTTTCAGGCTGCAAATGATTTTGGGACAATCAGAGCTCTCTGACACAGTTATTGGGCCACCAACATTGTCTGGACTTTAGGGGGTCTAGGATGCCTGTAAAGCCCTTTTTTGGGCCTCCAAAGTTTTCTACATTTTTGCAGGCCTAAAATGCATTTTAAGGCCTTTTTTGAGCTGCCAACATTTCCTGAACATTCGGGGGTGCAGGATGCATATTTCGTGACAAAAATAATTTTGGGAATTTCCGTGGTCTAGGATTTGGTTTAATGCCCCTTTCAGGCTGCAAGTGTTTTTGGGACAATCAGAGGTCTCTGACACCATTTGTGGGCCACCAACATTTTCTGGACTTTAGGGGGTCTAGGATGCCTGTAAAGCCCTTTTTTGGGGCTCCAAAGTTTTCTACATTTTTGCAGGCCTAAAATGCATTTTAAGGCCTTTTTTGAGCTGCCAACATTTCCTGAACATTCGGGGGTGTAGGATGCATATTTCGTGACAAAAATATTTTTGGGAATTTCAGTGGTCTAGTATGCGGGTTAATGCCCCTTTCAGGCTGCAAATGTTTTTGGGACAATCAGAGCTCTCTGACACCATTTGTGGGCCACCAACATTTTCTGGACTTTAGGGGGTCTAGGATGCCTGTAAAGCCCTTTTTTGGGCCTCCAAAGTTTTCTACATTTTTGCAGGCCTAAAATGCATTTTAGGGACTTTTTTGGGCTGCCAACATTTTCTGAACTTTCAGGGGTGCAGGATGCATATTTCGTGACAAAAATATTTTTGGGAATTTCCGTGGTCTAGGATTTGGTTTAATGCCCCTTTCAGGCTGCAAGTGTTTTTGGGACAATCAGAGGTCTCTGACACCATTTGTGGGACACCAACATTTTCTTGACTTTAGGGGGTCTAGGATGCCTGTAAAGCCCTTTTTTGGGCCTCCAAAGATTTCTACATTTTTGCAGGCCTAAAATGCATTTTAAGGCCTTTTTTGAGCTGCCAACATTTCCTGAACATTCGGGGGTGTAGGATGCATATTTCGTGACAAAAATATTTTTGGGAATTTCAGTGGTCTAGTATGCGGGTTAATGCCCCTTTCAGGCTGCAAATGTTTTTGGGACAATCAGAGCTCTCTGACACCATTTGTGGGCCACCAACATTTTCTGGACTTTAGGGGGTCTAGGATGCCTGTAAAGCCCTTTTTTGGGCCTCCAAAGATTTCTACATTTTTGCAGGCCTAAAATGCATTTTAAGGCCTTTTTTGAGCTGCCAACATTTCCTGAACATTCGGGGGTGTAGGATGCATATTTCGTGACAAAAATATTTTTGGGAATTTCAGTGGTCTAGTATGCGGGTTAATGCCCCTTTCAGGCTGCAAATGATTTTGGGACAATCAGAGCTCTCTGACACAGTTATTGGGCCACCAACATTGTCTGGACTTTAGGGGGTCTAGGATGCCTGTAAAGCCCTTTTTTGGGCCTCCAAAGTTTTCTACATTTTTGCAGGCCTAAAATGCATTTTAAGGCCTTTTTTGAGCTGCCAACATTTCCTGAACATTCGGGGGTGCAGGATGCATATTTCGTGACAAAAATAATTTTGGGAATTTCCGTGGTCTAGGATTTGGTTTAATGCCCCTTTCAGGCTGCAAGTGTTTTTGGGACAATCAGAGGTCTCTGACACCATTTGTGGGCCACCAACATTTTCTGGACTTTAGGGGGTCTAGGATGCCTGTAAAGCCCTTTTTTGGGGCTCCAAAGTTTTCTACATTTTTGCAGGCCTAAAATGCATTTTAAGGCCTTTTTTGAGCTGCCAACATTTCCTGAACATTCGGGGGTGTAGGATGCATATTTCGTGACAAAAATATTTTTGGGAATTTCAGTGGTCTAGTATGCGGGTTAATGCCCCTTTCAGGCTGCAAATGTTTTTGGGACAATCAGAGCTCTCTGACACCATTTGTGGGCCACCAACATTTTCTGGACTTTAGGGGGTCTAGGATGCCTGTAAAGCCCTTTTTTGGGCCTCCAAAGTTTTCTACATTTTTGCAGGCCTAAAATGCATTTTAGGGACTTTTTTGGGCTGCCAACATTTTCTGAACTTTCAGGGGTGCAGGATGCATATTTCGTGACAAAAATATTTTTGGGAATTTCCGTGGTCTAGTATGCGGGTTAATGCCCCTTTCAGGCTGCAAATGTTTTTGGGACAATCAGAGCTCTCTGACACCATTTGTGGGACACCAACATTTTCTTGACTTTAGGGGGTCTAGGATGCCTGTAAAGCCCTTTTTTGGGCCTCCAAAGATTTCTACATTTTTGCAGGCCTAAAATGCATTTTAAGGACTTTTTTGAGCTGCCAACATTTCCTGAACATTCGGGGGTGTAGGATGCATATTTCGTGACAAAAATATTTTTGGGAATTTCAGTGGTCTAGTATGCGGGTTAATGCCCCTTTCAGGCTGCAAATGTTTTTGGGACAATCAGAGCTCTCTGACACCATTTGTGGGCCACCAACATTTTCTGGACTTTAGGGGGTCTAGGATGCCTGTAAAGCCCTTTTTTGGGCCTCCAAAGATTTCTACATTTTTGCAGGCCTAAAATGCATTTTAAGGCCTTTTTTGAGCTGCCAACATTTCCTGAACATTCGGGGGTGTAGGATGCATATTTCGTGACAAAAATATTTTTGGGAATTTCAGTGGTCTAGTATGCGGGTTAATGCCCCTTTCAGGCTGCAAATGATTTTGGGACAATCAGAGCTCTCTGACACAGTTATTGGGCCACCAACATTGTCTGGACTTTAGGGGGTCTAGGATGCCTGTAAAGCCCTTTTTTGGGCCTCCAAAGTTTTCTACATTTTTGCAGGCCTAAAATGCATTTTAAGGCCTTTTTTGAGCTGCCAACATTTCCTGAACATTCGGGGGTGCAGGATGCATATTTCGTGACAAAAATAATTTTGGGAATTTCCGTGGTCTAGGATTTGGTTTAATGCCCCTTTCAGGCTGCAAGTGTTTTTGGGACAATCAGAGGTCTCTGACACCATTTGTGGGCCACCAACATTTTCTGGACTTTAGGGGGTCTAGGATGCCTGTAAAGCCCTTTTTTGGGGCTCCAAAGTTTTCTACATTTTTGCAGGCCTAAAATGCATTTTAAGGCCTTTTTTGAGCTGCCAACATTTCCTGAACATTCGGGGGTGTAGGATGCATATTTCGTGACAAAAATATTTTTGGGAATTTCAGTGGTCTAGTATGCGGGTTAATGCCCCTTTCAGGCTGCAAATGTTTTTGGGACAATCAGAGCTCTCTGACACCATTTGTGGGCCACCAACATTTTCTGGACTTTAGGGGGTCTAGGATGCCTGTAAAGCCCTTTTTTGGGCCTCCAAAGTTTTCTACATTTTTGCAGGCCTAAAATGCATTTTAGGGACTTTTTTGGGCTGCCAACATTTTCTGAACTTTCAGGGGTGCAGGATGCATATTTCGTGACAAAAATATTTTTGGGAATTTCCGTGGTCTAGTATGCGGGTTAATGCCCCTTTCAGGCTGCAAATGTTTTTGGGACAATCAGAGCTCTCTGACACCATTTGTGGGACACCAACATTTTCTTGACTTTAGGGGGTCTAGGATGCCTGTAAAGCCCTTTTTTGGGCCTCCAAAGATTTCTACATTTTTGCAGGCCTAAAATGCATTTTAAGGACTTTTTTGAGCTGCCAACATTTCCTGAACATTCGGGGGTGTAGGATGCATATTTCGTGACAAAAATATTTTTGGGAATTTCAGTGGTCTAGTATGCGGGTTAATGCCCCTTTCAGGCTGCAAATGTTTTTGGGACAATCAGAGCTCTCTGACACCATTTGTGGGCCACCAACATTTTCTGGACTTTAGGGGGTCTAGGATGACTGTAAAGCCCTTTTTTGGGGCTCCAAAGTTTTCTACATTTTTGCAGGCCTAAAATGCATTTTAAGGCCTTTTTTGAGCTGCCAACATTTCCTGAACATTCGGGGGTGTAGGATGCATATTTCGTGACAAAAATATTTTTGGGAATTTCAGTGGTCTAGTATGCGGGTTAATGCCCCTTTCAGGCTGCAAATGTTTTTGGGACAATCAGAGCTCTCTGACACCATTTGTGGGCCACCAACATTTTCTGGACTTTAGGGGGTCTAGGATGCCTGTAAGGCCCTTTTTTGGGCCTCCAAAGTTTTCTACATTTTTGCAGGCCTAAAATGCATTTTAGGGACTTTTTTGGGCTGCCAACATTTTCTGAACTTTCAGGGGTGCAGGATGCATATTTCGTGACAAAAATATTTTTGGGAATTTCCGTGGTCTAGGATTTGGTTTAATGCCCCTTTCAGGCTGCAAGTGTTTTTGGGACAATCAGAGGTCTCTGACACCATTTGTGGGACACCAACATTTTCTTGACTTTAGGGGGTCTAGGATGCCTGTAAAGCCCTTTTTTGGGCCTCCAAAGATTTCTACATTTTTGCAGGCCTAAAATGCATTTTAAGGACTTTTTTGAGCTGCCAACATTTCCTGAACATTCGGGGGTGTAGGATGCATATTTCGTGACAAAAATATTTTTGGGAATTTCAGTGGTCTAGTATGCGGGTTAATGCCCCTTTCAGGCTGCAAATGTTTTTGGGACAATCAGAGCTCTCTGACACCATTTGTGGGCCACCAACATTTTCTGGACTTTAGGGGGTCTAGGATGCCTGTAAAGCCCTTTTTTGGGCCTCCAAAGATTTCTACATTTTTGCAGGCCTAAAATGCATTTTAAGGCCTTTTTTGAGCTGCCAACATTTCCTGAACATTCGGGGGTGTAGGATGCATATTTCGTGACAAAAATATTTTTGGGAATTTCAGTGGTCTAGTATGCGGGTTAATGCCCCTTTCAGGCTGCAAATGTTTTTGGGACAATCAGAGCTCTCTGACAATATTTGTGGGCCACCAACATTTTCTGGACTTTAGGGGGTCTAGGATGCCTGTAAAGCCATTTTTTGGGCCTCCAAAGATTTCTACATTTTTGCAGGCCTAAAATGCATTTTAAGGCCTTTTTTGAGCTGCCAACATTTCCTGAACATTCGGGGGTGTAGGATGCATATTTCGTGACAAAAATATTTTTGGGAATTTCAGTGGTCTAGTATGCGGGTTAATGCCCCTTTCAGGCTGCAAATGTTTTTGGGACAATCAGAGCTCTCTGACACCATTTGTGGGCCACCAACATTTTCTGGACTTTAGGGGGTCTAGGATGCCTGTAAAGCCCTTTTTTGGGCCTCCAAAGATTTCTACATTTTTGCAGGCCTAAAATGCATTTTAAGGCCTTTTTTGAGCTGCCAACATTTCCTGAACATTCGGGGGTGTAGGATGCATATTTCGTGACAAAAATATTTTTGGGAATTTCAGTGGTCTAGTATGCGGGTTAATGCCCCTTTCAGGCTGCAAATGATTTTGGGACAATCAGAGCTCTCTGACACAGTTATTGGGCCACCAACATTGTCTGGACTTTAGGGGGTCTAGGATGCCTGTAAAGCCCTTTTTTGGGCCTCCAAAGTTTTCTACATTTTTGCAGGCCTAAAATGCATTTTAAGGCCTTTTTTGAGCTGCCAACATTTCCTGAACATTCGGGGTGCAGGATGCATATTTCGTGACAAAAATAATTTTGGGAATTTCCGTGGTCTAGGATTTGGTTTAATGCCCCTTTCAGGCTGCAAGTGTTTTTGGGACAATCAGAGGTCTCTGACACCATTTGTGGGCCACCAACATTTTCTGGACTTTAGGGGGTCTAGGATGCCTGTAAAGCCCTTTTTTGGGCCTCCAAAGATTTCTACATTTTTGCAGGCCTAAAATGCATTTTAAGGCCTTTTTTGAGCTGCCAACATTTCCTGAACATTCGGGGGTGTAGGATGCATATTTCGTGACAAAAATATTTTTGGGAATTTCAGTGGTCTAGTATGCGGGTTAATGCCCCTTTCAGGCTGCAAATGATTTTGGGACAATCAGAGCTCTCTGACACAGTTATTGGGCCACCAACATTGTCTGGACTTTAGGGGGTCTAGGATGCCTGTAAAGCCCTTTTTTGGGCCTCCAAAGTTTTCTACATTTTTGCAGGCCTAAAATGCATTTTAAGGCCTTTTTTGAGCTGCCAACATTTCCTGAACATTCGGGGGTGCAGGATGCATATTTCGTGACAAAAATAATTTTGGGCATTTCCGTGGTCTAGGATTTGGTTTAATGCCCCTTTCAGGCTGCAAGTGTTTTTGGGACAATCAGAGGTCTCTGACACCATTTGTGGGCCACCAACATTTTCTGGACTTTAGGGGGTCTAGGATGCCTGTAAAGCTCTTTTTTGGGGCTCCAAAGTTTTCTACATTTTTGCAGGCCTAAAATGCATTTTAAGGCCTTTTTTGAGCTGCCAACATTTCCTGAACATTCGGGGGTGTAGGATGCATATTTCGTGACAAAAATATTTTTGGGAATTTCAGTGGTCTAGTATGCGGGTTAATGCCCCTTTCAGGCTGCAAATGTTTTTGGGACAATCAGAGCTCTCTGACACCATTTGTGGGCCACCAACATTTTCTGGACTTTAGGGGGTCTAGGATGCCTGTAAAGCCCTTTTTTGGGCCTCCAAAGTTTTCTACATTTTTGCAGGCCTAAAATGCATTTTAGGGACTTTTTTGGGCTGCCAACATTTTCTGAACTTTCAGGGGTGCAGGATGCATATTTCGTGACAAAAATATTTTTGGGAATTTCCGTGGTCTAGGATTTGGTTTAATGCCCCTTTCAGGCTGCAAGTGTTTTTGGGACAATCAGAGGTCTCTGACACCATTTGTGGGACACCAACATTTTCTTGACTTTAGGGGGTCTAGGATGCCTGTAAAGCCCTTTTTTGGGCCTCCAAAGATTTCTACATTTTTGCAGGCCTAAAATGCATTTTAAGGACTTTTTTGAGCTGCCAACATTTCCTGAACATTCGGGGGTGTAGGATGCATATTTCGTGACAAAAATATTTTTGGGAATTTCAGTGGTCTAGTATGCGGGTTAATGCCCCTTTCAGGCTGCAAATGTTTTTGGGACAATCAGAGCTCTCTGACACCATTTGTGGGCCACCAACATTTTCTGGACTTTAGGGGGTCTAGGATGCCTGTAAAGCCCTTTTTTGGGCCTCCAAAGATTTCTACATTTTTGCAGGCCTAAAATGCATTTTAAGGCCTTTTTTGAGCTGCCAACATTTCCTGAACATTCGGGGGTGTAGGATGCATATTTCGTGACAAAAATATTTTTGGGAATTTCAGTGGTCTAGTATGCGGGTTAATGCCCCTTTCAGGCTGCAAATGTTTTTGGGACAATCAGAGCTCTCTGACACCATTTGTGGGCCACCAACATTTTCTGGACTTTAGGGGGTCTAGGATGCCTGTAAAGCCCTTTTTTGGGCCTCCAAAGATTTCTACATTTTTGCAGGCCTAAAATGCATTTTAAGGCCTTTTTTGAGCTGCCAACATTTCCTGAACATTCGGGGGTGTAGGATGCATATTTCGTGACAAAAATATTTTTGGGAATTTCAGTGGTCTAGTATGCGGGTTAATGCCCCTTTCAGGCTGCAAATGATTTTGGGACAATCAGAGCTCTCTGACACAGTTATTGGGCCACCAACATTGTCTGGACTTTAGGGGGTCTAGGATGCCTGTAAAGCCCTTTTTTGGGCCTCCAAAGTTTTCTACATTTTTGCAGGCCTAAAATGCATTTTAAGGCCTTTTTTGAGCTGCCAACATTTCCTGAACATTCGGGGGTGCAGGATGCATATTTCGTGACAAAAATAATTTTGGGAATTTCCGTGGTCTAGGATTTGGTTTAATGCCCCTTTCAGGCTGCAAGTGTTTTTGGGACAATCAGAGGTCTCTGACACCATTTGTGGGCCACCAACATTTTCTGGACTTTAGGGGGTCTAGGATGCCTGTAAGGCCCTTTTTTGGGCCTCCAAAGTTTTCTACATTTTTGCAGGCCTAAAATGCATTTTAGGGACTTTTTTGGGCTGCCAACATTTTCTGAACTTTCAGGGGTGCAGGATGCATATTTCGTGACAAAAATATTTTTGGGAATTTCCGTGGTCTAGGATTTGGTTTAATGCCCCTTTCAGGCTGCAAGTGTTTTTGGGACAATCAGAGGTCTCTGACACCATTTGTGGGACACCAACATTTTCTTGACTTTAGGGGGTCTAGGATGCCTGTAAAGCCCTTTTTTGGGCCTCCAAAGATTTCTACATTTTTGCAGGCCTAAAATGCATTTTAAGGACTTTTTTGAGCTGCCAACATTTCCTGAACATTCGGGGGTGTAGGATGCATATTTCGTGACAAAAATATTTTTGGGAATTTCAGTGGTCTAGTATGCGGGTTAATGCCCCTTTCAGGCTGCAAATGTTTTTGGGACAATCAGAGCTCTCTGACACCATTTGTGGGCCACCAACATTTTCTGGACTTTAGGGGGTCTAGGATGCCTGTAAAGCCCTTTTTTGGGCCTCCAAAGATTTCTACATTTTTGCAGGCCTAAAATGCATTTTAAGGCCTTTTTTGAGCTGCCAACATTTCCTGAACATTCGGGGGTGTAGGATGCATATTTCGTGACAAAAATATTTTTGGGAATTTCAGTGGTCTAGTATGCGGGTTAATGCCCCTTTCAGGCTGCAAATGTTTTTGGGACAATCAGAGCTCTCTGACAATATTTGTGGGCCACCAACATTTTCTGGACTTTAGGGGGTCTAGGATGCCTGTAAAGCCATTTTTTGGGCCTCCAAAGATTTCTACATTTTTGCAGGCCTAAAATGCATTTTAAGGCCTTTTTTGAGCTGCCAACATTTCCTGAACATTCGGGGGTGTAGGATGCATATTTCGTGACAAAAATATTTTTGGGAATTTCAGTGGTCTAGTATGCGGGTTAATGCCCCTTTCAGGCTGCAAATGTTTTTGGGACAATCAGAGCTCTCTGACACCATTTGTGGGCCACCAACATTTTCTGGACTTTAGGGGGTCTAGGATGCCTGTAAAGCCCTTTTTTGGGCCTCCAAAGATTTCTACATTTTTGCAGGCCTAAAATGCATTTTAAGGCCTTTTTTGAGCTGCCAACATTTCCTGAACATTCGGGGGTGTAGGATGCATATTTCGTGACAAAAATATTTTTGGGAATTTCAGTGGTCTAGTATGCGGGTTAATGCCCCTTTCAGGCTGCAAATGTTTTTGGGACAATCAGAGCTCTCTGACAATATTTGTGGGCCACCAACATTTTCTGGACTTTAGGGGGTCTAGGATGCCTGTAAAGCCATTTTTTGGGCCTCCAAAGATTTCTACATTTTTGCAGGCCTAAAATGCATTTTAAGGCCTTTTTTGAGCTGCCAACATTTCCTGAACATTCGGGGGTGTAGGATGCATATTTCGTGACAAAAATATTTTTGGGAATTTCAGTGGTCTAGTATGCGGGTTAATGCCCCTTTCAGGCTGCAAATGTTTTTGGGACAATCAGAGCTCTCTGACACCATTTGTGGGCCACCAACATTTTCTGGACTTTAGGGGGTCTAGGATGCCTGTAAAGCCCTTTTTTGGGCCTCCAAAGATTTCTACATTTTTGCAGGCCTAAAATGCATTTTAAGGCCTTTTTTGAGCTGCCAACATTTCCTGAACATTCGGGGGTGTAGGATGCATATTTCGTGACAAAAATATTTTTGGGAATTTCAGTGGTCTAGTATGCGGGTTAATGCCCCTTTCAGGCTGCAAATGATTTTGGGACAATCAGAGCTCTCTGACACAGTTATTGGGCCACCAACATTGTCTGGACTTTAGGGGGTCTAGGATGCCTGTAAAGCCCTTTTTTGGGCCTCCAAAGTTTTCTACATTTTTGCAGGCCTAAAATGCATTTTAAGGCCTTTTTTGAGCTGCCAACATTTCCTGAACATTCGGGGGTGCAGGATGCATATTTCGTGACAAAAATAATTTTGGGAATTTCCGTGGTCTAGGATTTGGTTTAATGCCCCTTTCAGGCTGCAAGTGTTTTTGGGACAATCAGAGGTCTCTGACACCATTTGTGGGCCACCAACATTTTCTGGACTTTAGGGGGTCTAGGATGCCTGTAAAGCCCTTTTTTGGGCCTCCAAAGATTTCTACATTTTTGCAGGCCTAAAATGCATTTTAAGGCCTTTTTTGAGCTGCCAACATTTCCTGAACATTCGGGGGTGTAGGATGCATATTTCGTGACAAAAATATTTTTGGGAATTTCAGTGGTCTAGTATGCGGGTTAATGCCCCTTTCAGGCTGCAAATGATTTTGGGACAATCAGAGCTCTCTGACACAGTTATTGGGCCACCAACATTGTCTGGACTTTAGGGGGTCTAGGATGCCTGTAAAGCCCTTTTTTGGGCCTCCAAAGTTTTCTACATTTTTGCAGGCCTAAAATGCATTTTAAGGCCTTTTTTGAGCTGCCAACATTTCCTGAACATTCGGGGGTGCAGGATGCATATTTCGTGACAAAAATAATTTTGGGAATTTCCGTGGTCTAGGATTTGGTTTAATGCCCCTTTCAGGCTGCAAGTGTTTTTGGGACAATCAGAGGTCTCTGACACCATTTGTGGGCCACCAACATTTTCTGGACTTTAGGGGGTCTAGGATGCCTGTAAAGCCCTTTGTTGGGGCTCCAAAGTTTTCTACATTTTTGCAGGCCTAAAATGCATTTTAAGGCCTTTTTTGAGCTGTCAACATTTCCTGAACATTCGGGGGTGTAGGATGCATATTTCGTGACAAAAATATTTTTGGGAATTTCAGTGGTCTAGTATGCGGGTTAATGCCCCTTTCAGGCTGCAAATGATTTTGGGACAATCAGAGCTCTCTGACACAGTTATTGGGCCACCAACATTGTCTGGACTTTAGGGGGTCTAGGATGCCTGTAAAGCCCTTTTTTGGGCCTCCAAAGATTTCTACATTTTTGCAGGCCTAAAATGCATTTTAAGGACTTTTTTGAGCTGCCAACATTTCCTGAACATTCGGGGGTGTAGGATGCATATTTCGTGACAAAAATATTTTTGGGAATTTCAGTGGTCTAGTATGCGGGTTAATGCCCCTTTCAGGCTGCAAATGTTTTTGGGACAATCAGAGCTCTCTGACACCATTTGTGGGCCACCAACATTTTCTGGACTTTAGTTGGTCTAGGATGCCTGTAAAGCCCTTTTTTGGGCCTCCAAAGATTTCTACATTTTTGCAGGCCTAAAATGCATTTTAAGGACTTTTTTGAGCTGCCAACATTTCCTGAACATTCGGGGGTGTAGGATGCATATTTCGTGACAAAAATATTTTTGGGAATTTCAGTGGTCTAGTATGCGGGTTAATGCCCCTTTCAGGCTGCAAATGTTTTTGGGACAATCAGAGCTCTCTGACACCATTTGTGGGCCACCAACATTTTCTGGACTTTAGGGGGTCTAGGATGCCTGTAAAGCCATTTTTTGGGCCTCCAAAGATTTCTACATTTTTGCAGGCCTAAAATGCATTTTAAGGCCTTTTTGAGCTGCCAACATTTCCTGAACATTCGGGGGTGTAGGATGCATATTTCGTGACAAAAATATTTTTGGGAATTTCAGTGGTCTAGTATGCGGGTTAATGCCCCTTTCAGGCTGCAAATGTTTTTGGGACAATCAGAGCTCTCTGACACCATTTGTGGGCCACCAACATTTTCTGGACTTTAGGGGGTCTAGGATGCCTGTAAAGCCCTTTTTTGGGCCTCCAAAGATTTCTACATTTTTGCAGGCCTAAAATGCATTTTAAGGCCTTTTTTGAGCTGCCAACATTTCCTGAACATTCGGGGGTGTAGGATGCATATTTCGTGACAAAAATATTTTTGGGAATTTCAGTGGTCTAGTATGCGGGTTAATGCCCCTTTCAGGCTGCAAATGATTTTGGGACAATCAGAGCTCTCTGACACAGTTATTGGGCCACCAACATTGTCTGGACTTTAGGGGGTCTAGGATGCCTGTAAAGCCCTTTTTTGGGCCTCCAAAGTTTTCTACATTTTTGCAGGCCTAAAATGCATTTTAAGGCCTTTTTTGAGCTGCCAACATTTCCTGAACATTCGGGGGTGCAGGATGCATATTTCGTGACAAAAATAATTTTGGGAATTTCCGTGGTCTAGGATTTGGTTTAATGCCCCTTTCAGGCTGCAAGTGTTTTTGGGACAATCAGAGGTCTCTGACACCATTTGTGGGCCACCAACATTTTCTGGACTTTAGGGGGTCTAGGATGCCTGTAAAGCCCTTTTTTGGGGCTCCAAAGTTTTCTACATTTTTGCAGGCCTAAAATGCATTTTAAGGCCTTTTTTGAGCTGCCAACATTTCCTGAACATTCGGGGGTGTAGGATGCATATTTCGTGACAAAAATATTTTTGGGAATTTCAGTGGTCTAGTATGCGGGTTAATGCCCCTTTCAGGCTGCAAATGTTTTTGGGACAATCAGAGCTCTCTGACACCATTTGTGGGCCACCAACATTTTCTGGACTTTAGGGGGTCTAGGATGCCTGTAAAGCCCTTTTTTGGGCCTCCAAAGTTTTCTACATTTTTGCAGGCCTAAAATGCATTTTAGGGACTTTTTTGGGCTGCCAACATTTTCTGAACTTTCAGGGGTGCAGGATGCATATTTCGTGACAAAAATATTTTTGGGAATTTCCGTGGTCTAGGATTTGGTTTAATGCCCCTTTCAGGCTGCAAGTGTTTTTGGGACAATCAGAGGTCTCTGACACCATTTGTGGGACACCAACATTTTCTTGACTTTAGGGGGTCTAGGATGCCTGTAAAGCCCTTTTTTGGGCCTCCAAAGATTTCTACATTTTTGCAGGCCTAAAATGCATTTTAAGGCCTTTTTTGAGCTGCCAACATTTCCTGAACATTCGGGGGTGTAGGATGCATATTTCGTGACAAAAATATTTTTGGGAATTTCAGTGGTCTAGTATGCGGGTTAATGCCCCTTTCAGGCTGCAAATGTTTTTGGGACAATCAGAGCTCTCTGACACCATTTGTGGGCCACCAACATTTTCTGGACTTTAGGGGGTCTAGGATGCCTGTAAAGCCCTTTTTTGGGCCTCCAAAGATTTCTACATTTTTGCAGGCCTAAAATGCATTTTAAGGCCTTTTTTGAGCTGCCAACATTTCCTGAACATTCGGGGGTGTAGGATGCATATTTCGTGACAAAAATATTTTTGGGAATTTCAGTGGTCTAGTATGCGGGTTAATGCCCCTTTCAGGCTGCAAATGATTTTGGGACAATCAGAGCTCTCTGACACAGTTATTGGGCCACCAACATTGTCTGGACTTTAGGGGGTCTAGGATGCCTGTAAAGCCCTTTTTTGGGCCTCCAAAGTTTTCTACATTTTTGCAGGCCTAAAATGCATTTTAAGGCCTTTTTTGAGCTGCCAACATTTCCTGAACATTCGGGGGTGCAGGATGCATATTTCGTGACAAAAATAATTTTGGGAATTTCCGTGGTCTAGGATTTGGTTTAATGCCCCTTTCAGGCTGCAAGTGTTTTTGGGACAATCAGAGGTCTCTGACACCATTTGTGGGCCACCAACATTTTCTGGACTTTAGGGGGTCTAGGATGCCTGTAAAGCCCTTTTTTGGGGCTCCAAAGTTTTCTACATTTTTGCAGGCCTAAAATGCATTTTAAGGCCTTTTTTGAGCTGCCAACATTTCCTGAACATTCGGGGGTGTAGGATGCATATTTCGTGACAAAAATATTTTTGGGAATTTCAGTGGTCTAGTATGCGGGTTAATGCCCCTTTCAGGCTGCAAATGTTTTTGGGACAATCAGAGCTCTCTGACACCATTTGTGGGCCACCAACATTTTCTGGACTTTAGGGGGTCTAGGATGCCTGTAAAGCCCTTTTTTGGGCCTCCAAAGTTTTCTACATTTTTGCAGGCCTAAAATGCATTTTAGGGACTTTTTTGGGCTGCCAACATTTTCTGAACTTTCAGGGGTGCAGGATGCATATTTCGTGACAAAAATATTTTTGGGAATTTCCGTGGTCTAGTATGCGGGTTAATGCCCCTTTCAGGCTGCAAATGTTTTTGGGACAATCAGAGCTCTCTGACACCATTTGTGGGACACCAACATTTTCTTGACTTTAGGGGGTCTAGGATGCCTGTAAAGCCCTTTTTTGGGCCTCCAAAGATTTCTACATTTTTGCAGGCCTAAAATGCATTTTAAGGACTTTTTTGAGCTGCCAACATTTCCTGAACATTCGGGGGTGTAGGATGCATATTTCGTGACAAAATTATTTTTGGGAATTTCAGTGGTCTAGTATGCGGGTTAATGCCCCTTTCAGGCTGCAAATGTTTTTGGGACAATCAGAGCTCTCTGACACCATTTGTGGGCCACCAACATTTTCTGGACTTTAGGGGGTCTAGGATGCCTGTAAAGCCCTTTTTTGGGGCTCCAAAGTTTTCTACATTTTTGCAGGCCTAAAATGCATTTTAAGGCCTTTTTTGAGCTGCCAACATTTCCTGAACATTCGGGGGTGTAGGATGCATATTTCGTGACAAAAATATTTTTGGGAATTTCAGTGGTCTAGTATGCGGGTTAATGCCCCTTTCAGGCTGCAAATGTTTTTGGGACAATCAGAGCTCTCTGACACCATTTGTGGGCCACCAACATTTTCTGGACTTTAGGGGGTCTAGGATGCCTGTAAGGCCCTTTTTTGGGCCTCCAAAGTTTTCTACATTTTTGCAGGCCTAAAATGCATTTTAGGGACTTTTTTGGGCTGCCAACATTTTCTGAACTTTCAGGGGTGCAGGATGCATATTTCGTGACAAAAATATTTTTGGGAATTTCCGTGGTCTAGGATTTGGTTTAATGCCCCTTTCAGGCTGCAAGTGTTTTTGGGACAATCAGAGGTCTCTGACACCATTTGTGGGACACCAACATTTTCTTGACTTTAGGGGGTCTAGGATGCCTGTAAAGCCCTTTTTTGGGCCTCCAAAGATTTCTACATTTTTGCAGGCCTAAAATGCATTTTAAGGACTTTTTTGAGCTGCCAACATTTCCTGAACATTCGGGGGTGTAGGATGCATATTTCGTGACAAAAATATTTTTGGGAATTTCAGTGGTCTAGTATGCGGGTTAATGCCCCTTTCAGGCTGCAAATGTTTTTGGGACAATCAGAGCTCTCTGACACCATTTGTGGGCCACCAACATTTTCTGGACTTTAGGGGGTCTAGGATGCCTGTAAAGCCCTTTTTTGGGCCTCCAAAGATTTCTACATTTTTGCAGGCCTAAAATGCATTTTAAGGCCTTTTTTGAGCTGCCAACATTTCCTGAACATTCGGGGGTGTAGGATGCATATTTCGTGACAAAAATATTTTTGGGAATTTCAGTGGTCTAGTATGCGGGTTAATGCCCCTTTCAGGCTGCAAATGTTTTTGGGACAATCAGAGCTCTCTGACAATATTTGTGGGCCACCAACATTTTCTGGACTTTAGGGGGTCTAGGATGCCTGTAAAGCCATTTTTTGGGCCTCCAAAGATTTCTACATTTTTGCAGGCCTAAAATGCATTTTAAGGCCTTTTTTGAGCTGCCAACATTTCCTGAACATTCGGGGGTGTAGGATGCATATTTCGTGACAAAAATATTTTTGGGAATTTCAGTGGTCTAGTATGCGGGTTAATGCCCCTTTCAGGCTGCAAATGTTTTTGGGACAATCAGAGCTCTCTGACACCATTTGTGGGCCACCAACATTTTCTGGACTTTAGGGGGTCTAGGATGCCTGTAAAGCCCTTTTTTGGGCCTCCAAAGATTTCTACATTTTTGCAGGCCTAAAATGCATTTTAAGGCCTTTTTTGAGCTGCCAACATTTCCTGAACATTCGGGGGTGTAGGATGCATATTTCGTGACAAAAATATTTTTGGGAATTTCAGTGGTCTAGTATGCGGGTTAATGCCCCTTTCAGGCTGCAAATGATTTTGGGACAATCAGAGCTCTCTGACACAGTTATTGGGCCACCAACATTGTCTGGACTTTAGGGGGTCTAGGATGCCTGTAAAGCCCTTTTTTGGGCCTCCAAAGTTTTCTACATTTTTGCAGGCCTAAAATGCATTTTAAGGCCTTTTTTGAGCTGCCAACATTTCCTGAACATTCGGGGGTGCAGGATGCATATTTCGTGACAAAAATAATTTTGGGAATTTCCGTGGTCTAGGATTTGGTTTAATGCCCCTTTCAGGCTGCAAGTGTTTTTGGGACAATCAGAGGTCTCTGACACCATTTGTGGGCCACCAACATTTTCTGGACTTTAGGGGGTCTAGGATGCCTGTAAAGCCCTTTTTTGGGCCTCCAAAGATTTCTACATTTTTGCAGGCCTAAAATGCATTTTAAGGCCTTTTTTGAGCTGCCAACATTTCCTGAACATTCGGGGGTGTAGGATGCATATTTCGTGACAAAAATATTTTTGGGAATTTCAGTGGTCTAGTATGCGGGTTAATGCCCCTTTCAGGCTGCAAATGATTTTGGGACAATCAGAGCTCTCTGACACAGTTATTGGGCCACCAACATTGTCTGGACTTTAGGGGGTCTAGGATGCCTGTAAAGCCCTTTTTTGGGCCTCCAAAGTTTTCTACATTTTTGCAGGCCTAAAATGCATTTTAAGGCCTTTTTTGAGCTGCCAACATTTCCTGAACATTCGGGGGTGCAGGATGCATATTTCGTGACAAAAATAATTTTGGGAATTTCCGTGGTCTAGGATTTGGTTTAATGCCCCTTTCAGGCTGCAAGTGTTTTTGGGACAATCAGAGCTCTCTGACACCATTTGTGGGCCACCAACATTTTCTGGACTTTAGGGGGTCTAGGATGCCTGTAAGGCCCTTTTTTGGGCCTCCAAAGTTTTCTACATTTTTGCAGGCCTAAAATGCATTTTAGGGACTTTTTTGGGCTGCCAACATTTTCTGAACTTTCAGGGGTGCAGGATGCATATTTCGTGACAAAAATATTTTTGGGAATTTCCGTGGTCTAGGATTTGGTTTAATGCCCCTTTCAGGCTGCAAGTTTTTTTGGGACAATCAGAGGTCTCTGACACCATTTGTGGGACACCAACATTTTCTTGACTTTAGGGGGTCTAGGATGCCTGTAAAGCCCTTTTTTGGGCCTCCAAAGATTTCTACATTTTTGCAGGCCTAAAATGCATTTTAAGGACTTTTTTGAGCTGCCAACATTTCCTGAACATTCGGGGGTGTAGGATGCATATTTCGTGACAAAAATATTTTTGGGAATTTCAGTGGTCTAGTATGCGGGTTAATGCCCCTTTCAGGCTGCAAATGTTTTTGGGACAATCAGAGCTCTCTGACACCATTTGTGGGCCACCAACATTTTCTGGACTTTAGGGGGTCTAGGATGCCTGTAAAGCCCTTTTTTGGGCCTCCAAAGATTTCTACATTTTTGCAGGCCTAAAATGCATTTTAAGGCCTTTTTTGAGCTGCCAACATTTCCTGAACATTCGGGGGTGTAGGATGCATATTTCGTGACAAAAATATTTTTGGGAATTTCAGTGGTCTAGTATGCGGGTTAATGCCCCTTTCAGGCTGCAAATGTTTTTGGGACAATCAGAGCTCTCTGACAATATTTGTGGGCCACCAACATTTTCTGGACTTTAGGGGGTCTAGGATGCCTGTAAAGCCATTTTTTGGGCCTCCAAAGATTTCTACATTTTTGCAGGCCTAAAATGCATTTTAAGGCCTTTTTTGAGCTGCCAACATTTCCTGAACATTCGGGGGTGTAGGATGCATATTTCGTGACAAAAATATTTTTGGGAATTTCAGTGGTCTAGTATGCGGGTTAATGCCCCTTTCAGGCTGCAAATGTTTTTGGGACAATCAGAGCTCTCTGACACCATTTGTGGGCCACCAACATTTTCTGGACTTTAGGGGGTCTAGGATGCCTGTAAAGCCCTTTTTTGGGGCTCCAAAGATTTCTACATTTTTGCAGGCCTAAAATGCATTTTAAGGCCTTTTTTGAGCTGCCAACATTTCCTGAACATTCGGGGGTGTAGGATGCATATTTCGTGACAAAAATATTTTTGGGAATTTCAGTGGTATAGTATGCGGGTTAATGCCCCTTTCAGGCTGCAAATGATTTTGGGACAATCAGAGCTCTCTGACACAGTTATTGGGCCACCAACATTGTCTGGACTTTAGGGGGTCTAGGATGCCTGTAAAGCCCTTTTTTGGGCCTCCAAAGTTTTCTACATTTTTGCAGGCCTAAAATGCATTTTAAGGCCTTTTTTGAGCTGCCAACATTTCCTGAACATTCGGGGGTGCAGGATGCATATTTCGTGACAAAAATAATTTTGGGAATTTCCGTGGTCTAGGATTTGGTTTAATGCCCCTTTCAGGCTGCAAGTGTTTTTGGGACAATCTGAGGTCTCTGACACCATTTGTGGGCCACCAACATTTTCTGGACTTTAGGGGGTCTAGGATGCCTGTAAAGCCCTTTTTTGGGCCTCCAAAGATTTCTACATTTTTGCAGGCCTAAAATGCATTTTAAGGCCTTTTTTGAGCTGCCAACATTTCCTGAACATTCGGGGGTGTAGGATGCATATTTCGTGACAAAAATATTTTTGGGAATTTCAGTGGTCTAGTATGCGGGTTAATGCCCCTTTCAGGCTGCAAATGTTTTTGGGACAATCAGAGCTCTCTGACACCATTTGTGGGCCACCAACATTTTCTGGACTTTAGGGGGTCTAGGATGCCTGTAAAGCCCTTTTTTGGGGCTCCAAAGTTTTCTACATTTTTGCAGGCCTAAAATGCATTTTAAGGCCTTTTTTGAGCTGCCAACATTTCCTGAACATTCGGGGGTGTAGGATGCATATTTCGTGACAAAAATATTTTTGGGAATTTCAGTGGTCTAGTATGCGGGTTAATGCCCCTTTCAGGCTGCAAATGTTTTTGGGACAATCAGAGCTCTCTGACACCATTTGTGGGCCACCAACATTTTCTGGACTTTAGGGGGTCTAGGATGCCTGTAAGGCCCTTTTTTGGGCCTCCAAAGTTTTCTACATTTTTGCAGGCCTAAAATGCATTTTAGGGACTTTTTTGGGCTGCCAACATTTTCTGAACTTTCAGGGGTGCAGGATGCATATTTCGTGACAAAAATATTTTTGGGAATTTCCGTGGTCTAGGATTTGGTTTAATGCCCCTTTCAGGCTGCAAGTGTTTTTGGGACAATCAGAGGTCTCTGACACCATTTGTGGGACACCAACATTTTCTTGACTTTAGGGGGTCTAGGATGCCTGTAAAGCCCTTTTTTGGGCCTCCAAAGATTTCTACATTTTTGCAGGCCTAAAATGCATTTTAAGGACTTTTTTGAGCTGCCAACATTTCCTGAACATTCGGGGGTGTAGGATGCATATTTCGTGACAAAAATATTTTTGGGAATTTCAGTGGTCTAGTATGCGGGTTAATGCCCCTTTCAGGCTGCAAATGTTTTTGGGACAATCAGAGCTCTCTGACACCATTTGTGGGCCACCAACATTTTCTGGACTTTAGGGGGTCTAGGATGCCTGTAAAGCCCTTTTTTGGGCCTCCAAAGATTTCTACATTTTTGCAGGCCTAAAATGCATTTTAAGGCCTTTTTTGAGCTGCCAACATTTCCTGAACATTCGGGGGTGTAGGATGCATATTTCGTGACAAAAATATTTTTGGGAATTTCAGTGGTCTAGTATGCGGGTTAATGCCCCTTTCAGGCTGCAAATGTTTTTGGGACAATCAGAGCTCTCTGACAATATTTGTGGGCCACCAACATTTTCTGGACTTTAGGGGGTCTAGGATGCCTGTAAAGCCATTTTTTGGGCCTCCAAAGATTTCTACATTTTTGCAGGCCTAAAATGCATTTTAAGGCCTTTTTTGAGCTGCCAACATTTCCTGAACATTCGGGGGTGTAGGATGCATATTTCGTGACAAAAATATTTTTGGGAATTTCAGTGGTCTAGTATGCGGGTTAATGCCCCTTTCAGGCTGCAAATGTTTTTGGGACAATCAGAGCTCTCTGACACCATTTGTGGGCCACCAACATTTTCTGGACTTTAGGGGGTCTAGGATGCCTGTAAAGCCCTTTTTTGGGCCTCCAAAGATTTCTACATTTTTGCAGGCCTAAAATGCATTTTAAGGCCTTTTTTGAGCTGCCAACATTTCCTGAACATTCGGGGGTGTAGGATGCATATTTCGTGACAAAAATATTTTTGGGAATTTCAGTGGTCTAGTATGCGGGTTAATGCCCCTTTCAGGCTGCAAATGATTTTGGGACAATCAGAGCTCTCTGACACAGTTATTGGGCCACCAACATTGTCTGGACTTTAGGGGGTCTAGGATGCCTGTAAAGCCCTTTTTTGGGCCTCCAAAGTTTTCTACATTTTTGCAGGCCTAAAATGCATTTTAAGGCCTTTTTTGAGCTGCCAACATTTCCTGAACATTCGGGGGTGCAGGATGCATATTTCGTGACAAAAATAATTTTGGGAATTTCCGTGGTCTAGGATTTGGTTTAATGCCCCTTTCAGGCTGCAAGTGTTTTTGGGACAATCAGAGGTCTCTGACACCATTTGTGGGCCACCAACATTTTCTGGACTTTAGGGGGTCTAGGATGCCTGTAAAGCCCTTTTTTGGGCCTCCAAAGATTTCTACATTTTTGCAGGCCTAAAATGCATTTTAAGGCCTTTTTTGAGCTGCCAACATTTCCTGAACATTCGGGGGTGTAGGATGCATATTTCGTGACAAAAATATTTTTGGGAATTTCAGTGGTCTAGTATGCGGGTTAATGCCCCTTTCAGGCTGCAAATGATTTTGGGACAATCAGAGCTCTCTGACACAGTTATTGGGCCACCAACATTGTCTGGACTTTAGGGGGTCTAGGATGCCTGTAAAGCCCTTTTTTGGGCCTCCAAAGTTTTCTACATTTTTGCAGGCCTAAAATGCATTTTAAGGCCTTTTTTGAGCTGCCAACATTTCCTGAACATTCGGGGGTGCAGGATGCATATTTCGTGACAAAAATAATTTTGGGAATTTCCGTGGTCTAGGATTTGGTTTAATGCCCCTTTCAGGCTGCAAGTGTTTTTGGGACAATCAGAGGTCTCTGACACCATTTGTGGGCCACCAACATTTTCTGGACTTTAGGGGGTCTAGGATGCCTGTAAGGCCCTTTTTTGGGCCTCCAAAGTTTTCTACATTTTTGCAGGCCTAAAATGCATTTTAGGGACTTTTTTGGGCTGCCAACATTTTCTGAACTTTCAGGGGTGCAGGATGCATATTTCGTGACAAAAATATTTTTGGGAATTTCCGTGGTCTAGGATTTGGTTTAATGCCCCTTTCAGGCTGCAAGTTTTTTTGGGACAATCAGAGGTCTCTGACACCATTTGTGGGACACCAACATTTTCTTGACTTTAGGGGGTCTAGGATGCCTGTAAAGCCCTTTTTTGGGCCTCCAAAGATTTCTACATTTTTGCAGGCCTAAAATGCATTTTAAGGACTTTTTTGAGCTGCCAACATTTCCTGAACATTCGGGGGTGTAGGATGCATATTTCGTGACAAAAATATTTTTGGGAATTTCAGTGGTCTAGTATGCGGGTTAATGCCCCTTTCAGGCTGCAAATGTTTTTGGGACAATCAGAGCTCTCTGACACCATTTGTGGGCCACCAACATTTTCTGGACTTTAGGGGGTCTAGGATGCCTGTAAAGCCCTTTTTTGGGCCTCCAAAGATTTCTACATTTTTGCAGGCCTAAAATGCATTTTAAGGCCTTTTTTGAGCTGCCAACATTTCCTGAACATTCGGGGGTGTAGGATGCATATTTCGTGACAAAAATATTTTTGGGAATTTCAGTGGTCTAGTATGCGGGTTAATGCCCCTTTCAGGCTGCAAATGTTTTTGGGACAATCAGAGCTCTCTGACAATATTTGTGGGCCACCAACATTTTCTGGACTTTAGGGGGTCTAGGATGCCTGTAAAGCCATTTTTTGGGCCTCCAAAGATTTCTACATTTTTGCAGGCCTAAAATGCATTTTAAGGCCTTTTTTGAGCTGCCAACATTTCCTGAACATTCGGGGGTGTAGGATGCATATTTCGTGACAAAAATATTTTTGGGAATTTCAGTGGTCTAGTATGCGGGTTAATGCCCCTTTCAGGCTGCAAATGTTTTTGGGACAATCAGAGCTCTCTGACACCATTTGTGGGCCACCAACATTTTCTGGACTTTAGGGGGTCTAGGATGCCTGTAAAGCCCTTTTTTGGGCCTCCAAAGATTTCTACATTTTTGCAGGCCTAAAATGCATTTTAAGGCCTTTTTTGAGCTGCCAACATTTCCTGAACATTCGGGGGTGTAGGATGCATATTTCGTGACAAAAATATTTTTGGGAATTTCAGTGGTCTAGTATGCGGGTTAATGCCCCTTTCAGGCTGCAAATGATTTTGGGACAATCAGAGCTCTCTGACACAGTTATTGGGCCACCAACATTGTCTGGACTTTAGGGGGTCTAGGATGCCTGTAAAGCCCTTTTTTGGGCCTCCAAAGTTTTCTACATTTTTGCAGGCCTAAAATGCATTTTAAGGCCTTTTTTGAGCTGCCAACATTTCCTGAACATTCGGGGGTGCAGGATGCATATTTCGTGACAAAAATAATTTTGGGAATTTCCGTGGTCTAGGATTTGGTTTAATGCCCCTTTCAGGCTGCAAGTGTTTTTGGGACAATCAGAGGTCTCTGACACCATTTGTGGGCCACCAACATTTTCTGGACTTTAGGGGGTCTAGGATGCCTGTAAAGCCCTTTTTTGGGGCTCCAAAGTTTTCTACATTTTTGCAGGCCTAAAATGCATTTTAAGGCCTTTTTTGAGCTGCCAACATTTCCTGAACATTCGGGGGTGTAGGATGCATATTTCGTGACAAAAATATTTTTGGGAATTTCAGTGGTCTAGTATGCGGGTTAATGCCCCTTTCAGGCTGCAAATGATTTTGGGACAATCAGAGCTCTCTGACACAGTTATTGGGCCACCAACATTGTCTGGACTTTAGGGGGTCTAGGATGCCTGTAAAGCCCTTTTTTGGGCCTCCAAAGATTTCTACATTTTTGCAGGCCTAAAATGCATTTTAAGGACTTTTTTGAGCTGCCAACATTTCCTGAACATTCGGGGGTGTAGGATGCATATTTCGTGACAAAAATATTTTTGGGAATTTCAGTGGTCTAGTATGCGGGTTAATGCCCCTTTCAGGCTGCAAATGTTTTTGGGACAATCAGAGCTCTCTGACACCATTTGTGGGCCACCAACATTTTCTGGACTTTAGGGGGTCTAGGATGCCTGTAAAGCCCTTTTTTGGGCCTCCAAAGATTTCTACATTTTTGCAGGCCTAAAATGCATTTTAAGGCCTTTTTTGAGCTGCCAACATTTCCTGAACATTCGGGGGTGTAGGATGCATATTTCGTGACAAAAATATTTTTGGGAATTTCAGTGGTCTAGTATGCGGGTTAATGCCCCTTTCAGGCTGCAAATGATTTTGGGACAATCAGAGCTCTCTGACACAGTTATTGGGCCACCAACATTGTCTGGACTTTAGGGGGTCTAGGATGCCTGTAAAGCCCTTTTTTGGGCCTCCAAAGTTTTCTACATTTTTGCAGGCCTAAAATGCATTTTAAGGCCTTTTTTGAGCTGCCAACATTTCCTGAACATTCGGGGGTGCAGGATGCATATTTCGTGACAAAAATAATTTTGGGAATTTCCATGGTCTAGGATTTGGTTTAATGCCCCTTTCAGGCTGCAAGTGTTTTTGGGACAATCAGAGGTCTCTGACACCATTTGTGGGCCACCAACATTCTCTGGACTTTAGGGGGTCTAGGATGCCTGTAAAGCCCTTTTTTGGGGCTCCAAAGTTTTCTACATTTTTGCAGGCCTAAAATGCATTTTAAGGCCTTTTTTGAGCTGCCAACATTTCCTGAACATTCGGGGGTGTAGGATGCATATTTCGTGACAAAAATATTTTTGGGAATTTCAGTGGTCTAGTATGCGGGTTAATGCCCCTTTCAGGCTGCAAATGTTTTTGGGACAATCAGAGCTCTCTGACACCATTTGTGGGCCACCAACATTTTCTGGACTTTAGGGGGTCTAGGATGCCTGTAAAGCCCTTTTTTGGGCCTCCAAAGTTTTCTACATTTTTGCAGGCCTAAAATGCATTTTAGGGACTTTTTTGGGCTGCCAACATTTTCTGAACTTTCAGGGGTGCAGGATGCATATTTCGTGACAAAAATATTTTTGGGAATTTCCGTGGTCTAGGATTTGGTTTAATGCCCCTTTCAGGCTGCAAGTGTTTTTGGGACAATCAGAGGTCTCTGACACCATTTGTGGGACACCAACATTTTCTTGACTTTAGGGGGTCTAGGATGCCTGTAAAGCCCTTTTTTGGGCCTCCAAAGATTTCTACATTTTTGCAGGCCTAAAATGCATTTTAAGGCCTTTTTTGAGCTGCCAACATTTCCTGAACATTCGGGGGTGTAGGATGCATATTTCGTGACAAAAATATTTTTGGGAATTTCAGTGGTCTAGTATGCGGGTTAATGCCCCTTTCAGGCTGCAAATGTTTTTGGGACAATCAGAGCTCTCTGACACCATTTGTGGGCCACCAACATTTTCTGGACTTTAGGGGGTCTAGGATGCCTGTAAAGCCCTTTTTTGGGCCTCCAAAGATTTCTACATTTTTGCAGGCCTAAAATGCATTTTAAGGCCTTTTTTGAGCTGCCAACATTTCCTGAACATTCGGGGGTGTAGGATGCATATTTCGTGACAAAAATATTTTTGGGAATTTCAGTGGTCTAGTATGCGGGTTAATGCCCCTTTCAGGCTGCAAATGATTTTGGGACAATCAGAGCTCTCTGACACAGTTATTGGGCCACCAACATTGTCTGGACTTTAGGGGGTCTAGGATGCCTGTAAAGCCCTTTTTTGGGCCTCCAAAGTTTTCTACATTTTTGCAGGCCTAAAATGCATTTTAAGGCCTTTTTTGAGCTGCCAACATTTCCTGAACATTCGGGGGTGCAGGATGCATATTTCGTGACAAAAATAATTTTGGGAATTTCCGTGGTCTAGGATTTGGTTTAATGCCCCTTTCAGGCTGCAAGTGTTTTTGGGACAATCAGAGGTCTCTGACACCATTTGTGGGCCACCAACATTTTCTGGACTTTAGGGGGTCTAGGATGCCTGTAAAGCCCTTTTTTGGGGCTCCAAAGTTTTCTACATTTTTGCAGGCCTAAAATGCATTTTAAGGCCTTTTTTGAGCTGCCAACATTTCCTGAACATTCGGGGGTGTAGGATGCATATTTCGTGACAAAAATATTTTTGGGAATTTCAGTGGTCTAGTATGCGGGTTAATGCCCCTTTCAGGCTGCAAATGTTTTTGGGACAATCAGAGCTCTCTGACACCATTTGTGGGCCACCAACATTTTCTGGACTTTAGGGGGTCTAGGATGCCTGTAAAGCCCTTTTTTGGGCCTCCAAAGTTTTCTACATTTTTGCAGGCCTAAAATGCATTTTAGGGACTTTTTTGGGCTGCCAACATTTTCTGAACTTTCAGGGGTGCAGGATGCATATTTCGTGACAAAAATATTTTTGGGAATTTCCGTGGTCTAGTATGCGGGTTAATGCCCCTTTCAGGCTGCAAATGTTTTTGGGACAATCAGAGCTCTCTGACACCATTTGTGGGACACCAACATTTTCTTGACTTTAGGGGGTCTAGGATGCCTGTAAAGCCCTTTTTTGGGCCTCCAAAGATTTCTACATTTTTGCAGGCCTAAAATGCATTTTAAGGACTTTTTTGAGCTGCCAACATTTCCTGAACATTCGGGGGTGTAGGATGCATATTTCGTGACAAAAATATTTTTGGGAATTTCAGTGGTCTAGTATGCGGGTTAATGCCCCTTTCAGGCTGCAAATGTTTTTGGGACAATCATAGCTCTCTGACACCATTTGTGGGCCACCAACATTTTCTGGACTTTAGGGGGTCTAGGATGCCTGTAAAGCCCTTTTTTGGGGCTCCAAAGTTTTCTACATTTTTGCAGGCCTAAAATGCATTTTAAGGCCTTTTTTGAGCTGCCAACATTTCCTGAACATTCGGGGGTGTAGGATGCATATTTCGTGACAAAAATATTTTTGGGAATTTCAGTGGTCTAGTATGCGGGTTAATGCCCCTTTCAGGCTGCAAATGTTTTTGGGACAATCAGAGCTCTCTGACACCATTTGTGGGCCACCAACATTTTCTGGACTTTAGGGGTGCAGGATGCATATTTCGTGACAAAAATATTTTTGGGAATTTCCATGGTCTAGGATTTGGTTTAATGCCCCTTTCAGGCTGCAAGTGTTTTTGGGACAATCAGAGGTCTCTGACACCATTTGTGGGACACCAACATTTTCTTGACTTTAGGGGGTCTAGGATGCCTGTAAAGCCCTTTTTTGGGCCTCCAAAGATTTCTACATTTTTGCAGGCCTAAAATGCATTTTAAGGACTTTTTTGAGCTGCCAACATTTCCTGAACATTCGGGGGTGTAGGATGCATATTTCGTGACAAAAATATTTTTGGGAATTTCAGTGGTCTAGTATGCGGGTTAATGCCCCTTTCAGGCTGCAAATGTTTTAGGGACAATCAGAGCTCTCTGACACCATTTGTGGGCCACCAACATTTTCTGGACTTTAGGGGGTCTAGGATGCCTGTAAAGCCCTTTTTTGGGCCTCCAAAGATTTCTACATTTTTGCAGGCCTAAAATGCATTTTAAGGACTTTTTTGAGCTGCCAACATTTCCTGAACATTCGGGGGTGCAGGATGCATATTTCGTGACAAAAATAATTTTGGGAATTTCCGTGGTCTAGGATTTGGTTTAATGCCCCTTTCAGGCTGCAAGTGTTTTTGGGACAATCAGAGGTCTCTGACACCATTTGTGGGCCACCAACATTTTCTGGACTTTAGGGGGTCTAGGATGCCTGTAAAGCCCTTTTTTGGGCCTCCAAAGTTTTCTACATTTTTGCAGGCCTAAAATGCATTTTAAGGCCTTTTTTGGGCTGCCAACATTTTCTGAACTTTCAGGGGTGTAGGATGCATATTTCGTGACAAAAATATTTTTGGGAATTTCCGTGGTCTAGGATTTGGTTTAATGCCCCTTTCAGGCTGCAAGTGTTTTTGGGACAATCAGAGGTCTCTGACACCATTTGTGGGACACCAACATTTTCTGGACTTTAGGGGGTCTAGGATGCCTGTAAAGCCCTTTTTTGGGGCTCCAAAGTTTTCTACATTTTTGCAGGCCTAAAATGCATTTTAAGGCCTTATTTGAGCTGCCAACATTTCCTGAACATTCGGGGGTGTAGGATGCATATTTCGTGACAAAAAAATTTTTGGGAATTTCAGTGGTCTAGTATGCGGGTTAATGCCCCTTTCAGGCTGCAAATGTTTTTGGGACAATCAGAGCTCTCTGACACCATTTGTGGGCCACCAACATTTTCTGGACTTTAGGGGGTCTAGGATGCCTGTAAAGCCCTTTTTTGGGCCTCCAAAGTTTTCTACATTTTTGCAGGCCTAAAATGCATTTTAAGGACTTTTTTGGGCTGCCAACATTTTCTGAACTTTCAGGGGTGTAGGATGCATATTTCGTGACAAAAATATTTTTGGGAATTTCCGTGGTCTAGGATTTGGTTTAATGCCCCTTTCAGGCTGCAAGTGTTTTTGGGACAATCAGAGGTCTCTGACACCATTTGTGGGACACCAACATTTTCTTGACTTTAGGGGGTCTAGGATGCCTGTAAAGCCCTTTTTTGGGCCTCCAAAGTTTTCTACATTTTTGCCGGCCTAAAATGCATTTTAAGGCCTTTTTTGAGCTGTCAACATTTCCTGAACATTCGGGGTGCATGATGCATATTTCGTGACAAAAATATTTTTGGGAATTTCAGTGGTCTAGTATGCGGGTTAATGCCCCTTTCAGGCTGCAAATGTTTTTGGGACAATCAGAGCTCTCTGACACCATTTGTGGGCCACCAACAATTTCTGGACTTTAGGGGGTCTAGGATGCCTGTAAAGCCCTTTTTTGGGCCTCCAAAGATTTCTACATTTTTGCAGGCCTAAAATGCATTTTAAGGCCTTTTTTGAGCTGCCAACATTTCCTGAACATTCGGGGGTGTAGGATGCATATTTCGTGACAAAAATATTTTTGGGAATTTCAGTGGTCTAGTATGCGGGTTAATGCCC